>NC_057811.1:216589262-216889262 GCF_018294505.1 Triticum aestivum | reverse complement strand
TGCGTGCCCCGTCTTTGATGGAACTGAATATCCCTACTGGAAGAATAAGTTGTGCATGCATCTTGAAGCCATTGATGTCGACCTCTGGTATGTCGTCAAGAATGGTGTTCCCAAGACTGGTGAAGGTGTCACCCCTGCTGATGTCAAGAAGTTCATTCAACTGGATTCTACTGCCAAGAACATCATCTGTGGTCATCTGACCAAAGGACAGTATGGCCGTGTGAGTGCTCTGGAAACGTCGAAGCTAGTCTGGGACTGGCTCTCCAAGGTCAACGAAGGCGTCTCAACCCAGAGAGATCAAAGGATCAGTGTTCTTCGCAACCTCTTCAATCGCTTCAAGAGAAACGACAATGAGAATGTCCAGCTCACGTTTGGTCGCCTCACTGACATCACAAATGAGCTTCGTGCTCTCGGTGCCACTGAGATCACCAAGCATGAAATTGTCAAGACACTCCTGAGATCACTTGACATCTTGTTCGACACCCTTGCCCTGATGATACAAGAACGCCCTGACTTCAAGACACTCGATCCGTCTGACATACTTGAGAGGCTCAACACACATGAGTTCTAGCTATCTGAGAAAAGAGATATCTATGGTCCAAACTATGGCCGAACTCACGCTTTGAAGGAAAAAGCTGTTTCCTCATCTGAAGAAGAATCTGACTGCAGCTCTGGTGATCCTGAAGACATTGGATAGGAGCTTGCTATGCTTGTGAAGAAGTTCCAAAAGTTCACTAAGAAGAAGGGCTTCAGAAAGTCTTCACGATCCAGCTCTAGAAATGATGAAGCTTCCACTCATGATTACAATAAGAGAACATGTCACAAGTGCAAGAAACCTGGACACTACATCTCTGAGTGTCCTCAGTGGGACAATGAGAACAACAACAAGAAGAAGAGCAAAGAATATGACTCTGATGACAACAACAAGAAGAAATCCTCAAAGTCTTCTTACAAGTCTTCGTCCAAGTCTTCATCACACAAGAAGAGCTCATCTGGCAAGGCTCGTGCTTTTGTTGGCAAGGAGATGGATTCAGAGGAGGAGTCTGCTTCTGAGGAGGCGGAGGTGGAGTCTGAGGAGGAGTCCGACTCTGGTGTTGCAAGTCTTGCTCTAGCTACAACCTACGTTGCCAAGTCCATCTTCAACACTGAAGACAATGGCCCCGTCACCAATGCTGATGCTAATGACAAGGACGACTCTGCTCCCACCTACTGCTTCATGGCACGTGATGCCAAGGTAAAATCACGCGATGCTTACTTTCAAACATCAAGTGAAGATGACTCTGATTGTGAATCCAAACCCAGCTACAAAACACTTGCAAAAATTGCAACTGAACAACAAAAAGCTATGGAACATACTCAAAAACTGTTAGACAAAAGCGATGACCTGTTGGACGCGGAAATGACCCGATCTTAGTCCTTAATTGAAGACATAAAAAATCTTCATGTTAAGTACCAGGAACTTGAAAGTCATCATGAAATGCTCTCAACGACTCATGAAAAGCTTTCCTATGATTATCTTCAAAGAAAGCAAGAACGTGAGAAATTGAGAGCGGCTCATGAAGATCTTCAAAAGGAGAATGAGTTAACCACCATGTCTAAAATGCCTTGAGCGTGATAACGCTACTTCTGTTGCTGAATGTTCTACTGCTGCTACTGTTGCAATATCTTCAACTTTTGATGTGGTAACTAACCCCTCTGCTGAGGATGCCACCACTATTGCTGATGAAAATGCTAGGTTGAAGACATTGCTTGAAACAGGGATGTACAAAAGTCTCAAAGGGCATCAGACACTGTGCGATGTCCTCAAAAAGCAGATTCTGAACCGAAACCCTAGGAAAGAGGGTGTTGGGTTCGAGAGGAAAATGAATGTTGATGGTTCCTACTGGAAGCCTGAGCAGTACCCCAAAACCACATGGGTTGCTGCAAAGGGACCTTCAGTGGATCCATCCACTTTATCTGGCTTCACTTGTGCTAACCCAGTTATCATTGATGAATCCTTTGATGCAAACTATAAACTGTTTAAGAATCAGAATGGTGAAGTGTTCGCCAGGTATATTGGTACTAACTGCAGGAATGGGCCACCTATGAAGAAGATCTGGGTTCGCAAAAGTTGTCTTGAGAATTTTCCTGTGAATGTCATCATGACACCGCCTGGGAAGAAGACAAATTCCAGACCAAAGGCTTCATATGGTCCAAAGGCTTCATACAGACACATGACTCACCTGAGTCACCCTAACGCCAATGTTTTGCAGGGAAATCATACTCAAACTTATGAATATGAGCGTGTTTCTTCAAACCGCTATGTTCATAGAACTAAGAACTTTTCTGCTTATTCATATGAGTATCATTCATCTCCTGCAAGGCTATTTGCTAGGGCTCCAAAGCCGAAGTTCTCAGATGCTGCACTTAGACTCATTGCTTCTAAGCCACCCCTGAAGATGTGGGTGGTTAAGAAGAATTAACTTTCTTTTGCAGGGAAAGGTCTCCAACCGGAAATCAAAGGCGTCTGATGCTAATGCTGGGGACCTAAAACATCTTGTAGGGCGCAAGATAAAATGCTCAAATGGTCTTACTATGTATATTGTTCGTGAATCGCTTGCCAATCATCCTATCAGTCCTAACCTTGATCTGAGCTTTGATAATCCTCTTGTCCGTCAAATGTTTATGCTTCACAATACTCTTGGTGAAGCCTATCCCCCTAACTGTACTGTAGGGTATGACACCTCATGCTTCAGAATGGATTATGGACAGCGGATGCACAAATCATATGATTGGTGATCGAAGTCTTATCATGGACTCAACCTTACGTCCATCTGATAAGAGTCACATCACATTTGCTGACACTGGTAAAAGCAAGGTATTGGGTCTAGGTAGAGTTGCAATCTCAAAGGATCAGCACATGGATAATGTGATGCTTGTTGAATCCCTTGGTTTCAACTTAATGTCTGTCTCAATGCTTTGTGACTTGAACATGATTGTGATATTTGGAAAATATCATTGCCTTGTACTAATGGAATCTGACAAGTCTCTAGTCTTTGAAGGGTATCGAAAGGATGAGTTTTACATGGTAGATTTCTCAGCAGGACCACAGCTTGCCGTATGTCTTCTAGCAAAAGCTTTAGAGTGCTGGCTCTGGCATCGGAGGCTAGGGCATGCTGGCATGAGGAACTTGCACACTCTCGCAAAGAAGAAGCACGTCATAGGCATTGAGGGCGTCAAGTTCAAGAAAGATCATCTGTGCGGTGCCTGCAAAGCTGGAAAGATGACGAGGGCCAAGCATCCCTCGAAGATAATCATGACGACATATCAACCCTTCGAGCTGCTACACATGGACTTATTTGGCCCTACTCACTACTCTACTCTCACTACTACAGCTTGTCTCTATGGTTTCGTCATTGTTGATGATTATTCAAGATATACATGGGTGCACATAATCCTCTACAATACTGAAGTGCAGGATGTCTTCAGACGCTTCGCCAACCGTGCCATGAATAACTATGGTGTCAAGATCAAGCACATCAGAAGTGACAACGACACAGAATTCAAGAACACCGGCCTCGACCTTTACCTGGATACATTGGGAATCACTCATGAGTTCTCCGCTCCATACACACCTCAGCAGAATGGCATCATGGAGCGCAAGAACAGAACACTCATTGAGATGGCTTGGACGATGCTTGATGAATACAAGACTCCAAGAAAGTTCTGGCCTGAAGCCATTGATACTGCATGTCACGTCATCAACCGTGTTTATCTTCACAAGCTTCTGAAGAAGACATCCTATGAACTCCTAACTGGTAAGAAGCCAAATGTCAGTTACTTCAGAGTATTTGGTGCTAGGTGCTGGATCAAGGATCCAATCACACTTCAAAATTTGCACCGAAAGCACATGAAGGTTTTATGCTTGGTTACGGAAAGGATTCGCACTCCTACAGAGTCTTCAACCACTTTCACTATAAAGTGGTTGAAACTGTAGATGTGCGGTTCGATGAAACTAACGGCTCGCAAAGAGAGCACCTGCCAAATATGATAGATGAAGTTCTACCTAGTGAATCCATCAAGCTTATGGTAACTGGTGAAATCATACCATCTAAAGCTCAGGCTGAAGAGGAACTTATCATTTCTGCACCTAATCAACATGAAGACAATGCTCAGCCTGAAGACAATCCTCCTAATGATGAAAATGATCACCAAGAGCAAAATCTTTGTCCAGTTCATCCTCGTGTTGCAAATGAAGTCCAGATTGAGAAGATAATTGATAGCATCAATGCACCTGGTCCACTCACTCGTTCAAGAGCAACACAGCTAGCAAATTTCTGTGGGCACTTTGCATTTGTCTCAATATCAGAACCCAAGAAAGTTGTTGAAGCCTTCATGGAACCTGAATGGATTCAAGCTATGCAAGAAGAGCTTCAACAGTTCAAGCTGAATAATGTGTGGGAACTAGTCAAGCGTCCTGACCCTCGCAAGCACAACATAATAGGCACCAAATGGATATATCGCAACAAGCAAGATGAGCATGGTCAAGTTGTCAGAAACAAGGCTCGTCTTGTTGCCCAAGGATACACTCAAGTTGAAGGGATTGACTTCGATGAAACATTTGCTCCTGTGGCTAGGCTTGAAGCCATTCGCATACTGCTAGACTATGCAAATCATCACAACATCCTTCTGTATCAAATGGATGTTAAGAGTGCTTTTCTCAATGGCAAGATTGAAGAAGAAGTGTATGTTGCACAACCTCCTGGCTTTGAAGATCCAAAACATCCTGATATGGTATACAAGCTCAACAAGGCATTGTATGGCCTCAAACAAGCCCCTCACGCTTGGTATGACACACTCAAAGACTTCCTGAAGAGCAAAGGCTTCAAACCTGGTTCCCTGGATCCCACACTCTTCACGAAGAAATATGATGGTGAACTGTTTATGTGCCAAATATATGTGGATGACATTATCTTCGGCTGCACTAACCAGAAATACAGTGATGAGTTTGGACACATGATGCAAGAGCAATATCAAATGTCCATGATGGGTGAGCTGAAGTTCTTCCTTGGTCTTCAAATTCGTCAGCAAAGCAACAACATCTTCATATCTCAAGAGAAATACCTCAAAGACTGCCTGAAGAAGTTTGGAATGCAAGATTGCAAAGGTTACACGACGCTAATGCCAACTAAAAGTCATCTGGGTCCTGACGCCAATGGTAAAGAGTTTGATCAAAAGGTATACTGCTCCATGATTGGTTCTTTACTTTATTTATGTGCATCTAGGCCAGATATAATGCTTAGTGTTTACATGTGTGACCGATTCCAAGCGGCACCAAAGGAATTGCATCACTTAGCTGTGAAGCGAATTCTTCGATATTTGGCTTACACCCCAACACTAGGATTATGGTATCTAAAGGGCTCAGAGTTTGATCTAGTTGGATTCTTGGATGCTGATTATGCTGGTGACAAGGTGGATCGCAAGTCTACATCAGGCACATGTCACTTTCTGGGACGATCACTTGTCTGTTGGTCTTCAAAGAAGCAGAACTGTGTATCACTCTCCACTAATGAATCTGAATACATTGCTGTTGGATCTTGCTGCGCTCAGCTTCTATGGATGAAGCAAACACTCAAGGACTATGGCATCCATCTGAAGCAAGTACCACTCTACTGCGACAATGAAAGCGCCATCAAGATTTCCAACAACCCAGTTCAGCACTCGAAGACAAAGCACATTGAAATTCGTCATCACTTTCTCAGAGATCATGTTATGAAGGAAGATATTGATATCATTCATGTCAACACTGAAGAGCAATTGGCAGATATCTTCACAAAGCCCTTGGATGAGAAAAGGTTTTGCAAGTTGCGGTGTGAGCTAAATATCTTGGAATCCTCGAATGTCCTGTGATCAGGCACACATCCTAACACTTATGCATGTCGACGACTTAGATGTGCAACACACAAAGTAATGTATATCTTCAATCAATGAAGACTTACACTCTGAGTGTGAATACATTAATGATGAATTTGACTTCGGAGCGCCACGATAATTGTGCGCCGTGTCTGGGTCTAATACTTCCTATACGGTGGGTAACGCCACCACCAAATTCTTGTTTGAAGTTTTTCTCCCGGCATTATGCTAAGTCTTCGCATTTGTTTTATCTTCAACATTGATTTGTCTTCCTGATGATTTTCACCTTGTTGATTTAGTTTTACTCATATATACATATACTTGTGTTCTGTCCTCTACAACATTCACTTATAGCTATGTCTTCTCGTTTGAATCATTTGGACTAAGTGAATGTGATCGAACCCTAATCTCTCTATGCTTCTACCTCAAACTCTATCTATCCAAATCATATGCATTCTGTTGAAACTGTCGAATGTCTTCTCTGCGTCCTTGTCAGCAGAAGATACAGAGACAAACATTAAATCTATTTTAAATGCTCAGTCCTAATTGCCTGAAACCCGGAGAAGTCGGAACGACCACCCGACAGTCCAGGCGTGCGTGGGAACGTGGCCTTCCAATGTGTTGCATGTTCGCCACGTGTCCCTCAGATGTGAACCGCCAGGGGCACCTGCGTAATTGCACTGTGCTGTCCCTCTCCCTATAAATGCACATCCCATCGCAGTCAAAATCTTTCTTCCACCTCTCCACCTCGACAAACCCTAGCGCCACCGCTAGCTCTCGACGACGCCGGCGACGAAGCGCTTAGCTGCCGCGACCTCACCGACGCCGTCCTCACGCCGGCCACGGACCTCGTGTTCTCCGCCGCCGCCGTAGGTGTCCTTCGTCACCAAGTTAGGGCACAGAAGATCAAACTGCTCGGCCTCCTCTTCTACTCCGTCTAGCAGTTCATCGTGTGGTAATTATAACTCTCTTTTTACTGTCTTTTGATCTGATGGATTCATCCTTCCTTACCAAAAGTGGTTTCTGCCTCCACATATTTGGATCTATCCTATTCTACATCTCATATTAAGCCTAGTATATTCACTTATGCTTCACACGTAGTTAGATTCCTCACTTGTACCTATTCTTGGATTCGTACAAATCTAGAATCAACTCTCAACATATAAGTGAATGTCTTCGCGCTATGAGGTCAATGTCTTCTAAACTGATTTATCTTCAAAATCTTTTGAGAATGCATATGACCACTTCCCCTTCCCTCGCATCTCTAATGCTGTCACAGGTACATGTCGGTGGGAGAATCCCTTGGTTCTCATAGTCTGCATTCATTTGCAGAATTCTTACAGCATCACATCAATTCGCCTGAAGCTAATTCCTGTCTAACCAGCAGACGAAAGACTTTGACAGCGTTGAAGCCATTCAGTTTGAACTTCATGGCAACAGAAAAATCAGCTAGGAAGGGCGGCAGACAGCACCGTGGGGGGACATCAAGAGATTTGCCACCTGACCTCTATGAGCTGTACAAGACAGATTCAGAAGAGGATTACAATCAGCGCAAAACACGAATCCAGTGGATTCGAAGATATTCGGCAGAGCAATGGTTCAAATACAGGTTCGTGACCCAAGAGTATGCTGAGAAGAATGCCAGCAAGCGACCCTGGGGAGACATCTTGTACAAAAATCTTCCACCCAGGTCCAGAACTGAAGCCATTGATCAAGGCTTCTATCCTTGCATGGTTCGCGGACCACAACCAGAGAATGCTGACCCATCTTCTCTGCTATGGTGTCGTGACGACAATCTGTTGAAGTGCAACTACAAGTTTGCCAAGGACTCTGCTGCGAAGAACAAGAAGTCACTGGGATTAGACTTCAACCCCGGTCCCTCTGCTCCTCGTGCCGATGGCACACGCGATGCTGAACCCAATATCGTCGTGCCCTTCTACAACCTTGAAGATCTCATCACTCACATTATGGTTCAAGGGGCAGAAGTGGAGCACTCTACTGATTATGCTGACTCTGATGAAGCGCTAGCTCCGCCAAAACCACTGAAGCAGAAGAAACCCAAGGCTTCAAAGCCCTCCTCTGCACCAAGAGCTTCGCGTGCGAAGCCAATGGCCACAGCTCCTCCTGCACCAAGTGTTCATTCTGAAGATCTCTCTTGCATCTCCAAGATAGAGAAGAAGAAGAAGCCCATGCAAACTACTGGTCAAGCACCGACCCTAACTGCCATTCTGAGGAATGAGAACAAAGCCATTGATCTGTCTAGTGATGACGATCTTGGCGATGATGCTCTTGAGATGCTGATAAAGAGCAAACAAGAGGCGGAAATCTTCAACGACCTTCCCCTATTCGATGTGGACATCCTGAACAAGTTCATTGACGAGTGGTTTGACAGCCCAAACCTCATTTTTGATGATCTTTCAGCTCCCTATTGGCCTCAGCGTCTCCTTCCATGGAGCCATTGCCCCTGAGCTGGCTCTAGCTCAAAGGATTGTTGAGCTAAAGAACAAAATTGACTATGAAAAGGCTCAGTTCAAGAAGCATATGGCCAAGCTCAGTGTGACTGTTGTCCAAAACTTCAAGCAAATGATGCATGAGCTCAAGGAGGCATTTCACAAGAAACGTGATGAAGCTAAAGGTTCACGCGAGCATATGAAACTCCTTGCTGCCAAGTGTGTTCAAGCTTACAATGAAGCTGAGAAGCGCAAGGCACTTGGGCGTCCTGGCATCGACCCCAAGATGGCTGCCAAGAAGAAGAAGAAGCCTGTTGTGGACCAAGCTGAAGCATCTAGGCGGGAAGAACCTCGCATTGTCTTCCCCGCCAGTATGACATGCATGAAGCCAAAGGTCCCCACAGTGGCTTCAGATCTCAAGAAAACAAGGGCAGCCAAAGCCGAAGCTAGAAAGCGCAAGTCAAAGAACACCACTGATGAAGCTCCACCAACCAAGAAGAAAGACTGGGCTGCTCCCATAGAACCCCTCATCGTCGAGCCAATCTCAGTTGTTCGTCCTGCGTCTGCACACCAAGAGCGTCAGTTGATAGTTCATGAGCCTGCTACCACAGAGGCTCCTGAAACTGAAGAGATTCCAGCTGTTGACCCCACCGCACCTGAAGACATTGGTCACCAAGACAATGTAGAAGATGATGAAGTCCTTCCTCAGATCAAGCATAATGTGGTATCATCGCCTGTTCTCACGAACAGCGAACTCATCAGCATTGGTCGTCCTTTGATGCCAATTGCTCAGGATGATTCATGGGCTGATCACCCTCAAGACTCCCCCCGTGAAGCAGAAACACCAACTACTCCCCCAACTCAAGTCACCACTCTGGTGCTTGATGATGAAGACTTTGTGGCCTAGACAACTCCATCTCCACAAGCGTCGCCAGCGTTTTGCAGGCTTCGCAAAGGACCAAGGCCACAAGTCACTCTTTCGAGTGTTCCAGAAGGAGAAGAGCACCAATCAGTATCTCGCCAAGTATTTCCTGAAGCCTCTCCAACTGTGAACATCTCCGAGTCTGAAGCCAAAGCTGCTGAAGACATTCTGGCTGCATCAGCCGATGAACAAGAAGAACCAAGACATGAACAAGAACGTGTTGCTACACCCCCGACCAACCCTGAAGTTGTTCTCGAGGAGAATGTGTCTGACCCTCCAGCTACTCAAGTGGAGGTTAACAATACTGAAGCTGATGACGTTGTCATGGCTGAAGTTAATGTGGTGCCAGAAGTAGTTGCACCTGAAGCCAATGCTGCACCTGAAGCAAATCTATAGCCTGACGATAATGCCAATGCCACTGCTCCTATACCGCCTCCAAGGCCACACACCATTGAGCAAGCATTCGATCGAGGTCAGCTGGTTACTGTCAGATGGCCCATTCTGGTTCCTCCACCTGCTGCTGGTCCACAGTTTGACTATCATGTAGAGCACAGGCCTCAGGTCCAGAAGCCTAAGCCAAGGTTACCAAGGTTTCCAGGTACTGCAACATCACCAGGATCTTTCCATGCAAATGGCTTCATTGCACACAATACCTTCTTTGATAGCGCCAAGAACCCCTACTCCAAGCCAAGAATTTCATCTGATCGGTTCTGGAGCTATCAGCAGCGCAGTTACTATTCCTGTGTTCTCTATGATCAAGGGCGCATCTTTCCACATATGCGTCTAGACTGTGAAGCTATTGCTGGACTGCCTGCTTAGAAGAAGCCCTAGACTACTTCCGTGATGCTGGTCTTCTGAACTTTGTGACTGATAAAGAGCATTGGAATGAAGAGCTTCTGCTACAATTCTATGCTACCCTCCACATTCGCGGCTACAACAGGGATCCGAAGACATGGATCCTTGAGTGGATGACAGGAAATGTCCATCAGGAAGCCAAAGCTCTTGATATCATTGAGCTAACTGGCCTGCCCACTCCAGGTGAACTCTTCGAGCCTGGTTGTCAGCTTCACCGCAATGCCTTGGAGAGCATCTTTCAGAAGCCAGAGCCCAACATGAGCCAAATGCTGAGCATGATGAAGCCACTGCCACGCGACGCTGAATACCCAAGAGAATTCTTTGTTGAAGACCTAGAGTATCTGCCCCACACTATTTATCATATCATCAGGTGAACTCTATGGCATGTCAAAGGACATTCTTCTGCAGCGAAGCTTGAAGGAGCAATGAAGACATTGGTCTTTTATATCTTCAATGGCGTCAGCTTCAACGCTCAAGACTTCTTCATCAGGCAATTGGCTACATCTGGCTCTAACTTTGGTCTGAAATTCTACGCTCCATGGGTTATGCACCTTATCAAGCTTCATTCTGCTGTCAACTATCAGCCTTTTGCTCGCAACCATTTGATATTCTTGCCAGAGGTTGACATGTCTGTTGAAGCCATCTACTCAGAGCCTGCCAAGGAGCCTGTTTATCTTCACAATGCTGATCACCAAAGCTTCACACAGCCCATCGAAGGAGTTCAAGCGGTCACTCGTGTTTATCCTTTGGCTGGCAATACACGTGCACCTCATCGTGCCCATACTGAAGCCACTGAAAGCACAATTGCGCAAAGGCCTCGGAAGCGATCTCGTGTTCTCAATGACCGAGAGCTTCTCATTGCCCTGCATCAAAAACAGGATAAGCATCACTACTGGCTGAAGCGTCAGATGCAAAGCCTCTTGGTGGACGTCAACCGCATTCACAATCTTGCCACCAAGAATGCTTTTGTCACTCATGAAACCTGTCAGAGGTCATGGAAGAGTTTGACATTGCTGAGTGCTGAAGCTGATCTTCAAGATGATGGATTCACAGAGAGATTCAAGTTTGACTCCACTCCTCCAAGAAATGTTGTCTTACGTCGGACTCCCTCACTTGAAGACTCTGACTATTCCTCCTTAGCTGCAACTATTAATGCCAGAGTCATTGATGACCAAGATGATGCTACTTCACCACCTCCAACTTCGGCGCGTCTCGACACTGCACAAAGTTCTTCTGCACCACCAAACCTCAACGACGACCCTGCTGCTTCACCTACTCCTTATGGGAATGAGTAGAGACTCTATGTATTCAAACCTTTTTGGTCCTTACTGACAAAAGGGGGAGAAGCATATGAGTTGATAGTCTTCAAGTGGGTCCATATGGGTGGTTGCTTTATATTTTGCCAAGTGTTTACAACTCTCGCTTTTGATACATTTGGTTCTTTGAGTTGTAACACTTAAACTTGATGGTCGTCTGCTACTTTTTCTGCTATTCTGTGATGCGATGATAAATTCCGCATGTGCGATGATAACTCCTGCACGAAGTCATATTGCAGACGTCCATTTTTCATTATGCATGTCATTATCTTCGTTATATTTAATCATGCATGATGAATTGCCTTCATAAGTTGAAGAGGATCTCCACAAGTACAACCTGCCATGTGCATTTGCATTCCAAAAGCAAAATACTTATATGCACATCTTCAGGGGGAGCCTTTTGCTACTTATGAAGACAATATCTTAATCCTTTACAATTTCACATACTTTTATCCCCGTTGAAAAATTCAACCAGTTTGTCATCAATCACCAAAAAGGGGGAGATTGTAAGTGCATCTAGTGCCACCCCTAGTTGGTTTTGGAGTATTGACGACAAACCTGGTTGAGGGACTAATGTGTTTGTGAGAATTGCAGGATAACACAGGTAGTAGTCCCTCATTGATTCGGTATACCTACCAGAGATGAACCCTAAAAATGTGTGAAAACATTGAAGTCAATGGTGGTATGTGAAGATATTCACATTGAAGACACCGCATGAAGACTTTGGAGTGCGAAGATATAGTTGTTTCATAGTTTCATTTTCTTCTTTGTTGAGTCATAGGAACCACCGTAATGTTAAGTGGGGTCCAAGTGAACAAAGTCAGAGTGACTAAAGTGATGCTCAACCAAATCCTATGTCTTCGAGCGAAGACAATGAGAGCAAATCTTATCCCGAGTTGGATGAGTCAGCTTTACTTGTAGCCCAAGTCAAGCTGCCGCGTGTGTTTGAAATCTGACCGTTGGAACACATGTCAGTTCCTTAGTGACCCAGGGTCATTTCGGACAAATCAGGTCGGGTTGCCTAGTGGCTATAAATAGCCCACCCCCTACACCATAAATTGGTGGCTGCTCAGAGTTAGTGCACGACTTTTGTCATTTGAGAGCAACCCACCTCCGAAGCTTTTGAGAGAGAGAGAAATCCTTGCGAGGACAAAGCCCAAACACCCAAAGCCAAAGAGTGTTAGGCATCACTGAAGTCTTTCTGTCCGCGTGACCTGAAGACTTGTTACACTTGAGGACTATGAATCCTCCAGCCGGTTAGGCGTCGCGTTCTGAGCATCCAAGAGTCATTGTGGATCGCCAGTGAACGAAGTCTGTGAAGGTTTGGAAGTCTACCTTGAAGACTTACCAGATTGATTGGGCGAGGACTGGGTGTCCTTAGCTCAAGGGGAATAAGGTGAAGACACGGTCTTCTAAGTTAAATCTCAGCCTCCCTAACCAGACGTACAGTTGTCACAACAATTTGAACTAGTCCAACAAATCCTTGTCCTCATCAAGTGACTAGTTCTATCTTCTCCCTCTGTTTATTTATGGTTTGTCTTCGTGAAGTCATTGCCTGCCTGCGTTACCTGTTTGACTTCACTGTGAGACTTCTATTGTTGTTTGGCTTCACACTATCTTTCATTCTGATCATTACTACCTAGCTGCTATTAGTCTTCGTGCTTTCACTTCATTGAATACTTGACTATGGCTTGCCTAGTGTAGTCTACCTTCCACTGCATGTCAATAGGTTCATTTCTATTGTTTGTCTTCGAAACCCCCATGTTTTGAAGACGTTCATAAAAATCTCCTATTCACCCCCTCTAGTCGATAACTAGCACTTTCAAGGCCGACATCGAGAAGGCCCAGGAAGCGGCGAAGCAGCAGGCCACCCAGGACGAGGCCGCTCGGCACCAGCACCAGGCCGTGCTGAACTCCCAGGAGGAGGACCTTGCCGCTCGCGAGGAGAAGCTTGCTGTGACACTCCGCGGCAAGGACGAGGAGGTCGAGAAGCTTGTTTTGCAGCGGACCCAGGAGCTGGAGCAGAGGCACAGAGAGGCGCTCGATGCCCAAGCCTCGGTCCATGCGGGCAAGGTGAAGGAGCTGGAGGTGGAGCGGGACGGGCTGAAGGATCTGGCCCTGAAGTTGGCAAAGGAGAAGGATACGCTCAACGGTGCTCTGATGGAGGCGCAGGGCGCAGTCCTCGGCAAGGCTGAGCAGCTCTCCAAGGCCAACAACTCCATCAAAGACCTAAAGCTGAAGCTGGAGGGTCTCGAGGGGACGCTGTCGGAGGTCAGGGCCCGGGAGGAGACCCTGACCAAGAATCTGGAGAAGGAGAGGCAGCTGCGGAAGAACGAAAACGCCAAGCACGAGGATTTTTTGAAGGTCGAGAACCTCTGGATTAGATGCCTCGCCGACGTCGCCGGCAGGATCACCACGCAGCTGGCCATCATGGGGATGCCAAACGTGAGGTACGTCCTGGAGCCAAGCCTGAGTCCCAATGCCAAGCTGACCTTGTTCTTCGAGGGTGTTCTCGGGGCCCTGGAGCAGTTCCGTTCCAACAGGGCGGCCTCTCTGGCCGATGAGGCCCGAAATCTCTGCCGGGGTGTCATGACCAAGGTCCTCACCAAGGTGGTGTACTGGAACCCCAACCTCGACTTTGACGCCGCGTTGGAGAGCTTGCCGGAGGATGCGGACCTCACGGCGCTCGAGGAGCGTATCGAGCCCATCATCAGCCGCGTCGACGGAGTTCGGAGGGTAGAGGGCCAGCGCCGGGATTAGGCACCCCATTTCTTATCGCCGCTGCAGGTTCATGACCAAGATAATTTTTATCTTTAGTTAGAACCGCAGCAACAATTGATGTAATATAACTTTGCAGTACTTTAATATCATGCATGTTATCTTCCCGTTAGATCTTTCTTCGTATGTTCGTACCCTACGCTTGTTCAGATAAGGCTGCCGGCACGTAAACCCATGCCGTGGTGCTTTAAGGACGGATCCTTAGCACCCTGCCGGAAGGGCGCTTGCTGCCGGGCGAGCCACCTTGCCGCCGCCAGCGTGGTCGCTTGAACTGGCAAGCAGACTCGAGGCATGACAAGAGCGCAGCTGGGAACAGGTAGGCCACCTTGCCGCCGCCAGCGCGGCCGCATGAACTGTCGAGCGGGCTTGAGATAGAAACAAAGGCGTTGCCAAAAGCGGAAGGTTCCCATCGCGTGCAGGTCTCCCGTACAAAGAACGAGATCTCTCGGGGAGAACAACCTTATATAAGTGAAAATAACCAAGATTTCGCGTGACTTTGCTTTTCTGTCGTTGCGCGGGTGTTCACCGCATCCGCAGGCAACGCCGCCCGTTTGGTCGTCTTCTTCCTTGGAGTGATGACCACGATGAAGCCGCTGCCCCAACCAGACCAGATTTCCACAACTACGCACCCCCTACCTGGCGCGCCAAAGATGTCGGTGGGAACGACACCTATGGGATCACTAGGATCCCTTCTACGGTTGGCGGGCGAGGGGTTGTGCAAAGAGCAGGTCTAGGAGCCAGCACAAAGATCGTTTACCTAGGTTCGGGCCGCAAAGATGCGTAATACCCTAGTCCTACTTTGGTGTATGTATTTGAGTGTTCTTGAGTTCTTGAGCTAGCTATGGTGCGTGTGTAGCCCAAAAGGTCCGAATCCTTCTCCTGGATGCCTTGGGCCTCCTTTTATAGACAAAAGGGGTCACCACAGTGGCACACAGGAGGTGGAAAGGTGTATAGTGCGCAAGCTTATCGCTTGTACATACGGGACAAGACACATTAAATACGCCCCCTTAGGTGTCCCGTTGCCTTATTGGGGATGGCAACAAGGCCCGTCCCGTCCGTCGCCACCCCGCCTTGCTCCGACATGCATCTAGGCCAACGATGCATGCAGCGCCATGTAGGCTGGCAGGCTGTTGAGATGGCGTGGTGGTAGGGTCTTCACGTAGATCTGCATTCCACCACGTAGGTGCTTGCTGAGCTGGCCTAGAAGCCGCACGTTGCCACGCAGGTGCCTGCCCAGCTGGTTGGGCTGGCAGCTGTATGGGAACAGCGGCGGAGTCTTGGCAGACGCGGGCCTGGTTGTGGCCTCGCAGGTGCCCCCGGCAAGGGTCTTGCTGGGGCCCCGGCAAGGGTCTTGCCGCGGCATCGCAGTCGTCCCTGGGAAGGATCTTGCCGGGGGTCTCGTGGATTTCCTCGGCAAGGATCTTGGCGAGGATCGTCGTCTTCTGGTCCTCATCTGATCTTGAGTGCTTATGATCTTGACAAAGATCTGCATGCCATCACGGAGGTGCCTCCCGAGCCTTGGTTCCAATGTGGTTGGTGGTGGTGTTGGAACCCTTGGGCTCAAGGTGGCGCGCTCTGCTGGCGTCGGGCAAGTTGCCCCGGCAAGGCTCTTGCCGGGGCTGCGAAGGCCGCCCTGGGAAGGGTCTTGCCGGGGGATTCCACCTCGCCCTCTTGCTCTTTGTGTTTCTGGTCATGGCGTTGTTTTGCCCGTCTTGTGCTTCTGTTCCCTCCCTTTGCCCTGCTAAGTGTGACCGCAGGCGCGGCTCTGACTGCCCGTGCACAAGTAGAGGGGTACAAAGGAGAGCCCCTACTTTTGTACACCGACAACGTGTCTTGGTTTTAATGGCTATAGGTTTTAATGGCTCTTGATCGCAAACGTTTTAGATAGAACACCCGTATGCAAAGTGAGAGCAAGATTTGTGCATCTCTTGAACACAAACGGTTCTTTTGGATGACCCGTGTGAACCACTTACAAACAATTTGGTGCGATTTGCATCCTACATATTGGGTTTGTTGCCATTTGTCAAACTAGAAAGATTGACATTTGTTGATCTAGTAACATTGCCATTTGCCAACCTTGTAACACTGCAATTTGTCAAAATATGAAGCTAAAAATCACTAGTAGTATCTAATTTTTGCAACTAAAATTCAGTAATTAGGCATAGATGGAGGCGAGGAGGCGTGTTCAGCCGGGCGTGCAGCGGGCGGTGCAGTTCCCGATATGGCTTTAATGCAGACGAGGGAGAGGGTAGCGGTTCCCGAAATGTTGAACGGCCAATGATGCATCCTCCTTCAATTAGCATCATGTGAATGCATGAGGGAAGTAATGGGAGGAGGACCGGGAAAAGAGGCAGCATGATGTGAATGCAACGCAGTTTGCACTCATATAAGGGCGCCCCTCCATTGCAATGCATCTACCACATCGTACACACCTAAGCATTTGCCTTAGCACATACACTAATAAGCACAAAAGTGCTCACTCCAGACCCATGGCGGTGATGCGCGCGAGCTGCCAGCGGCTGTGCCAGATGGTCCACGATGCCAGCCTGCGGCATGGCACCGTGGATCGTCTCCTCACGGTGTTGGCGACCGGCTGGTGGATGGCCGCCGTCGATGCCAGCTACGACTCTCAGTATGACCAGATGATCGTTCGCACCACCAACAGGTTCACCATCGTCAAGAAGCTCGCGGACGACATCGCCGTACTCCTCCAGCCTGCGCGCCCGGGCTCCTCATTGCCTGCCACCCTAATCGGCCTCCATGGTCGGAACCTCTTTCAAGCACTGATGGCCCTGCGACTGCCCGCCGACGCCACAAAGAATATCCACCTTGAGGCCGCGCTCGCCGCAAGGCGCCTCGCCCTGCAAGAAACCATAGACCTACACATCCATGTGTACGAGCGAATCGTGTACATAGGTATCTACAAGGCTAGTGAGGATGCTACGACGTTGGCCTTCTTCAACCGGCTGGAAGCCTTGGATGGCTTAGCTGAGAAGCAACTTGACCTCGCCACAAAAGCCGCCGCTCCTTAGCCGCCGGACGGTGGCCCGGCGCACTGAGTTGAGGAGGAGGAGGTCATGCATTGATGGATGCATCTTTCTTCTTGCCTCCTGTAACCACCACTGCGATCGCATCATCATGGCCTTAATTCTTATTGTGCTATTGCATTCTCCTTCTAGTCAATACAGACATGTGTGATCCCTATGCTTAATTATATGCATCACTGTAACTAGTACTCCATCCGTTAATTTATAAGTTGTGCTGCCAGTATTTGGGGTCAGCGCACGATCACACACGTGCGTGTGCATTCGACTGAACCGTAAGTTGAACCGTTTATGTTCTCTTCCCTAATCGGAAGTAGTTCATTCGACTGAACCGTATGCCGTATATCACACATACCTTGATCTGGCTGACCATTTCTGTTGCTTTCCCTAATAGAAAACAGTTCATCGGAGCGAACCGTATGCCGTATATCGCACACGCATCAATATGACTGTCCATTTCTGTTGTTCTGTCTAATCGCAAACAGTTCATGTGGATCAACCCTATGCCCTTCTTCGCACACGCAACTGAAATCCAAACCGTGTTTGATGCATCCGTCATCGCAAACGTTTTGCACCTTTTTTGATGATTTTATTACACCACCATTGGCGATTATGGCATCGCACACAGTTTCGTCGAAGGGTCTCTAGTCGTAGTGTCGCGTTAGCAGCATCCTGCAGTAGTGTGAGACAATACAACCCAGGTACGGTCAAATACTTGATGCAGATAGTAATGGTTCTTCGTCACAGAGTTCTGCGTGATTGTCATGTTCTAAAGAATTGAACCAAACTGTCGTTTGACCCATTTGTGATTGCGATCGACCTTCTGATGAAGACTGAGGAGAAGCTCATGATCAGTCAGCACCCTTGGAGCACTGGCTTGAGGATTTGTCTTTGAAGCATTTGCGGCAGTGTCATGAGTGGCAGAGTCATCATTGGTGGAGTAGGATGCAGCTTTGCGAAACTGGCCATCCAATGGACGAGTGCCTTCATCAATAATAGCAGCCTTGCCCTTCTCATCAGATGAGGAAATAGGCCGTTTGAAGACCTCTATTGGGGGCAAGTAGCTGTGATGATTTAGAACATCAGCCTTGTAGTTGATTGAAGACCTTGATCGAATAAATGTCATGATCCAGGGAGCGTAAGGCTTCAATTCAAATGGTGAAAGAGGAACATTTGCCATAGTCCTCATGAGGAAATCATGGTAGTTGATAGGAACCCCATGAATGATGTTGAATAGCAGATTCTTCATGATGCCAACAACCTCTTCTTCATTAGAGTTGTGGACCTTGATTGGACTGAGGGTCTTGGTCAGTATTCTGTATACAGTCCTTGGCACATAGAGCAATTCCTTCGCGAGGAATTTGGTTCTTGGGGCTTGGCCAGGCTTTAGAGGCTTCATCAATACTTGCATGAAATGATCAGATAGCTCAGGTTCATGTTACATGAGTCTCGCACCTTCAGAGGGAGGAATGACTGGGAGGGAATGAAGTAATTCAGAGGCCGCAACTTTGAAGGGAGTGTTTTCAGTCATCCAGTCCAACACCCATGAATTCACATCTTTAGCTTTGCCTGTGATGTGCAACGTAGCATAGAACTGAAGAATTAGCTATTCATTCCAGTCACATATGTCGGTGCAGAAATTGAGCAGCCCAGCGTCTGTTCGCACACGAACACGTCACCGTGTACCCTCGATGCCGGGGGTGATGCACCGCAGCTCGTGTCGAAGGAGATCCAACCGGAATCGCGGTACGCAGGCAATCCGACGGGCGCTTTTGAGGATCCGAAACCCCACACGCCCGGGAGTGACCCCGTTAGGGCGCGCGACGACTATAGGCTGCCCAAGGTCAACCTGATCGCCGCTAGGGCCTCGTGGATCGCCGCCTGTAACAAGAAGAACGAACGAAGAACGAGGAAGAAGAAGAACTAGGGTTAAGGAGAAAAGATAAAAGATAAAAAGTGGTATATGATTTGATCGATTGTGTCTTGTTCAATCGGCCGTCACCCCTTAGGTATATAAGAGGCGGTTGGACTTCCCGTGCAAGGAAATTTTTTGGATTCACGTCCAAAACCCTATTCAAATTCGGATTGGTTTTATCCGAACTTTCCAAAACTGTTCGGTTTAAACTGGTTACACCTTGCGGGTCATTTTTGTGATGGTAAACGACCTCGGATGGAAACGAGTCCAAAAGCTGCCTTGACCGTTTCGACAAGGCGAACAACTTTCATATTGAACATTTTTTGTTCAGAGGTCATCTTGAGGGTCAAATCGCTCGTGCAAAATAGGCTATTATTCGCGCTACCTCGCGCAAAACAGGCTATACTCACGCTGTTGCTAAGTGTGGCCGCACGCGCGGCTCTGACTGCCCGTGCACAAGTAGAGGGGTACAAAGGAGAGCCCCTACTTTTGTACGCCGACAACATGTCTTGGTTTTAATGGCTATAGGTTTTAATGGCTCTTGATCACAAACGTTTTAGATAGAACACCCGTATGCAAAGTGAGAGCAAGATTTGTGCATCTCTCTAACACAAACGGTTCTTTTGGATGACCCGTGTGAACCACTTACAAACAATTTAGTGCGATTTGCATCCTTCATATTGGGTATGTTGCCATTTTTCAAACTAGAAAGATTGACATTTGTTGATCTAGTAACATTGCCATTTGCTAACCTTGTAACACTGCGATTTGTCAAAATATGAAGCTAAAAATCACTAGCAGTATCTAATTTTTGCAACTAAAATTCAGTAATTAAGCATAGATGGAGGCGAGGAGGCGTGTTCAGCCGGGCGTGCAGCGGGCGGTCAGTTCCCGATATGGCTTTAATGCAGACGAGGGAGAGGGTAGCGGTTCCCGAAATGTTGAACGGCCAATGATGCATCCTCCTTCAATTAGCACCATGTGAATGCATGAGGGAAGTAATGGGAGGAGGATCGGGAAAAGAGGCAGCACAATGTGAATGCAACGCAGTTTGCACTCATATAAGGGTGCCCCTCCATTCCAATGCATCTACCACATCGTACACACCTAAGCATTTGCCTTAGCACCTACACTAATAAGCGCAAAAGTGCTCACTCCAAACCCATGGCGGTGATGCGCGTGAGCGGCCAGCAGCTGTGCCAGATGGCCCACGATGCCGGCCTGCGGCATGGCACCGTGGATCGTCTCCACACGGTATTGGCAACCGGCTGGTGGATGACCGCCGTCGATGCCAGCTACGACTCTCAGTATGACCAGATGATCGTGCGCACCACCAACAGGTGCACCGTCGTCAAGAAGCTCGCGGACGACATCGCCGTACTCCTCCAGCCTGCGCGCCCGGGCTCCTCATTGCCTGCCACCCTAATCGCCATCCATGGTCGGAACCTCTTTCAAGCACTGATGGCACTGCGACTGCGCGCCGACGCCACGAAGAATGTCCACCTAGAGGTCGCGTTCGCCGCAAGGCGCCTCGCCCTGCAAGAAACCATAGACCTACACATCCTGTGTACGAGCGAATCGTGTACATAGGTATCTAAAAGGCTAGTGAGGACGCTACGACGTTGGCCTTCTTCAACCGGCTGGAAGCCTTGGACGCCTTAGCTGAGAAGCACCTTAACCTCGCCACAAAAGCCGCCGCTCCTTAGCCGCCGGACGGTGTCCTGGCGCACTGAGTTGAGGAGGAGGAGGTCGTGCGTTGATGGATGCATCTTTCTTCTTGCCTCCTGTAACCACCACTGCGATCACATCATCATGCCCTTAATTCCTATTGTGATATTGCATTCTCCTTCTAGTCAATACAGACATGTGTGATCCCTATGCTTAATTATATGCATCACTGTAACTAGTACTCCATCCGTCAATTTATAAGTTGGGCTGCCAGTATTTGGGGCCGGCGCACAATCACACACGTTCGTGTGCATTCGACTGAACCGTAACTTGAACCGTTTATGTTCCCTTCCCTAATCAAAAACAGTTCATTCGACTGAACCGTATGCTGTATATCACACACACCTTGATCTGGCTGACCATTTCTGTTGCTTTCCCTAATAGCAAACAGTTCATCGGAGCGAACCGTATGGCGTATATCGCACACACATTAATATGGCTGTCCGTTTCTGTTGTTCTGTCTAATCGAAAATAGTTCATGTGGATCAACCGTATGCCCTTCTTCGCACAAGCAACTGAAATCTAAACCGTGTTTGATGCATCCGTCATCGCAAACGATTTGCACCTTTTTTGACGGTTTTTTACACCACCATTTGCGATTATGGCATCGCACACAGTTTCGACAAAGGTTCTCTGATTCTAGTGTCGCGTTAGCAGCATCCTGCAGTAGTGTGAGACAATACAACCCAGGTATGGTCAAATACTTCATGCAGATAGTAATGGTTCTTCTTCACAGAGTTCTGCATGATTGTCATGTTCTAAAGAATTGAACCAAACTGTCGTTTGACCCATTTGTGATTGCGATCGACCTTCCGATGAAGACTGAGGAGAAGCTCATGATCAGTCAGCACCCTTGGAACAGTGGCTTGAGGATTTGTCTTTGAAGCATTTGCGGCAGTGCCTTGAGTGGTAGAGTCATCATTGGTGGAGTAGGATGCATCTTTGCGAAACTGGCCATCAATTGGACGAGTGCCTTCATCAATAATAGCAGCCTTGCCCTTATCATCACATGAGGAATAGGCCGTTTGAAGACCTCTATTGGGGGCAAGTAGCTGTGATGATTTAGAACATCAGCCTTGTAGTTGATTGAAGACCTTGATCGGATAAATCTCATGATCCAGGGAGCGTATGGCTTCAATTCAAATGGTCAAAGAGCAACATTTGCCATAGTCCTCATGAGGAAATCATGGTAGTTGATAGGAACTCCATCAATGATGTTGAATAGCAGATTCTTCATGATGCCAACAACCTCTTCTTCATTAGAGTTGTGCCCCTTGATTGGACTGAGGGTCTTGGTCAGTATTCTGTATACAGTCCTTGGCACATAGAGCAATTCGTTCGCGAGGAATTTGGTTCTTGAGGCTTGGCCAGGCTTCAGAGGCTTCATCAATACTTGCATGAAATGATCAGATGGCTCGGGTTCAAGTTACATGAGTCTCGCACCTTCAGAGGGAGGAATGACTGGGAGGGAATGAAGTAATTCAGAGGCCGCAACTTTGAAGGGAGTGTTTTTAGTCATCCAGTCCAACACCCATGAATTCACATCTTTAGCTTTGCCTGTGATGTGCAACGTAGCGTAGAACCGAAGAATTAGCTCTTCATTCCAGTCACAGATGTCGGTGCAGAAATTGAGCAGCCCAGCGTCTGTTCGCACACAAACACCTCACCGTGTACCCTCGACGCCGGGGGTGATGCACCGCAGCTCACGTCGAAGGAGACCTAGCCGGAAGCGAGTTAAGCAAGCAATCCGACAGGCGCTTTTGAGGACCCGAAACCCCACATGCCCGGGAGGGACCCCGTCAGGGCGCGCGGTGGCTATAGGCTGCCCTAGGTCAACCTGATGAACCCTAGGGCCTCGTGGATCACCGCCCTGTAACAAGAAGAACGAACGAAGAACGAAGAAGAAGAAGAACTAGGGTTAAGGAGAAAAGATAAAAGATAAAAAGTGGTATATGATTTGATCGATTGTGTGTTGTTCAATCGGCCGTCACCCCTTAGGTATATAAGAGGCGGTTGGACTTCCCGTGCAAGGAAAAGGTTAGGATTCATGTCCAAAACCCTAGTCAAATTCGGATTGGTTTTATCCGAACTTTCCAAAACTGTTCGGTTTAAACTGGTTACACCTTGCGGGTCTTTTCTGTGATGGTAAACAACCTCGGATGGAAACGAGTCCAAAAGCAGTCTTGACCATTTTGACGAGGCGAACAACTTTCATGTTGAACGTTTTTTGACCATAGGTTATCTTGATGGTCAAATCGCTCGTGCAAAACAGGCTATTATTCGCGCTACCTCGCGCAAAACGGGCTACACTCGCGCTGTTGCTAAGTGTGGCCGCAGGCGCGGCTCTGACTGCCCGTGCACAAGTATAGGGGTATAAAGGAGAGCCCCTACTTTTGTACACCGACAACATGTCTTGGTTTTAACGGCTATGGTTTTAATGGCTCTTGATCACAAACGTTTTAGACAGAACACCCGTATGGAAAGTGAGAGCAAGATTTGTGCATCTCTTGAACACAAACGGTTCTTTTGGATGACCCGTGTGAACCACTTATAAACAATTTGGTGCGATTTGCATCCTTCATATTGGGTATGTTGCCATTTGTCAAACTAGAAAGATTGACATTTGTTGATCTAGTAACATTGCCATTTGCCAACCTTGTAACACTGCGATTTGTCAAAATATGAAGCTAAAAATCACTAGCAGTATCTAATTTTTGCAACTAAAATTCAGTAGTTAAGCATAGATGGAGGCAAGGAGGCGTGCTCAGCCGGGCGTGCAGCGGGCGGCGCAGTTCCCGATATGGCTTTAATGCAGACGAGGGAGAGGGTAGCGGTTCCCGAAATGTTGAACGACCAATGATGCATCCTCCTTCAATTAGCATCATGTGAATGCATGAGGGAAGTAATGGGAGGAGGATCGGGAAAAGAGGCAGCACGATGTGTATGCAACGCAGTTTGCACTCATATAAGGGCGCCCCTCCATTGCAATGCATCTACCACATCGTACACACCTAAGCATTTGCCTTAGCACCTACACTAATAAGCGCAGAAGTGCTCACTCCAGACCCATGGCGGTGATGCGCACGAGCGGCCAGCGGCTGTGCCAGATGGTCCACGACGCCGGCCTGCGGCATGGCACCGTGGATCTTCTCCACACGGTGTTGGCGACCGGCTGGTGGATGGCCGCCGTCGATGCCAGCTACGACTCTCAGTATGACCAGATGATCGTTCGCACCACCAACAGGTTCACCATCGTCAAGAAGCTCGCGGACGACATCGCCGTACTCCTCCAGCCTGCGCGCCCGGGCTCCTCATTGCCTGCCACCCTAATCGGCCTCCATGGTCGGAACCTCTTTCAAGCACTGATGGCCTTGCGACTCCCCGCCGACGCCACAAAGAATGTCCACCTGGAGGCCGCGCTCGCCGCAAGGCGCCTCGCCCTGAAAGAAACCATAGATCTACACATCCATGTGTACGAGCGAATCGTGTACATAGGTATCTACAAGGCTAGTGAGGATGCTACGACGTTGG
Organism: Triticum aestivum; assembly: GCF_018294505.1. Classification (NCBI taxonomy): domain Eukaryota; kingdom Viridiplantae; phylum Streptophyta; class Magnoliopsida; order Poales; family Poaceae; genus Triticum; species Triticum aestivum. Next base: position 216,864,831 of record NC_057811.1, on the reverse strand, counting down.
CCTTCTACAACCGGCTGGAACCCTTGGATGCCTTAGCTGAGAAGCAACTTGACCTCGCCACAAAAGCCGCCGCTCCTTAGCCGCCGGACGGTGGCCCGGCGCACTGAGTTGAGGAGGAGGAGGTCATGCATTGATGGATGCATCTTTCTTCTTTCCTCCTGTAACCACCGCTGCGATCGCATCATCATGGCCTTAATTCTTATTGTGCTATTGCATTCTCCTTCTAGTCAATACAGACATGTGTGATCCCTATGCTTAATTATATGCATCACTGTAACTAGTACTCCATCCGTTAATTTATAAGTTGTGCTGCCAGTATTTGGGGTGAGCGCACGATCACACACGTGCGTGTGCATTCGACTGAACCGTAAGTTGAACCGTTTATGTTCTCTTCCCTAATCGGAAGTAGTTCATTCGACTGAACCGTATGCCGTATATCGCACATACCTTGATCTGGCTGACCATTTCTGTTGCTTTCCCTAATAGCAAACAGTTCATCGGAGCGAACCGTATGCCGTATATCGCACACACATCAATATGGCTGTCCGTTTCTGTTGTTCTGTCTAATCGCAAACAGTTCGTGTGGATCAACCGTATGCCCATCTTCGCACACGCAACTGAAATCTAAACCGTGTTTGATGCATCCGTCATCACAAACGTTTTGCACCTTTTTTGACGGTTTTTACACCACCATTTGCGATTATGGCATCACACACAGTTTCGTCGAAGGGTCTCTGATCGTAGTGTTGCGTTAGCAGCATCCTGCAGTAGTGTGAGACAATACAACCTAGGTACGGTCAAATACTTCATGCAGATAGTAATGGTTCTTCTTCACAGAGTTCTGCATGATTGTCATGTTCTAAAGAATTGAACCAAACTGTAGGTTTGACCCATTTGTGATTGCGATCGACCTTCTGATGAAGACTGAGGAGAAGCTCATGATCAGTCAGCACCCTTGGAGCAGTGGCTTGAGGATTTGTCTTTGAAGCATTTGCGGCAGTGTCATGAGTGGCAGAGTCATCATTGGTGGAGTAGGATGCAGCTTTGCAAAACTGGCCATCCAATGGACGAGGGCCTTCATCAATAATAGCAGCCTTGCCCTTCCCATCAGATGAGGAAATAGGCCGTTTGAAGACCTCTATTGGGGGCAAGTAGCTGTGATGATTTAGAACATCAGCCTTGTAGTTGATTGAAGACCTTGATCGGATAAATCTCATGATCCAGGGAGCGTAAGGCTTCAATTCAAACGGTGAGAGAGCAACATTTGCCATAGTCCTCATGAGGAAATCATGGTAGTTGATAGGAACTCCATGAATGATGTTGAATAGCAGATTCTTCATGATGCCAACAACCTTTTCTTCATTAGAGTTGTGGCACTTGATTGGATTGAGGGTCTTGGTCAGTATTCTGTACACAGTCCTTGGCACATAGAGAAATTTGTTCATGAGGAATTTGGTTCTTCGGGCTTGGCCAGGCTTCAGAGGCTTCATCAATACTTGCATGAAATGATCAGATAGCTCAGGTTCATGTTACATGAGTCTCGCACCTTCAGAGGGAGGAATGACAGGGAGGGAATGAAGTAATTAGAGGCCGCAACTTTGAAGGGAGTGTTTTCAGTCATCAAGTCCAACACCCATGAATTCACATCTTTAGCTTTGCCTGTGATGTGCAACGTAGCGTAGAACTGAAGAATTAGCTCTTCATTCTAGTCACAGATGTCGGTGCAGAAATTGAACAGCCCAGCGTCTGTTCGCACACGAACACGTCATCGTGTACCCTCGACGCCGGGGGTGATGCACCGCAGCTCACGTCGAAGGAGACCCAGCCGGAAGCGCGGTACGCATGCAATCCGGCGGGCGCTTTTGAGGACCCGAAACCCAACACGCCCGGGAGGGACCCCATCAGGGCGCGTGGCGGCTATAGGCTGCCCTAGGTTAATCTGATCGCCCCTAGGGCCTCGTGGATCGCCGCCCTGTAACAAGAAGAACGAACGAAGAACGAGGAAGAAGAAGAACTAGGGTTAAGGAGAAAACATAAAAGATAAAAAGTGGTATATGATTTGATCGATTGTGTGTTGTTCAATCGGCCGTCACCCCTTAGGTATATAAGAGGCGCTTGGACTTCCCGTGCAAGGAAAAGGTTTGGATTCATGTCCAAAACCCTAGTCAAATTCGGATTGGTTCTATCCGAACTTTCCAAAACTGTTCGGTTTAAATTGGTTACACCTTGCGGGTGTTTTTTGTGATGGTAAACGACCTCGGATGGAAACGAGTCCAAAAGCAGTCTTGACCGTTTCGACGAGGCGAACAACTTTCATGTTGAACATTTTTTTTATCAGAGGTCATCTTGAGGGTAAAATCGCCCGTGGAAAACAGGCTATTATTCGCGCTACCTCGCACAAAACAGGCTATACTCGCGAGGTAGCGCGAATAATAGCGTCTTGTGGGGCGTGCCATTTTCTGCCTCTTGACATAGCTGCATTCCGATGGCTCTAAAATTTGCATACGAACTCGGATTGGAACGATTTTTATATCAAAATCGATCATTTCGACGAGACAAAGACAATCCGTGTAGATCATTTTTCCATACGAGGCGGTCTTGGGGGCATAATGAGCCGAATAGTGTTCTGAATAGAAAATCTCAGTATTTCGAACACAACTTCGGCCTTCGAGATTAGATCGGATGGCGATGGCCCAAACTTCAAAGATGTTCATATCGACAATACGAAACTTTTTTATGTAGATCACTTCTCCATTTCAGGCCATATTAATTAAGTTCTTGACCGTGCCAAAATCTGATGTCAACAGCATCGTGAAGAAAACTGAGGACAGGGATGAAGCAGGGCAGCGATTCCATATCCACATGAGGAATATGCTCATGGTCAAAGAACTTGTCTTTATCGAATAGCAGTGAAGAATAGAAATTCATTTGACTTGCGGTCCAGAAGCTCTTCCGTCGAAGACGAGCAGAGTCACAGGGGTTGTAATCAGTGAAGAATACGTGCTCATGGAAGAAATCGTCAGCTTTGAACTTCTGTTTCTTGGAGAAGGGATTCTTTGGCCTGGGCTGAGGAGTGTCAGTCAATGTCTTCATGGCCTCTTGAATCACAGTCTCTGGAGCCGTAGGCTGAGGAATTTCAGTTGCAATGTCATCAGTAGCAGCCTGGGTCTCCATTTCATCAACAACATTCACATCAACACTAGTGGCTGGGACTTCTTCAGGAATGGCTAGCAGAGAAGCTTGAGGTTCTTCAGAGCCCGTGTGAATTTCTTCGCTTCTGATGCAGAAGGAAGGATAGGACTTGGTGTTGGTGCAGGAGGAGCAGAGGAAATTGGCGCAGTTTCCTCACGCGCAACTGATGCAGTTGCCCTGTCTTGTTCAGTGTCTTCAGGCGCAACAGCAGATGCTTCAGCTGGCCTGGCTTGTTCTTCAGGCGCAACAGTAGAGGTTGCCCTGGCAGATTCTTCAGCGGTTGGAATGTCTTCATCATCCCTGGTGCTTTCATTTTCTTCAGCAACCTGATTTTCATCAGCGGTGCTGGCATGTTCTTTAGTAGGCTGAGCAAATGCTACATCCCGAGGAGATTCACGTTGCGTTGGGGCTACAACATTGGAGGTGAATCCCTTCGACATCTTGACGAATCTGACTTTGGCTCCCAGCCAATCTGCACGGTAGGCGTCAAATTCATCACTGAGGGTTTTGATCTCAGCTTGTATGGTCACAAGTTCATCAGTTGTCATTTTGACAACATTCTTCTTCAGGAAACGCTCCTTCTTGTACTGAGCTCTCTTCAGTTGCTTGGCCTTTTCAAACTTCCATTTTTCCTCGCCTATGAAGGCTGTCAACATGTGACTCTGGCCAAGGGTGAGCTTGAAGTCAGGCATACGAGTGTTGGAGTCCTTGTGCCAGAGATCAATGAAATCTAGGATCAGCTGGGATCCAACAGAAGAGGTACATCTATGCCTTTGGCTCTAGTGGCCCGATGTTGTCTATCTCTGATGATTTCTTCCAATTCTTCATCATCAGCCTCATCTTCACTAGACGGTACATGGAAGGCAACCTGCTTCTTGTGAGGACTTGGTCTAGTGCCTTGTCCAGCAGTGGCCTTGGTCTTCAGCAAAGTGGGGCCATACTAAGGAGGAGCTGAAGAACTTGTAGATGCTCCTGAAACAATTGAGATGCCTATGGTCCTTTGGCAAGAGGCGAGATGCACAGGTGCTGAGGACTTTGCAGGAGCAGCTGAAGATTTTGCAGCTGGAGGAACTGGAGCAGCTTGAGGAATTTGCTTTGAGGGCACAAAAGAGCTTGGCTGTGAGGGCGTTGCTGAGGAACTTGGTGGTTTGCGAGCTGGCTTCTTAGGCATAGCCTTCTTAGGATTGCTAGCAGAGGCCTCAGCAGCGGTAGCAGCAGAGTCTTCGTTGAATTTCCTCACTACTTCCTTAGCCAGTTTGGCCAGTCTTGCTTGCCGCTTGGCCCATTCATCAGGATAGTCCTGACCGCGCTTGAGGCTAGTGGGATCAGCTTCTTGGCCAGGTGCCAGTGGAGGTTTTGGGCAGGGAGGGTGTACTGCGAATTTCTTCATGTACTTAGGAGTGACATATCTGTACTCCCTCCATTCCCGTGCCCATCTTCTTTCAATCCTCTAAATGCGTACCTTGCGCTCATTCTTCGTTTCCTTTCCATGAATTGCTTCATCAGGAGTGCAGTACCCTGCATAGATGTCATCAGGGATTTCAAAGGCAGTATTCACTTCCAGTTTCTTGCCTCCCTTCTGAGATTTCTTGCCATCTGCCATTTTCTTCAACTGAGGATTTTGAACAATTGAGTTTTCTGAAGAGGTATGCAATTTGTCTTTGAGAAACACTGCAAATGAGTTAAGTTGATGAGAACCTAGTGATTCAGCAGCGGACATGTGTACATGTGAACAGAGTATAGGTGCGAAGAATTTGGAGAGGTCATATGCGTTCTCAGAAGTTTTTGCAAAAAGAACAAGTTTGAGGAATTTGACTAGAGGTGTCTTGAGGAATTTCACTAAGCGTTCTTTGACTTAGGTTCCAGAGTTGTATAGATTGAAAAATCCACACAATTGAGGAATCTTGAAGAAAAAATGTTTCTTAGAGAAACAGATCAAGAACAGATGCTAATGTGAGGTGTTTAATGTGTGGAAGTTGAAGAATAAACACCTTTTGAAGATTTTGTGGAAATCATCAGAATCAACAAGGGCAGGAAAAGTAACTTTTAATTACCCTTGACGAAGAACACGACGAACTGGGAGTTGTAGATTGGAAGTTCGTCAGTCCAGATCTTCCACGCCCTAACTTGGCAGAGGAAGACGGCTACGGCGGCGGCGGAGAGAAGATATCCGCGGCCGACGCGAGTACGACGGCGATGAGGTCGAGGTAGTGAAGCTCTTCCTCACCGGCGATGATGGAAGTAGCGGCAGCGCTAGGTCTTGAGAGCTCGAGCGAGGGGAGTGAGGTCAAGCGGGGTAAATGTAGTTTGAGGGGAGTGAGGGGTATTTATAACCGAGGCGAAAAACCGTTCGCCCGAGGAAAATGGATGAACATGCCCCTGACCCTTCTCATCCTAGCGACATGTGCCACCCACGTACAGAGCGGTGGAAATCGTGGGTGAATAGATAAGTCTTATCGTGGGATGCAGAACGATTTGAGTAGCAAAAGCCGAAAATTTGAGATATGGAATATTTTAAAGTTTCATTCGCAAATTTTCAGCTAACAAGGACACAGTGAAGATTTTGAATGGATTTCAAATAGAATGCACATGAAGAATTTGTGAACAGAGTGAGTTGAATTTAGCATAGAGGGGGAAGGGTCCGATCACATTCACTTAGCAGAAAAGCCAACTTGAAGAAATAGCTATAAGTGAATGCTGTAGAGGACAGAAAACTCAAATATATATATATATATATATATATATATATACACACATAAACACTATTCTAATCACGGGATCAGAATAATATTCTAATCACAACCTGAACTGCCGGAGTAACTAGCTTGAACTTCCCTCTGTACGAACCCGACCTTCGGGCTATCTTCGCAACCGTGCCTTCTACCGCGAGTTTTTCTGATCATTCGTGTTGTTTGTGATGTAAGTGTAATGTGGACACGTTTTTTTATCTAAATGTTTGTTTTGATTCGGAATCTAGCACGTTGGCGGATTTGCTCTCGGGCGGTGATGAACATGGGTATGTTACAAGTTTTCTGCATGTACTGGATGTTCTAGAATATCTAACAGGATGAGAATTGGGTTTAGGTATGAGTTTACTGCATGTTTTTTTGTTATTTTTGAACGAATTCGATTTGGTGTTCCGCCGCCTCTGTTCTTCGTCCACGGGAGTGGTTCCGGCCGCTATTGTACTGTCACATCCCTAGTTCTGGTATGACCTAGGCTAGCCTTCTTGTGAGCATCATGTTTAAATTCAATTTTAAATTGAAATGGGGATTTGTGAAACCCTCAGATATCATTTCTGGAAATGACCCAGATAAAAATTGCTCCAAAAAGGTCAAAGAAAATGTTCATGTTACTCTCTGAAAATATTGGACAGAGATAAAAATCAAACCAATATTTTCAGGAGCTCATAAGTATTTATTTTGGCCATTTGGAATTAATGCATAATTATTTGGATATATATTTGCTATATATATAATATGTCCAAAAATTCTGTTAATTGGTGAGGAGTTTTGGAGCAATCCAACTAGTTCCTACAAAAATTGACAGAAGTAAATAAAATGATTTAGTGTTTAAAACTATATCAAAACAAGTTACAGAAAACAAAAATAGAAAGAAAGGAAGAAAACCCACCTGCACTTACCTCACTGTGCAGCCTGGCCTGGCCCAACGGCCCAGTAGGCCGGCCCAGCCAGCTGGCCGTGCCAGTCGTCCCCTTCCTCGCGCCAGGAGGACAGGGGCACGCGCTCGGTGCGCGCGGCCATGCGTCCGGCTACCTCCTGCTTCTCCCCCTCGTCGCCCGGAACACCCGCGCGACGCCACGCGCCGCCCCGCACCTCTCTCGCTCTCCCCCGTGCCCATTCCCTCTTCCCCTTCGCTCTCTCTCTCTCGCGGACGAACGCGCCCGTCGCCGCCGTCCACAGCCACCGTGGCCTCGGCCACTGCCGCACCTCCCCGACACGCTCCACAGCTCCGCCGCGACCCCCTCTCCCTCCTCACCGAGCCAAGCAACCCGGGCGAGCTCCGCTTTGTCCTCGGCGGCGTCGTCTTCGTCTCCGGCTGCCCGAGATCGACGGCGACCCTCCGGCCGCACCAGCCCTTCGCCGAGCTCTCCGACGACGCCCCCGAATCCGCTGTGAGCCCCTGCATCGGTTCCCCCTTCTCTTCTGTTTCCCCATGCTCTGTAGCCCCCCGCAGCCGCTCGAGCCCGAGCTCCGGCCGCCACCGCGAGCTCCGCTCCGGCGAGCTCCGGCCACCCCTCCTCCTCCTTCCTGCCCCACCAGATGCGCGAGAGCCCGGGCTACGCCCCGGTGCCCTTAGCCGCCGCCCCCGTGGCCTGTAACACGGACGCCGCCGCGTCCTGAGGTCGGCGATGACGACCTCGCCGGTCTGACAGTGGGCCCCGTCGGTCAGGTGATTAGCTCAGTGCTAATCACCACCTAACCTAAGCCCCTGACACTGACCAGTGGGCCCATGCGCCCTAATCCTTTAATTAGATTAGTAAAAAAACCCCTGTTTAACACTGTGTCACTGACGTGTGGACCCCACACGTCAGGTTTGACCCCAGTCAGCGCCGTTGACCTGCTGACGCAAGCATGACGCAGTGCTGACGCAGTTATTCATTTTATGGAGTTAAATTAAATCAGGAAATTCCAGAAAATGATATAAAATTCATAGAAATTCAACCGTAGCTCAGATTTAAATAATTTATATATGAAAAATGATCAGAAAAATTCAATCTATCCATCTGTGCCATTTTCATGCATGACAAACCAACCTATACATGCTGTATATATGAAAACACACTTATGGCATTTAAAGGGACTTATATTAGAGTTGCATTTGAACCTTTGGTTCAAATGGATCTCTTCCAAGTTGAATGCTAAATGCATTGGCTCAAAACACATCACATATTCATGCCATATTCATGCATCATATTGTTGCATATGATTGTGTTTGATTGTCGACACCGTTCCTTCTCGATAGGTCCTGCTCCGGAGAGTGTTCCAGAGTACCTGTCTGAGGAGCAGTGCCACCCTGTTGATCTACCAGGCAAGCAAACCCCCTTGTTCATTCCGATACAATCCTACTCTCTCGCGCCTACTCTCTTTTATGCATTAGGACAACAACGATTCAACTGCTACTTTATGCTGCGGTAGTTGAACCCATTCCTCTGCATGACCTGTCATTGCCACAGTAAATAGTTGAAACCCACTAGCATGTGTAGGAGTTGATTGAGCCATGTTGTGTTCCTACCATGCCATGCCTGCTATTGCTTAGAGTTGTGTCAGGTCTGGTTCATTGGGAATGAATTGGAGTGTTACGATATGTTCTGGTGCCGAGAGTTAAGCGTGTGAACACGATTTGGTAAAGGTAGCGGTGAGAGGCCATGTAGGAGTACATGGTGGGTTGTCTCATTGGGACCGTCCTTAAGCACTGAGTTCTGTGTAAGTTGTCCAATGACTAGCTACTACCACACATTGGGCTCCGGCGCTCCAAGCTCTCTCGACTTATTAACCACTTGATCTCTGTCCAGGAGTTGCAACTAGTTTCTGGTGTTTGTAGGTAGTGCTATTTTTCTACCGAGTGGCACCCGGCAGGGTGGGCTTGGGACAGACTAGGCACACGTGGCCTGGTGTACCGAGTGGCACCCGGATGGTGGGCTCGGGAACCCTGCACACATCGTTTGGGGCCGTGAGCGACACCCCGGCCGGATCTCCTTGCGGATGGAACCCGAATAGGCGATAAACCTGGACTAGAGTCTTGTGTGGTTAGTCAGGTCGTGGCCGACACCCTCGCCAGGCTTCCGCTTGAAGGTTGCCGAGATACATGACGTGTACATGGCGGTAAGTGGCGAGAGCGTGTGTGAAGCAGTACACCCCTGCAGGGTTATCATGATCTATTCGAATAGCCGTGTCCTCGGTTATGGACTTCTTGGATGCTTACGTGGTACATAGACAACTTGAAGTGGATACTCTAAAATGCTCAAGATAAGTGTGAGTGCTATGGATGGCTTCTCGTAGTGAGACGGGAATGAATCCATAGTGGTGTATTGAGGTGGTGATTAGTGGACTCGTGTGCGCCTTCTTACCTCAAAGAAGTTTCTCGTAGTCGTAGAACAGGATAGCCACTGAGTCAAAGCTGGCTTGCTGCAACTAAACCCCACACTACCTTCTTGATACAAATGCATGTATGATAGGATCTGATGTAAGTCTTGCTGAGTACCTTTGTACTCATGTTGCTTTATTTATGTTTTTGCAGCGGAGACTTCAGTCTTACTAGTAGTTCCGCTTGGACTTCGACGAGTAGCTTGTACCTCAGCTACGATCTTGTACCCTTGGGAGGGGCTTGTAGATAGTCAGGCTTCTCAGCCCTTTTCTTTTGTAGTTGTCTGTACTCAGACATGTAATGCTTCCGTTGCTTGTATGCTCTGAATGATGGGTCATGTGACCCCTGTTTGTACTTAATGCTATGTGGCTCTTCTGGGCCTTTTATCTATATGAGTTTGCGTTATGTTGTGATGCCATGTTGTACAGCACATACTTGCATGTTATGCGTACGTGTAACGTGTATTGCTATGTGTGGGATCCGACAACCTAGTTGTCTATCCTTGGTAGCCTCTCTTATGGGGAAATGTAGTCTAGTGCTTCCACCGAGCCATGGTAGTCCGCTACAGCCCGGTTTACCGGAGTCCTGCTAGCCCAGCACTACTGCTCCGGAACACTTAGACTGGCCGGCATGTGATTCACTTCGTTCCTGTGTCTGTCCCTTCGGGGAAATGTCACGCGGTGACATCCGGAGTCCTGCCTAGCCTGCTACAGCCCGGGTTCCCGGAGTCCTGTTAGCCCAGTTGCTACAGCCCGGATTCACACGCTGCTGACCGACATGCTCGATGTTGTTTCATGTATGCCTGTCCCCGTAAGTTAGTGCCACTTTGGGTTCACGACTAGTCATGTCGGCCCGGGTTCTTTGTCATATGGATGCTAGCGACACTATCATATACGTGAGCCAAAAGGCGCAAACGGTCCCGGGCCATGGTAAGGCGACACCCGTGGGAATACCGTGCGTGAGGCCGCAAAGTGATATGAGGTGTTACATGCTAGATCGGTGTGACTTAGAATCGGGGTCCCGACAGCTTTGGTATCAGAGCCTGACTGCCTGTAGGATTTCCAAGCCAACCTGGTCGAAGTTGAGTCTAGAAATTCTTTAGTTATGTAAGGGAATTGATTGTGGAAGGGAACGTAAGGCTCTTTTTACTTCTTTTACCTCATGCCCTTCTGATCTGAGTCATCCTATCTTTCCTACGGGGTTAAGGAACTAGGCTTCCTCTTCTGTCTATCAGGATCATGTGTTACTACTCCGTAGTCTCTTAGGATTGGTTGATCAGAGTCATATCCCAGTTTGAGTACCTCCGGTGTAGCCTGTTTAGTAATATCTCAAAACCTTGAGTGATGATGTTGAGTATGGTGCTACCCTGTCCTTTGCAGAATGTCTCATTTTGAGCATTTTACTGCCGTTATGCCGCCGGAATTGTCCTAGGAGTTTGAGGGATACAAATCTCCTTGTGCTACATGTTGCATCCTATAGTTGTTGTTGACCTCGTCCTTGGTTCCGCTTCTCAGGATGTCGTCAATTAACCAAAGTTCTGTTGCTCGTTGCCTGAACCACAGAGGTGGTAGGGATGAGGAGGATCCTTCCGACCAGCCTTCGTTGGCAGAGTTTATGTTAGAGATGGAGAGGAACAAGCATGAGTCTAACCGCTTGTTAGCACGTATCGAGGAGAACACCGCACCCCAGTGCAAAGAGTCAGCGACCATCTATGATTTCATTGGTCTGAAACCACCTACCTTCCATCATTCCATTGAGCCACTCGATGCAGATGACTGGCTCCGTAGTATCACACACAAGCTGCATTCTGCGAACGTAGCTGAAGGTGACAAGGTCACCTATGCTGCATATCACCTGGAAGGTCCTGCTAGTCTTTGGTGGCAGAACTATGAGGCTATGCTTCCAGCTGGCCAGATACCGACCTGGAGAGATTTCACTGAGGCTTTTCGCGAGCATCACATTCCTCAGGCTCTCATTGACCGCAAGAGAGAAGAGTTCTGTAGTTTCACCCAGGGTAAGATGGCTGTTGATGCTTACAGTAGAGAGTTTGAGAACCTCGCCCGCTATGCTACAGAAGAAGTGTCCACGGACGCTAAGAAGCAGGCTAGGTTCCGGAAGGGTCTCAACCCCAAGTTGCGTCGTGATCTCCACTTGCACCATTGCAATACATTCCAGGCTCTTGTGAACAAGGCCATTAATGCGGAGACAGCTCAGCTCACCTACGAGGAGTCTCGTAAGCACACCCGTGATTTGGTTTCTTCCTCTGGTTCTAGTTCTCATAAGCGCCGGATTTGGGTTCCGAACTCCGCTCTTCCACCTGGATATGCACCGAGGCCATCTTATGTGGCGCCTCACCCAGTTCAGCAGTATGCTCCACCCAGGCCTATTGGTAGACCGCTTGTCAATGCGGGTCCACATCCAACTTCAGGGACTTGCTTCACATGCGGGAAGCCAGGACACTATGCACGTGACTGCTCTCAAGCCAACTATGCCCCACCCCTGCCTGAGAAGTCTGTTGGCGTGGTAAGCCATCACGCAAGATGATCAGTGTCAAGTCAGCTCCCACTGAGCGTGGACGTGTGCATCACGCCTCAGCTAAAGACGCTCATGATGATCCGGATGTCGTTCTTGGTACACTCCTTGTCAATTGCCATCCAGCTTCGGTTCTATTCGATACTGGAGCATCTCACTCCTTCATCTCTGAAGGCTATGCTCGTTTGCACGACATGTCATTTTGTGATATGCCAACTCCACTTGAAATCCAAACTCCAGGGTCTAGATGGCAAACTACCAGAATAAGCCATGGTAATGAAATCCTTGTTGACAGACTTGTATTCCTTGCCTCACTTATAGCCCTCAAGTCTACAGATATTAACATCATCTTGGGTATGGACTGGATGACAGCTCATCATGCCAAGATTGATTGTTACACCAGGTCTGTTCAACTCACACACCCATCTGGCAAGTTAGTCACTGTCTCCACCAGAGTTGCAAAGCGTCAACTCTATTCTCTTAATGCCAGTCCTCTTCCAGACCTTGAAGATATCCCGGTAGTCCGTGACTTTCCGGATGTCTTTCCAGAGGAACTGCCAGGTATTCCACCTGACAGAGATGTAGAGTTTGTCATAGATCTTATCCCAGGAACCGCCCCAATCTCTAGGAGACCTTACAAGATGGCACCTTTAGAACTAGCTGAGCTTAAGAAACAACTTGATGAGTCCTTGCAAAAGGGTTTCATCCGTCCTAGTTCTTCTCCCTGGGCTTGCCCCGTCCTCTTCGTCAAGAAGAAGGATGGTACGGACCGGATGGTTGTAGATTATCGTCCCGTTAATTTGGTCACGATAAAGAACAAGTATCCGCTCCCCAGGATCAACGACCTGTATGATCAACTCGCTGGATCCTCAGTCTTTTCCAAGATGGATTTGAGGTTAGGCTACCATCAAATCAAGATTAGAAACGGGGACATTCCTAAGACGGCTTTTGTCACTCGTTATGGCCAGTACGAGTACACCGTCATGTCTTTCGGTCTAACCAATGCTCCAGCCACATTCTCCCGCTTGATGAACTCGATCTTCATGGAGTACTTAGATAAGTTCGTCGTGGTTTACCTCGATGATATCCTTATTTACTCAAAGAACGAGGAAGAGCATGCCGAACATCTTAGACTTGTGTTAGAAAAACTCAGAGAGCACCGCCTTTATGCCAAGTTCTCCAAGTGCGAATTTTGGTTGCCAGAAGTGACCTACCTAGGCCACGTGATCTCTGGTAAGGGCATTGCTGTCAATCCTGAGAGAGTTCAGGCCGTTCTTGATTGGACTCCACCTGAAACAGTTAAACAAGTTAGGAGTTTCCTTGGTCTAGCCAGTTATTGTCGCCGCTTCGTTGAAAACATCTCCAAAGTAGCCAAACCCCTCACGGAACTTCTCAAGAAGGATAAAAAGTTTGAGTGGTCCCCACAGTGTGAATACAGTTTTCAGGAACTGAAAAGACGCCTGACTTCTGCCCCCATACTTGTGCCACCGGATTTCACTAAAGACTTTGTTATCTACTGCGACGCCTCACGACAGGGACTAGGCTGCATTCTTATGCAGGATCATCATGTGATTGCCTATGCATCTCGACAGTTGCATCCACATGAGGAGAATTATCCTACACATGATCTAGAGCTCGCAGCCGTAGTCTATGCTCTTAAGACATGGCGACATTACCTTCTCGGTAAACGTTGCGAGATTTACACCGATCACCAGAGTCTCAAGTATATTTTCACCCAACCAGATTTGAACCTTAGGCAAAGACGTTGGTTGGAGTTGATCTCAGATTACGACTTAGGGATTACCTACACCCCAGGCAAGGGCAATGTCATGGCTGATGCGCTAAGTCGTAAGTCCTATTGCAACAATCTTATGTTGCAGCAGGGCCAACCACTTCTCCATGAGGATTTCTATAAGCTTAATCTTCACATTGCTCCTCATGGATTCCTTTCTACCTTGGTGGCGAAACCTACCCTTGAGGATCAGATCATTTCTGACCAGAAGTTTGATACGGGAATTTCCCGGATCAAGAGAAACATTAATAAGGGAGTTTGTGGAGTTTCTCTATAGATGATCGAGGTGTTGTTTTCTTTGAGAATCGCTTGGTGGTTCCCAAGAATCAACATCTTCGGCAATTGATCCTTAAGGAGGCTCATGAATCCCCTCTCACGATTCATCCCGGTAGTACTAAGATGTATCAGGACCTACGCCAGAGGTTCTGGTGGACTAGGATGAAGAGAGAAATTGCTGAGTTCATAGCTAACTGTGACGTTTGTCGTCGCGTTAAGGCAGAGCATCAAAGGCCTGCTGGCACCCTTCAGCCTTTAGCCATTCCTGAGTGGAAATGGGATAAAGTTAGTATGGACTTCATCACCGGCTTTCCCAGGACCAAGAAAGGGAATAATGCTATCTTCGTAGTCATTGATCGTCTTTCCAAAGTGGCTCACTTCCTACCTGTTCGAGAGAGTATCACTGCTAGTCAGCTCGCTGACTTATATATTTCTCGAATAGTGTCACTTCATGGTGTTCCACTAGAGATCAATTCAGACCGTGGTAGTCTCTTCACTTCTCATTTCTGGGAGAGTTTCCAAACTGCCATGGGCACCCATCTTTCCTTCAGTACCGCTTTCCACCCTCAATCAAGTGGTCAGGTGGAAAGGGTCAACCAAATTCTCGAAGACATGCTTAGAGCTTGCGTTATCTCATTCGGTATGGATTGGGAGAAATGCCTACCTTTCGCCGAGTTTGCTTATAACAATAGCTATCAATCCAGTCTTAAGAAAGCTCCTTTCGAGATTCTGTATGGACGAAGATGTCGAACACCTTTGAACTGGTCAGAAACCGGTGAAAGACAATTCTTTGGACCGGACATGATCCAGGAAGCAGAAGAGCAAGTTCGCATCATTCGTGAGAATTTGAAAACAGCCCAGTCTCGTCAAAAGAGCCAGTATGACCGTCGTCATAAGGAAGTGGCTTATGAAGTTGGCGACAAGGCTTACCTTCGGGTTACTCCTCTAAAGGGTACCCATCGTTTCGGTATCAAGGGCAAGTTGGCTCCTCGTTACATTGGTCCTTTTCGCATTCTCGCTAAACGAGGAGAGGTTGCCTACCAGTTAGAACTACCCCCACATCTTTCTCGAGTCCATGATGTCTTCCACGTCTCTCAACTCAGGCGTTGCTTCTCGGATCCCATCCGCGGAGTGGACCACGAAACGCTTGATCTCCAAGATAACCTCACATATCGAGAGTACCCTATTCGCATTCTTGATCAAGCAGAGCGTGTCACCCGACGTCAGAACATCAAGTTTCTCAAGGTTCAGTGGTCTCATCATTCCGAGAGAGAAGCTACTTGGGAGCGAGAAGATCGTCTTCGACTGGAGTACCCCACCTTCTTTCCATCGACCCCTGAATCTCGGGACGAGATTCTTTAAAGTGGGGGCGAGTTGTCACATCCCTAGTTCTGGTATGACCTAGGCTAGCCTTCTTGTGAGCATCATGTTTAAAATCAATTTTAAATTGAAATGGGGATTTGTGAAACCCTCAGAAATCATTTCTGGAAATGACCCAGATAAAATTGCTCCAAAAAGGTTCAATAAAATGTTCATGTTACTCTCTGAAAATATTGGACAGAGATAAAAATCAAACCAATATTTTCAGGAGCTCATATGTATTTATTTTGGCCATTTGGAATTAATGCATAATTATTTGCTTTGGATATATATTTGCTATATATATAATATATGTCCAAAAATTCTATTAATTGGTGAGGAGTTTTGGAGAAATCCAACTAGTTCCTACAAAAATTGACAGAAGTAAATAAAATGATTTAGTGTTTAAAACTATATCAAAACAAATTACAGAAAACAAAAATAGAAAGAAAGGAAGAAAACCCACCTGCACTTACCTCACTGTGCAGCCTGGCCTGGCCCAGCGGCCCAGCAGGCCGGCCCAGCCAGCTGGCCGTGCCAGTCGTCCCCTTCCTCGCGCCAGGAGGACAGGGGCACGCGCTCGGTGCGCGCGGCCACGCGTCCGGCCACCTCCTGCTTCTCCCCCTCCTCGCCTGGAACACCCGCGCGACGCCACGCGCCGCCCCGCACCTCTCTCGCTCTCCCTTGTGCCCATTCCCTCTTCCCCTTCGCTCTCTCTCTCTCGCGGCCGAACTCGCCCGTCGCCGCCGTCCACAACCACCGTGGCCTCGGCCACTGCCGCACCTCCCCGACACGCTCCACAGCTCCGCCGCCACCCCTTCTCCCTCCTCACCGAGCCAAGCAACCCGGGCGAGCTCCGCTTCGTCCTCGGCGGCGTCGTCTTCGTCTCCGGCCGCCCGAGATCGACGGCGACCCTCCGGCGGCACCAGCCCTTCACCGAGCTCTCCGACGACGCCCCCGAATCCACTGTGAGCCCCTGCATCGGTTCCCCCTTCTCTTCTGTTTCCCTGTGCTCTGTAGCCCCCGCAGCCGCTTGAGCCCGAGCTCCGGCCGCCGCCGCGAGCTCCGCTCCGGCGAGCTCCGGCCACCCCTCCTCCTCCTTCCTGCCCCACTAGATGCGCGAGAGCCCGAGCTACGTCCCGGTGCCCTTAGCCGCCGCCCCCGTGGCCTATAACGCGGACGCCGCCACGTCCTGAGGTCGCCGACGACGACCTCGCCGGTCTGACAGTGGGCCCCGTCAGTCAGGTGATTAGTCAGTGCTAATCACCACCTAACCTAAGCCCCTGACACTGACCAGTGGGCCCATGCGCCCTAATCCTCTAATTAGATTAGTAAAACCCCCTGTTTAACACTGTGTCACTGACGTGTGGACCCCACACGTCAGGTTTGACCCCAGTCAGCGCCGTTGACCTGCTGACACAAGCATGACGCAGTGCTGAGGCAGTTATTCATTTTCTGGATTTAAATTAAATCAGAAAATTCCAGAAAATGATATAAACTTCAAAAATTCATAGAAATTCAACCGTAGCTCAGATTTAAATAATTTATATATGAAAAATGATCAGAAAAATTCAATCTATCCATCTGTGCCATTTTCATGCATGACAAAACAACCTATACATGCTGTATATATGAAAACACACTTATGGCATTTAAAGGGACTTATATTAGAGTTGCATTTGAACCTTTGGTACAAATGGATCTCTTCCAAGTTGAATGCTAAATGCATTGGCTCAAAACACATCACATATTCATGCCATATTCATGCATCATATTATTGCATATGATTTTGTATTGATTGTTGACACCGTTCCTTCTTGATAGGTCCTGCTCCGGAGAGTGCTCGAGAGTACCTGCCTGTGAAGCAGTGCCTCCTCTGTTGATCTACCAGGCAAGCAAACCCCCTTGTTCATTCCGATACAATCCTACTCTCTCACTCCTGCTCTCTTTTATGCATTAGGACAACAACGATTCAACTGCTACTTTATGCTGCGGTAGTTGAACCCATTCCTCTGCATGACCTGTCATTGCCACAGTAAATAGTTGAAACCCACTAGCATGTGTAGGAGTTGATTGAGCCATGTTGTGTTCCTACCATGCCATGCCTGCTATTGCTTAGATTTGTGTCAGGTCTGGTTCATTGGGAATGAATTGGAGTGTTACGATATGTTCTGGTGCCGAGAGTTAAGCGTGTGAACACGATTTGGTAAAGGTAGCGGTGAGAGGCCATGTAGGAGTACATGGTGGGTTGTCTCATTGGGAACCGTCCTTAAGAACCGAGTTCTGTGTAAGTTGTCCAATGACTAGCTACTACCACACATTGGGCTCCGGGCGCTCCAAGCTCTCTTGACTTATTAACCGCCTTGGTCTCTGTCCAGGAGTTGCAAATAGTTTCTGGTGTTTGTAGGTAGTGCTATTTTTCTACCGAGTGGCACCCGACAGGGTGGGCTTGGGACAGACTAGGCACACGTGGCCTGGTGTACCGAGTGGCACCCGGATGGTGGGCTCGGGAACCCTGCACACATCGTTTGGGGCCGTGAGCGAAACCTCAGGCCGGATCTCCTTGCGGATGGAACCCGAATAGGCGATAAACCTAGACTAGAGTCTTGTGTGGTTAGTCAGGTCGTGGCCGACACCCTCGCCAGGCTTTCGCTTGAAGGTTGCCGAGGTACATGACGTGTACATGGAGGTAAGTGGCGAGAGCGTGTGTGAAGTAGTACACCCCTGCAGGATTATCATGATCTATTCGAATAGCCGTGTCCTCGGTTATGGACATCTTGGATGCTTACGTGGTACATAGACAACTTGAAGTGGATACTCTAAAATGCTCAAGATAAGTGTGCGTGCTATGGATGGCTTCTCGTAGTGAGACGGGAATGAATCCATAGTGGTGTATTGAGGTGGTGATAAGAGGACTCGTGTGCGCCTTCTTACCTCAAAGAAGTTTTCCCTAGTCGTAGAACAGGATAGCCACTGAGTCAAAGCTGGCTTGCTGCAACTAAACCCCACACTACCTTCTTGATACAAATGCATGTATGATAGGATCTGATGTAAGTCTTGCTGAGTACCTTTGTACTCATGTTGCTTTATTTATGTTTTTGCAGCGGAGACTTTAGTCTTACTAGTAGTTCCGCTTGGACTTCGACGAGTAGCTTGTACCTCAGCTACGATCTTGTACCCCTGGGAGGGGCTTGTAGATAGTCAGGCTTCTTGCCCCTTTTCTTTTGTAGTTGTCTGTACTCAGACATGTAATGCTTCCGTTGCTTGTATGCTCTGAATGATGGGTCATGTGACCCCTGTTTGTACTTAATGCTATGTGGCTCTTCTGGGCCTTTTATCTATATGAGTTTGCGTTATGTTGTGATGCCATGTTGTACATCACATACTTGCATGTTATGCGTACGTGTAACGTGTATTGCTATGTGTGGGATCCGACAACCTAGTTGTCTATCCTTGGTAGCCTCTCTTATGGGGAAATGTAGTCTAGTGCTCCACCGAGCCATGGTAGTCCGCTACAGCCCGATTTACCGGAGTCCTGCTAGCCCAGCACTACTGCTCCGGAACACTTAGACTGACCGGCATGTGATTCACTTTGTTCTTGTGTCTGTCCCTTCGGGGAAATGTCACGCGGTGACATCCGGAGTCCTGCCTAGCCTGCTACAGCCCGGGTTCCCGGCGTCCTGTTAGCCCAGTTGCTACAGCCCGGATTCACACACTGCTGACCGACATGCTCGATGTTGTTTCATGTATGCCTGTCCCCGTAAGTTAGTGCCACTTTGGGTTCACGACTAGTCATGTCGGCCCGGGTTCTTTGTCATATGGATGCTAGCGACGCTATCATATACGTGAGCCAAAAGGCGCAAACGGTCCCGGCCATGGTAAGGCGACACCCGTGGGAATACCGTGCGTGAGGCCGCAAAGTGATATGAGGTGTTACATGCTAGATCGGTGTGACTTAGAATCGGGGTCCCAACATGTAGATTTGTAGTTTTGCTGTTCAAATTGGCGGCGGATTTGCGTGCATTAGTGATACAGAATGCTTCCCATGTTGTTAATTTGATTATGCGGGCTCATACAAATCGAAATCCGGCGATTGGATTGTCTGCCTCCCGCCATGGTTTTCTGTTCGATGGGACAACATGATGAGAATCATTTTCTTGTTTATCTAGAGCATCATATCATTCGAAATGGTGGTTGAGTCCTCCCCGCGTTGTTAATTTGATTTGGCTGGCTCATTCATTCCGAAAATGTGGATTGGACCTTCTGCCTCCCGCCGTGATTCGTTGTTCGAGCGGACAACTTGATGGCGGATCATTTTTTGATGTTTTATCTGGAATATGACGACGTTCGAAATGGCTATTTACGTGTTGGAATTTACCCAAACGATTAAATCTAGGAACCAAATTTGTTCGGGGTTGTTTTTTCAATCATCTTACATTCTGTTGTACAAGCTGGACTGCTATAACATTCGTAGTTGAACTTCTGTGCTCTTTACGCATGCTTTTAGGAGATGAGGCAATACGATCTTGTCTGTTGCTGTTGTTGTATAAAAAATCAAGTATGCTTTATGTTGTTGATTGTCGTCATGTGTGTAAGTGTGGAGCTAGACCACAGACACATGCATCTCTTTTCCTTTAGTCTATGTTTTGGGATAGTTTTTTGATCATCCACTATCTTCAGTAGAAGCTGGACTTCTTTTTTATTAATGGTTGAACTTCTGGTTTTCCACATTGCATTCCACATTTGCAAGGCGAAGGTGCATGTTTCTCTATATTTTTTTTTTGTAATTTTAATTCTTCAGATCTTCTTTTTAGACTTTGTCTCGTGAGCAATCATGGGATTAGCCCAAGTATGCATGCACTTTTTCTAGATCATCTAAGGGTCGTTGTACAAGCTGGACTTCTATGTTGTTCATACGTGAACTTATGATTTTCCTTCTTTGCAAGGTAATGCAGCAGGTCATTTGTATTGGTTTGGATTCTTTGCATTGGTTTGGATTTTTTTGACTTAGTCCCATGAGCAACCATGAAATTGGCCGACGGATATGCTTATATTTTTTTCTAGTATGTTTTTTGTACTTATAATAGTTGTTGGTCTTCACTGAATAACTATCCTGAACTTCTGTATGATAATCATTTTTAACATGTTAATTTGAGGTTTTACAAAACCCCAAACTTCTATATCTTCACTATTTGAACTTCTTATTTTATAATTTTGTTTGTTATTTTTGTATTTAAATATTTGTAGACATTGAAATCGGCATTGCCCCTATTGACAAATGCGGTAGCGCGAGGCCTAGCAGGGGGGAGGGGGGAGGTCGGGACCCCCCTCCCCTCCCCCTGCTCGGCCGAGACAGGAACGAGCCGGAGCAGGCGACGACGCGACGTGCCGCGTCATCGCATGCGGAGGCGAGTCCGTCACATCCGTGACCCCACCATCTATCTTAGGGGTGTGGCTCTTGGTTCATGCGGTGGGGGTGGAAACAGAATAACCGCATTGCGTCCTGTCAAAATCTAGCGCGCATCAATGCGGTAGCGCGAGGCCGAGCAGGGGGAGAGGGGGGTCGGGACCCCCTCCCCTCCCCCTGCGAGGCCGAGACAGGAACGAGCTGGAGCAGGCGACAACGTGGTGTGCCGCGTCGTCGCATGCGGAGGCGAGTCCGTCACATCCGTGACCCCACCATCTATCTTAGGGGTGTGGCTCTGGGGTGCGTGCGGTGGGGGTGGAAACAGAATAACCACATTGCGTCCTATCAAAATCTAGCGCGCATCAATGCGGTAGCGCGAGGCCAAGCTGGGGGGAGGGGGGGTTGGGACCCCTCCCCTCCCCCTGCGAGGCCGAGACAGGAACGAGCCGGAGCAGGCGACGACGCGGCGTGCCGCGTCGTCGCATGCGGAGGCGAGTCCGTCACATCCGTGACCCCACCATCTATATTGTTTTTATGTTTTGTATTTTAGTTAGATATGAACTTCATCTGTTATTGTACTTGAACTTCTTCTTTTTTGTTTCTTAGTGTTTATTTATTCATATGCCTTTACTTCTTTGATTATAGTACTTGAACTTCTGTTCTTTATTTTTTGAACTTCTTTCTCTTATTTTTTAGGTGCATATTTGTGTATGTATTTTTCTTCCCTTGGTAGTGTATTAGCCATCAATTTTTGGTTTTAAGGATATCAGCAGTGCTGTTGTGTGATCTTATCTCATTATAATAGATGCATTCAAATGTGCATTCATTTATCTATGGATGTATTTACTTTAGCCGCTGGGGGGTAAAACTGTAATTTTACCGGCACTACAACACCCACGACAAAGAGGCATTAAGTGCCCATCTCCCTTGCCACCACCTGTCAGAAAACCCCTCTCCCCCCTATCGCTCGCTCTCTTCCCCCTCTCCGTCGCTCCGCTGCCTTCGTCCCCTCCAACCCCCCCCCCCGATTTCTCCGCTCCTGTCCCGTGCCCTCGTGAGTGGAGTAACCGGCGCACGCCCCCGCTCCTATTTCTCCCCCACGCCCCGCTCTCCCTCGCCCAGCCCGCTCTCTTCTGCTCTGAAGCGAGGGCGACAACTGCCTGCGTGGTTCGAAGGTGCGAGTGGCGTCGTGGGGAGTGGAAGAACCGCCGCGGATTCGTGCGTGCGGGGGTCATTTAGAGAGGTACAAATGCTGCCCCCTAATGCTTGCTTTTAGTTTTGCCAGATTTGTCGAGGCCTGCCTGTTTCTTCTGTGTGCTCTCGCGTCCGCCTCCTCCCCCCTTCTTCTGATGGTTTGGTGGGAGATTAGGTAGGGTTCTTGTGCGTGTGGTGGTTGGATTGCATTCCCTCGTGGTCAGATTTGTTTGTGGGATGCTTGTGTGTGCTATTTCTCCCTTCAGACTTGTGTGGATTTTATTTCCCCTTTGTTGATTTTAGCAGTCAGATGCATGTAAGAGAGGGTGTGCTGTGATGGTTGATGCTGGATCTGGTGTATCTAATTGCATTAGTGCTGTGGATTTCAAAGTCTAGATTATGTCTGTGACATTCTAGTTAGTTTATGGATACATTTTTTGTTGTGCTTGCCTAGATGTGCTACTGTTCATCTTTTCATACTTGTTGGTATGTTCTAGTTGTTTCATCCTAGGGTTTGATTCAGTTTCTTTTTGTATTTTGTTGTATGATTTTCTACTTGCTAACTATATGCAATCAATCCCCTGTTTTTAGTAGGTTGTTCTAGTGTTTGGAGTTGCATTCATCAAGGCGGTTGTGTTGTCATGGCTTCAAAACCTTCTCCAGGTATCTTAATGTAGTTGGATCTTGTATTTTAAATAGCAGTATTCTTATATATGTCTGCCCATATCTTCACTTAGTTTTCTTGTTGGACTGCCATTCTTAATAGTGTGAACTTCTAACAAAGGTTATGTGTATGCATTTTACCCTTAGTTTGAGTTAGTAGAGTGTTGCTTACTTTTTAGTTGATGATTTGCAGGTGAAACTATGTCACCAAGTGTTGTTGGACTTCCCAAATGTTTCGTATTTATAGTGTATATCTTTGTTTTTTTGTTATCATGTTCATCGTATTGATATTTAGTTTGCCTGTGAAATACTATTTTTGGTCATGCTACATCTTTTTTATGTGCTACTTGCTTGGGTCACATAGTTGAACTTCTGGTTTTAATTATTGTTTGTTTATAATGAAATTTGGTTGAACTTGTGTTATGCACATTTTGTTTTACTTCTTTGTTATATATTGTTGAACTTCTGGACATTCATCTTATATGTAGTAGCCCTTCTGGTGTAGATTGTTCTTATATTCAGTATGTAAATTTTAGATTGTTTGTTGTGTTTACTGCTTTGTTAGGTATTGTTGAACTTCTGGGAATTGTTTACTGCTTTGTTAGGTTCTAGGTATTGGACATTGGTGTAGGATTGCGGAATAGAACTCAGCTGCCTTTTTAATTGCATTTTTGTAGTTGGTGATGAGTTGAATAGTTATGAAAAAAATGCCTGCGATCAAGATGGAGCTTCAGAAGTTAATACTAATGCTCCAATATCTGATGCGGCTAATCACCCATTATTCCTTTGACTGTGATTGCTGAGGTTGCTTCGAACCTTGAGAATTTTTCAAGCCTCGAGGATCTTGCTTCTACAGCTCTTTCTTAACCTAGTATGTGAAACCCCTTTTCTTTTCATTTTAAATTCTTGAGCCATGTTTTTTTTAACTTGTTGCCGTCGGTTGTTTTTGTTCCTGAATTTTTTTATTTTTTGCTTTGATTTTTTGTGTTCTTTGCTGATGTGTCCATAGAGGAGGAAGCTGTGAACAACATGAACGATGTTCTATCTGAGTTGGATTTATCAGAAAACCCTGCTGCTGCTGGGCAGGGGGCTCCGTCAGTCAAAGGTTGTGATTCCGTTCCGGATCCTTTGTGCTCTCTTCAGATGTCAAAGACACAGTCGCAGTCTGTTGATGGCACTGAACCTGTCACGTAACCAGAGGATGTGCCTCTTCAGCTTCTTCTGGAGGACCAACGTAAGAGGAGGAAGCAAGAAGATTTTGACAAGAAGAGGGCGGCCCGCCTTCAGAAAGATTCTGATGTTCCTGGATCTGTTCATGCGTCTGAGCTCACGGTTAAGGAAGACGTGCCGTGTGGAAGTGATGGCATGGTTGTCCCTGTTAAGAAGAAAATCAAGAAGACCAGTGCGAGGAAGCATGTAGTTGGTGAAGTTATTCCTCGGAGGATCCCACGTGTTTCAAGGCCTGCAGAAGTTGCTGAAGATGAAGGGCTAGGCCTCGGTGGTACGCCACGCCGTAGTCCTTGTGTGCTTGCCACTGCCGCGCCTATGCCTTCTCCGCTTGGTGCTGGTGCATCTGGTAAGGGGAAGAAATGCGGCGTCAAGCGCAAGGTTCCACCTGCAAAGGTCAACAAGGGTGAGAAGAAGCGTTCTCGTGTTAATCCAAAAGACAAGGATGATGCTGATTTCAACGCTGATGACGAGGACGATGTTGATGATGATGCTGCCGCTAGTCAGGTATGAATGTCTCATGTTTATCGCTTTTTAGAGCATTTGTCGCTATTGTTGTAGTTTTTGTGTTTTTAGCACCGCCCTGGCGTACAGAGGTGACCTTCTGCTTCATATTCTACTTTGCTTTTTATGGTATTACTGCCTTTGTGTACATAGTTGGACTTCTGGATATATACATGAATAAATTAGCTTAACTTGTTGGTATACATGTTTGATTACTGCCTTGGTGTACATGGTTGAACTTCTGCTTTGTAAATTTCCAACATTTTGAAAGCATCTTTACTTCTGGTCATACATGGTTGTACTACCTATGTAGACATAGTTGGACTTCTGAAATACATGTTTGATTACTGCCTTGGTGTACATGGTTGAACTTCTGCTTTGTAAATTTCCAACATTTTGAAAGCATCTTTACTTCTGGTCATACATGGTTGTACTGCATATGTAGACATAGTTGGACTTCTGAAATGTATTGCGTATGTAGGCATTAGTGGAATTTTGGTGAAGCTTGTGTATCTCATCGTTCTGCCTTTTTTCCTTGACATTGCATTTTTTCCAGTATCAGCTTGTGGAGCGGCCTGAGAGGAGGAAGAGAGGAGGAAAAGCGCCCGAAGAAGGTGGCCAAGGAGGAGGTGAGGCGAAACGTTTTAACAAGACGGTTCGCTGCTCACTAGGAGAGGTCAAGACGTGTGCGAAAATGCTACAACCTAGGCACAAGACGAGGGTTATGAAGGCTAGTTTTGGTTGTGTGTTTGACTTGAAGGTTGATTCCAACATTTCTCGTCCTTTGATGGGCAACATCTACACAAGGATTGACCCTACAACCATGATTTTGGACATGGGTGAGGCGAACAAGGTTCTGCGTATTACAAGTGATGCTATTCACCATCTGTTTGGATTCCCTCAAGGTAATCGTACCCCTCCTAGGCCCTCGAATGATGGTTTCGATGATGCTGTTATGAGGTTGAAGGGCAAGCTTGGGTATGCTAGAAGTGACGATATCAAGACAAAGGATTTGCGGAATATCCTCGCGGAACTTGTGAAGGATGAGACGAAGGATGATCTTGCTCTGCAGGTGTTTTACCTTATTTTTTTCATGAAGGTGGTTATCCCTGGAACGTCTACACGAGTGTCCAAGGAGGCAGCAATGGCTGAGAATCTTGTGTATGAGGATATGGCAGACATGGACTACTGCCAGTTGGTTGTTGACGATATTTGGAGTGCTGTTGTTAGGTATCAGCAAGGTACTAGTAGAGGAAAAGCTGTCACAGGCTGTGCCATTGCGCCGCTTCTTATGTATCTGGACTGCCTTATCATTGTCAAGACGCCTAATATTGACTTGAGGACCCCTCGCATCAATTTCATGGATCAGGTTAAGCTTCTTGAGCTTGCTGCGGCTGACTTGGTCAAGAAGGGTGATGATGACCCAGCCAACTGGATGTTTGGGAAACTGCCTGTGAGTGTTTATACGCATCATTCTTTCCTGTGTAGTTTAACTTGAACTTTTGGTGCTGTCTTCTATATTTTTGTTCCCATGTTCCTTCGTTTGTTTTCTAACGCATTGACTTTTATTTTTGTATGCAGTGGAAGACACAGGCTGAGGTTGTGTTCTTTAGGGTTATCGAATGTCCTGTTCTGACTATGCCTCGTGCCGCCGACCTAGGGAGTGGAACTTCCCCAAGATTTGAATTCTCCCGGGATGTTAATACTAGTGCCCCCTGTAGATCCAGGAGGTTCTTCTGCCCGTGTGAGTGCCGCAGGTGGCGTGTCTTCTGAGAATTTGTTTGAAGCTGCCAATATTTCCCTGGTTAGGATTGACGGTCTTCTTGAAACCGTTTGTGGGGAGTTGGCCCGTGTTCCATCAACTGTTGAGCGTCTTAGTCGCGTTGATGGGATTCTTCCTCCCGGACACGGTTTTGATGCTGATTCTTCGAAGGAGGTTTTGTCAATTGAAGCTAGATTTCTTGAAGAGCTTCATCAGAGCACTTCCCACCTTCGTGCTAGCTTTGGGCTATTCAAGGAAATGCAGGATGCTCGTTGCAAGTCTTTTGAAGATGAGGCAAGTATTGTTGTGAGTCAGATTCAGAGGCAGGATTCTGTTCGTTTGGGTCGTGAAGGAGGCCACGTGCAGCATACCAAAGAGGTAAACTGATTCTGTTCATTGTTAGCTTTCAGTTATTACTGTTTTAGTGATAGGTGACCCTTATTGATTTCATGTGTCGTAAACTTTTAGTTTTTAGTACTAGTGTTTGCTAGTTGACCTTCTCTGTTTATAGCACCTGAACTTCATGGTCTATAGCACCTGAACTTCTATAATTTCCATAACTGGCCCTTTTTTGTTTCCTTTTGTATTTAGAGTAGTTTGATATCTGACCTGTTATGTTTAGTGCATTTGGACTTCCATTATGTGTCAGTGGTCATAGCTGACTTTCTATGATTATGTAATGTGAACTTCTGTTGATTAGGTATTTTTGTTCTACATGAATTTTTTTGTAGGATGTTGATGATGGTACTAGGGTTGAGGAGGATGTTTTACCTGTGCATGAATCTGCTTCTGTGCATGAACCTGCCCAACCTGCTCCCTCGAGTGATGTATTGGTTGATGAGGTTCATGGCAGTGAAGATAAAGTACCATTTTTCTTGTCCATTTGTCTCATTTTTTATTTTTTACTTGATTGTGCATTTTATCACTATGTGCCCCTTTTATAATGACTTTCTGTTCTTGCTGCAGATTGATGATGGTAGTGTTCCTCCAGAGAAGGTTGCAGACAAGTCCTTGTCAGGCACCGGCTGCTCCGACGGGGTGGTCCCAATTGAACCTGAGTCGTCCAATGCCGCTGAAGTTTCTGAAGCTGAGCAGGGCAAGACAGCTGAGGTTTTTGAAGCTGAGCAGGTGAAGACAGCTGAGGATTCTGATGCTGAGCAGGGCAAGACAGCTGGAGATATCATTTTGGAGAAAGATCCCATTGAGGCTGCTGTTGAGACTGGTGGTAGTGCTGCTGCAAGCCCGGAGAAGTCTCCTGCAGCAGAGCCATCAGTTGGTGTTGATGCTGTTCAAACACAACCAACAATTTTTGTTGTTTCAGATTCTCCAGCTGCTCCAGCTGCTGCTGGTGTCCTTCCCGACGACGCTGCAATGTCTACTGGAGATGACGATGAAGAGACTGAAAGCGATAGCTATGGAGAGGAGGTTGATCATTCCAGTGCTGCCACTGATCTAGGCAAGAATCCATGAAGAGAGGAGCATGCTTCTCTCTTCTTTCCCCATCCCCGTCCCTTTGTTTGTTTGTTTGTTTGTTTGTTTGTTTGTTTTTGTCCATGATATCCCTGTGAACTGCCTGTGTGGTGCAAGTTGAACTTCTTGTTTAGTGCTTTGTCGTGTGGGTTGTAAATAAAGTTAAGTGAACCTGTTTTCTATGTGGGGCAAGGTTTGTAATGCATGGGTTGTGATGTTTATGATCCTGTGGTTTTATCTTTTCTGGTGTAGAAGTTGATACGTGATTGTGTTTGAATGTTGTGCTTGAATGTTGCTATTAATTAAACTGTCGTGAATCTATGTGCTTGAGTGTTCCTCTTAATTTCTATTTCTTTTTGCCGAGCAGATAGTGACCTTGCAGTCGTCCGAAAGAAGGTTGATGACTTTTATTTCAGTGTAACTAGGCTTAAGAATAATCATTCCAAGAGGTGAGTGCAGCTGGTCAATATTTACATCCATCTACCCCCCTGTGAACTGCCTGTGGTTTCATACCTGAACTTCTTCACTCTATGTTGCTGAACTTCTGTTTTTCTTCTCTGGTGCTGAACTTTTGGCCTTTTTGTACTGTACTGCCTGTTGTGATATAGCTGAACTTCGCTTGTATGTGTTATGAACTTCCTGAGTTCCTGATGCTGCACTTGTTTTGCTTTCTATTGCTTGTTTTAGATCAATGATTATGTTCCAAAACAAGGAATTTGAAGCTTCTGTTGAAGATGTCGCAATATCTTTTGCTCCTCGTGGAATGCTTCGATCTAATGTGGCTGAGGTTGCACTCTAGTGTCCACGTGCGAAGTACCAGGTATCGGATAAACTCATCCTGCCGTATTGGGTTTGTGTAAGTCAACCATATAGCGATTTATTTTTTGTTTTGTTTCTTATCATTTTAGTTAAAACTTGTTTGTCTCATTTTTTATTTTCATATGTTGGTGTTGTCTGCATTATTTTAGGACAAGATTTTCAGAGGTCATTTTGATTCCCGTGTGAGGAAGTACTTCTTGGCGAGTGGTCCATATAGCATGGATGCATATGATTCGGTATGCAATATCTTGTTCTTTGCCTCTGTATTAGTTCTGCACTACGATCCACTGTGTTAATATTGTTTCATTTTTCTTTGTACCGTTTGATATTAATTCTCAGTTTTTTAATGATTCGTGTGTTTATGTTGCTTCAGGTTGTTTTCCCCACTTTTGACCCGCTTGAGATTCCTGCTTCCATGGGTGGTGTTGGTCATTGGGTTTCTATATTTCTTGACCTGAAGAATTCAAGTTTCCAGCTTCTTGACTCCTATTATGGACCAGACGATGACTGTGCGGTACGCCTGTTTCGGTAGATGACCGATAACATCAAGAAGCTTTGGGGCGATGCGAGCAACGACAGGGAGACACCCTTCAGTCCTCTTACCATCGACAATTTCCCTCTGGATTGGATTGATGTGCCCCAGCAGCAAAACAAGTATGGGTTCCAGTTTTCTCTTTATCACTTATGTTTATCTATAGTTGTACTTAAGCTGCGACGTGTTTTATTCGTTGGCTTCCTTTTTCTGTTCTAACTATTCTTTTTCTGTGTTTGATGGCAGTATCGACTGTGGATTCTTCATGCTTACGAATCTTAATTCGTATCATGATGGGGTTCTTGTAAATTATTCCCATGAAAATATCACGGATATCAGGAAGACGTGGCTGTACTCAATGGATTCTTCTAACCTGTTTGAGACAGACTTCCAAGCTCTGTTTGGCTACTACACATGTAAGTCTTGGAACTTGGACTGCTTAACTGCACTGCATCCTTTGTTCTACCTGAACTTCATATTTTCTTTGAAATTGAACTTCTGCTTGAGATCTGGCTGGGCTGCTGGTTTCAGATGGAGAGGAGCATTTCTTGTACATGAACTTCATTTCTATCTTTATATTTTGCTTGTGTGTTTTGTTTCAGTAATTTCTTTCCTTCCATTGCTTACTTGGACATGAGCATTTCTTCTACTTGAACTTCAGAGATGATGCCTTTCTATGGTTTTGTTAGCTGTAGTTGAATGTTCTCCAGTTCATCGGTTTATCTTGAACTGTGCCTTTGGTTGTGCCGGAACTTCATTTAGTTTTTTAATGGAACTAATTTTTTTAGGTCAGCTTGAGTAGTAATCATGTCATCTGTATTAGTTGGAATGCACATTGTGTTGTTCCTGAACTTCAGTTATATTTAATGGTGATGTTTTCTCTTCCTTTTCTTTGACAGTGGATCCGTTGGACTTGACCGATTACCACTACTCATTCCTCGGGTCACAGGAATACCAGCCTAGGGAGGAATTGATGAGTACAGCTCCGATAGAAGATGATAGACCTCGAACCCTTATTCCTTCCAAGTTGGGGAAGCAGGCTGGTGGTATTCGTGGTACTCCAAAAAACCCTTGCTCCAGGAAGGTTGGTGCAGTCGAAGCAGCCGAAGCAGAAATGATTTCGTCCGATGATGATTTTGAGGAGATTGCTTACCCAAAGAATGTTAAATGTGCTGCTGGTACTGTTGCTGGTAGAGGTGGGAAGAATGCTGTCATCACCAGGAGGAAACCGGCAGTTGAGTCAGGCAACATAACTTCCTCCAAGAGAGCATCAAGATTGCCTTTGAAGTGGCGTTCTCCTGTCGCTCCCCTAAAAAAATACAGTTACCCTCATCTATCCGAGGCCCGGAAGTTGAAACAGTATGTGCTTAGTGAAGACGGTCTGGAGAAGTATTCTGAGTGAGTTTTCTTTCTTCTTTAACTTTGTTGCTGCCAGAGATGCTACTTTGTGTCTGAAGTTCTGTTGTTGTATTATGTTGACTTCTGTTCATTTCTCCCTTGCCTTGCAGTTATATTGTCTGAACTTCTATTGTTATATTATCTGAACTGCCGTTGTTGTAGTATGTGGACTTCTGTTCATCCCTCCTTGCCTTTTGATTTATAGTTTCTGAACTTCCGTTTGTTGTTGTATCTGAACTTCTAATATTTTTCCCATCCTTTTAAATCTGCAGCACAAGCTACTGCATGTTTACCATCCCTGGGAATGTGATTGACCTCACAGGACATGTCCTTTATACCCTTTTCGGTGAAGGGGGACAGATGGAAGGAGACATAATGGATTATCTCATAAATTTGTGGAAGGATAAGCCGGAGACCTCTGAGATATTCTCTTGTCCTGACAGGGTTGTACTTAGTCCCTACTTCATACAAGTTTTAGTTCTTTTGCACCCCTATCTCCTTTTTTTGCTCTAGTTTTGGTGTAGTGGCGTTTGGGAGGTGTTTTAATTGTGTTTTTGTGAATGCACAGTACTGCCTGGAGTATGATTTTTTCGGTGCAATAGTTCCAAAGTTTGATGTAAAAAATCTGTTAAACTCCTCCCAATGTTTGTTCGCAAGGAGAAGACCTTCTTAACGCAAAGCTGGCTAGTTTTTCATAACTCTTGATTTTTTTAATTTTATGTACATCCTTTTGCTGAGTTTGTCAAGAAGTTTTTGTTCATCCCGGTTCTTCAATACATATGCTTTATAGTTTGTGTTCACCGTTCCTTTCATTCTTGGCAGGTTTTTTGATACTATTCAAGCCAATTGGCACAATGGCGCACTACAGTGTGTATGTGGTGAATAGATATCGTGGGAGCATTGACATCCTTGATTCACTTCCTTATGCTAATATGGAAACGTCACGAATAAGTTTCCATGGGGACTGTCAAAGTATCGTGAGTATTTCTTAGCCTGAACCTCCTTTCATATTCTCTTGTTTAACACGAAGTTTATTATGCCTTCGGTTGACAAAATATGTTTCTGTCTCTGTTGTGGTAATACTGCTTGAACTGACTACCATTTGACAATTGAACTTCTGCTATTTGTTTAGCTGGATCTGATGCAAGTGTCGCTTTTTATGTACCTGAACTTAACTATTTTGGTTAACATGCTTTTTACTTCTTCTTATTTTGTTATTTCTGGCAGATCAAGAGATTTGTTGGGTTGCTCGAGGAGGTGTACGGTAAGGCTGCGTACAAAGCGAGCAAGCAGTCTAACTGGGTGACTATTGCAAACAGGCCGACTTTTATCGATGTTCCAAAGCAGAAGAATAATGATTGTGGTTTCTTTGCCGTGAAGTTCTGCTCTTCATATGATGGCGATGAGCTTGTTAAAGATTTTGGTGATGTGGAAGTATGTTCTGTCCTTGTTCTTGTCTGATCATCGTTTCATTTTTCTTGTGTGTTTTTGCTGAGACGCTCCTGCTGTGGTTTTAGTTATCCGTTACTAAACCGTTGTTTCATTTTCTTTGTTTGCAGGCTGCTTCAGATGACTGGAAGGCTGAGTTCATGCACACTCTGATGTTTAGCGAGAAGAATGAAGTCATGCGTTCAGAGCTCCCTAAAGAGATCCAGTCCTTGGGCCCGTGAATTCGAAGCATTAGTTTCATTGTAGATTTGATTTCGTACAGGTTTTAGGTTTGATAATGATTGGAACGATTCCGTAAAGATTTGGTTGTAAGAATGTTTTAGTGATTTGTTTATCTATAGCTGGAGCACTATTGCTTATGATATTGTGGACAAAAGTATTTGGTGTGAAGAATGATTTGGCTTGTGAATTTCAATGTACTGCATCGGTTTTCAGTATCAATGTGTTGTATGTTTTGCCCCAACAGATGTACCTGAACTTCTCTCCTCGGCTATAGTTGAACTGCTTGTTTTTTGTGTTGTTTATTTTTGGGCCCCAACATATGATCGTAGACTTGAACTTTTGCTTTGAGATGTGGCTGGGCTGCTGGTTTCGGATGGAGAGGATTTTCTGTGTTGTGTAATGTATTGGTATTTTTCAACCCAACCATTATGTAGCCTTTTGCATGGAATCTATATTTGTTTTTTTGTGTTTTTTCAAGTGCGAATGGATTTCAACTGTAACTTTGTGCAAAAATATTCTCATACACTCCTTGACGTTTCTTTATCTTTTTGTCGGCATTGTACATGAACTTCTGCACGTATCCAAACAGAACTTCACATTTGAACGCGTTGTCTTTGCTAACCTTAGTTCATATGGCAAAACTTTATTTTTTAAGCATATTTTTTCCTACATCGATTTTATATACCAGAACTTCTTCTGTAAGCTGACGTGAACTTCAAAACTGTATGATTATTTGCTGGTTGCTCTTTTATGGAATACAACACCAGCACCTCCTGCCATAATATACTAGAACTTCCACTATAATCTTACTTGAACTTCATAGTGTATATTTTTCATTTTTGTTCTTGCTTGCACTTTGCATGGAATACATCACTAGCACAACACTTCCTCTCATAATATACCAGGACTTCTGTAGTAATATTACTTGAACTTCACAATGTATATTTTTTATTTTTATTACTGCTTGCTCTTTCATGCAATACATCACAAGAACCTCCTCTCATACTATACCAGGACTTCTGCAGTAAGCTTACTTGAACTTCTAGTGCATAATTTCTGTGAAACTTCAACAATAGACGTTCAAGTAAGCTTCTCCTAAAATACTGTTTTCAAAAGTGGAATAACATTCTGCACATTGACATGACATAAGTTTGCTTTTGTTTAATTGACCTAGTCTAACTGTTCATCATCATTGCGCTCCTCCTAGGCTTTTGTTGTAGTGGTTTTTGCTTGACATGTACCTCTTCCTCTTCATCTTCCTCTTTCTCTTTCTCTTCCTCTTCATTGTCCTCTTCCTCTACATCATCCTCTTCCTCTTCCTCCTCGCATTCCACTTCCTCTTCCTCTTCGTCTTCCTCTTCTTCGATGGTGTCTTCATCTTCATCTTCCACCACTTTCTTGTTGCTGGCTCTAGGTTTTGCTTTCTGTTTCTTCTCTGGCTTTTTGCTTGTCTTTTCAGCTTCTGCGCGCTTCGGGCATGTTCTTGCATTATGTGGTTCATACTGCTTGCATATGCTACAAAGCCTGCTGCTTGCGTTCTGTGGGTGTGGTCCCTTCTTTTGTTCTATAACTTTGGGCTGCTGTTTTTGAACTTTGGGTTGCTTGACCTGCTCGGCATCGTTTCTTTCTAAGAGTGTTGGACAGGTGAGCTTGTTGTGTCCGCAACCTGGTTGCACACACTACATTTCCTATGTCCAAGTGGCACTCCGTTCTCATCGAGCACGACGACTCTTGCTGCAGGCGGTGCCTTTATTTGAGCTCTCTTGTCACTTTTCTTTGCTGCAGAAATTTTCTTCCTACCCTTTGTTTCAGAGTACAGCGGCAGTTTCATCATCTCTTGCTGTCGCTGCTCCATTGATTGGTCAACACCCTGCCTGTATTGGTTGGCTTGATCGGCGGTGTTGAGCATTTTAGCTACATAATAATGAAGGTCATCTTCAATTTCAGCGTCCTCTTCAGCCATCCTTTCGTCAGCATCCGCTTGATTTGCTGAATGTATTGCATCAAGCTCTTCCATGAGCCTCCTGAGAACATAGTAGGCTCTGTCATATTGCTGGTCACATCTCATCGCTTTCTTGTTAACCATCAATTCAGCTGTAGCAAGATGTCTTGCTTCGATAGTCTTGAGCTGCCATCCGATGCAGTTGTGTTGTAGTCCCTTGTATCAAAGGTTGGTTGTGATTTTGCAGTCTTTGTGTACCGTTTGATGATATACTTGTTTGGAAATTTGTCAGGCTTCAGGTACTCCAGTATGTTCATCATGTGAAGGCAGAACAGGCCTGCATTTTGTGATGAATGCAGAATACATAATTTGTGAGCCATCAATGAGTTTCATATATTTTGATATGATACTACTAGTTTAGCTATTAAATGAGTTTGTTTTTCCGCTCACCTGTGTGTGTCCAAAGCTTGCATTCACACTCGTATATTTCATTCTCTGGGTCAGCTACAACCTGGAATTCATGCTTTGACCAGGAAAATCTTTCTTCATCATCATGTCCAGGCTTGTTGTGGTAGTACACAAGGTACTTAGTGGGCTCTGCTGTACACTTTGCGCGAAATAGCGTGGCTTTTCTCATCCTAGTCCTCATCTCGGTGTACACGGCTCTCGTGTACTTGATAGACATGTCCTCCTCGTGGCCGTAAGTTGTTTTTGTCATAGGATTGGTCTGCACATGTCAAAAAGTAAGATATTAGTCGAAGCAGAGTCATGGGTTTCATTTTTTTAAATTCAAAGTGCACATGTTGAAGGAAAATAGAACATGATGGGGGTGTTTTCTTTTTTGTGTCTTCATACCATGATGGTCATTATTTGCTCGTTCTCCTTCTGCATCCGAGTTTGTATGCAAGCATTTACCCGCCTAGCAAACTTGTGTAGGTTCTGGGTCCCCTTGACAAACCCTTTCTTGAGCACGTGGTTCATGCTCTTGGTTCATTGTGTGGAAGTCATTCTAGCACAGAAAATGTTCTTATAATATGCTGAAATCCACATTTTCCTATCACTCCACAGCTGCATCATCATCTGGTCGTTCTCCAGGTTGTACTTGTGTACAAGTTCAGCCCAGGCAGTTTCAAACTCTGTTGGCATCAGCGGCCAGTTTAATATAGCTGTGAACTCCTCTTTGAATGTTTTATACTTTTTGTACGGCAACGCAAGGTATTCCCTGTACTTCTTCATGATGTGCCAACGACATAGCTTGTGGATGGTGTTTGGAAATGATCGATGGGCACGGTCTGCATGAATTAAAAAAAAATGAAACTTGCTTCTTTTTTGCACTGATGGTGAACTTATGTTGTACAAGTACTTGAACTTCACATGTAGCAGTATGGCTATCTAAAAATTTCACATGTATTTTTTCTTATAACAGTGTTGTTGAACTTCTGTGGTACCAGTGCTTGAACTTCACAGGTAGCAATAGGACTAACTAGTAGTGTGACACTCAAAATTTTCTCAAAGCAGTGTTCTTGAACTTCTGTTGTAGCAGTGCTTGAACTTCACATAAATAACTATATTTTTCTTAACATGTTACATATATTTTTCTTACAACTTTGTCCTTGAACTTCTATGATTCCTGTATTTTGAACTTCACATTCATAACTATTTTTTTCTAAACATGTGACAGATAATTTTGCTTTCTTGTATAGTTAGTTGGACTTCTGTGCTAACAGTGGTTGAACTGCATTCTTTACATTATTTTCAGATAAAACCAATGTACCCAATACAGACCCATAGACTGAAAAGATGATGAAACTTGAAGAGTTTTTTTTAACTCACCTGTTAGAATGCAAGTTGGGTGCTTGTTGTTCATGCACCGTACAAATATATCGAACAACCACTTGAATGAGTTTGCATCTTCGTCTCTGATAAGGGAAACAACAAATATCGTTGACTGCAAGTGATGGTTTGTTCCAACAAACACTGCCAGAGGCATATGAAATCTGTTGGTCTTGTAAGTTGTGTCGAATGTTACGCAATCGCCAAAGTCTTGATAGGCTCCTCGGCAGCTTGCATTGGACCAGAAAATGTTTTTAATTGACTTGTCCTTGTCTACTTGTATGTCATAGAAAAACTCATCATGGATTGCCTTCATGTCTTTGAAGAATGAAACAAGTTTCAATACATCATCCAAATCATCTTTCCTTGCATTCATGGCTTTCCTGGAAATTACATGCAAACATGCATTTGTTATTTTTGCTAGCAAAGGGTTGTGACCTAGGATGCTTTTTTACATTGCAGTATGTGGATGTTTGAATACTTACTGGTTTAGTAGGTCTCATCCGGTCATGCTTAGGAAGTAGCTTCCATCTTCATTTTCAGATAGCATGGACATGATTGTTGTGTGCTTGACATCATGGTACTGCAGGAGCTTTACGTACTCCAAAATAGTGGGGGTCATAATTCTTGTGTGAGTGCAAGAATACCAGCATGTCATCAGTTTGCATGAGTTGGTGATTATGATTGTACTCAATGTCCACTGCCACGCATGTGTTATCCTCCTGCACCTTCACCCTCATTCTTGCATTGCAGCCTGTCCTCTGCGATGTTTTGTTTCGCTTCCTGTTAGCCTCTGAAACAGAAGATGTGTGTATCCCTTGGAATGCGCAAACAAAATACATATGGTTGTCATTATCCCCCGTCTTCCTGATTCCAAAACCAGCGTGTCTGGCGTATCTGTTATAAAATTCCCTTGCTTTCTCTACATCTTGGAATTGCATCTTTAGTCTTGGTATTAGATAATCCGGGAGATCCGGCGTCTGCAGAAAAAGAAAAAATAATCCAAACAACACGTTAAAATGCAGTTTATGAACTTGTTATCCTGTAGGGAGCAGAAAATTTGCAGATAATACAAGATGCGTATATAAATACTTTTGTTTCACTTACGTGCGTTTATGATCGCAACTCCACCGGAGTCTGCTGCTGTCCCTCTAGGATGGGGCACGGCGGAGTAATCATAGCAGGATGCAGGAGTGGATCACGAGGAGGAAGGAGGGCTGAAGATGGCCTCTCTCTTGTTTGCGTCCTTTTTGCTTGAGGTGGTTGTGGAGGTATTGCGGTCCTGGTCTTGGTTTGCTCTTTTGTTTTGTGAAGCAATCCATCTACCTTATGTCCCGTACAATTTTGACTTGTAGCGGCAGCAGGATCCAACGGTGGTAGTGTGCAGAGCACTCTCCTCCGTGTGTGTGTTCCTGTTGGATTTGCCCTGGGATCCGGTTTAGTTGCTTCGCTTTGGCATCGATGAGGCACACCAGGATAACCTCCAGAGTTACACGCAGGACTTGAGCTAACCCCCTCCTCCATCGGCGTGCTTGGGAGTCTGCTGGTAGATACAAAGAATCCGCGGGGGATTTCCGGCGTCACCCAATTAGGTGGAGGCACAAAGTTGTGCGGATAGGGCTGTGACCCAGCATCTTGGAAGTCTCCATGCGTTTCGGGTGTCATCTAGTTTTGGTCTGGAGCTGGTTGGCAATGTTGTTGGTGCGTTTCAGGTGTGACCCATTGAGGGGGTGGTGCAACGCGTACAGGCTTGGGATTGTGTACTTGCTGCTGGGAACTTCTAAGCTTCTTCATGCGTCACTCGTCTTGCTGACATAAAAGAAAAAAATGTGTATTAGCACACAAGTTACATCTGCCTATACCTTTGTAACTGAACTTAGCATTATTCACAGCCTGAACTTCTCATATAAAATTGGTGTTTATGTACATATTTTTCCCCTCGGACAGGCATCACACTATGCACTGAGCTGAGCATCTGCCAATACTTTTGTACCTGAACTAAGCACCCTTCACAGAATGAACCTCACATTCTATTAATTCTACACTATTTGATTACTTATATGTACCTGAACTGAGCACTCTCCACAACCCGAACTTCTTGTTTTGCAAAGGGGAAATACTGTCTACAGTTTAAAAACCCGAACCTTCATGAGTTTGAATGGTTGAACCACCAGTGCGTACCAACCTGACCTTCATGTGATCACATGCATGTTCTATTTTCCTTTTATTTTTTGCTCACAACAAGTTACATACCAACCTGAACTCTAGCACACTAAATAGTTGAACTTCACATGGATTTTCACATGTGAATGCAGGCAGATTTTCTACTATTTGTAGCCTGGACTGAGGCTCACAAACTACCTGAACTTCACATGGCTGTAAGCAGGCAGATTTTAAAAGACCTTTTGTATCCTGCACTGATGCTCACACACCACCTGAACTTCACATGGCTGTAAGAAAATAACAAATAGAAGGAAGAAGTTCAACCATACCCTGGCTAGAAGTTCGGCCAACCTTTTTCTAGCAGCTGATAGGCCACCTTGTGAGCAATTTTTCGGAGAGCTAGGAGAGGAACTACACGACAATCCATGTCTTGGATAGGGTGCGAAGTTCATCTACACGAAGCAAGAAGGTCAGGCAAGGGAAGATTGAAGAAGAAGGCGACAAGTGGGAGGAAGGTCATGTACCGTTGTTGGATTTGAAAGCGCCACCTCCGCCGCGGAGTTGCTCTGTTGGCCACGCCGTTCGCCGTAGCTTCCGTCGGGGCCGTCATCTACTTTACCAAGGCATCAGGCGGTGAGGATGGAAGGAGGATGCGGCTTCCGGAAGTCCATGGCGGCTTCGCCGCGTCCAGGCGACGCGGGCTCCCTCGCGCCGGCGTCCGTCGCCGCTCGCTCGCCCGCGCCGGTGGTCGGCCAAGAGGTGGGGCGGAGGGGTGGCGGCGGATCCGGTCGACCAGGCTTTGGAGACGGAGGGGAGGCGGCGGATCCGGCCGGCCAGGATTTGGAGAAGGGGGGAGGCGGCGGATCCGGCGAAGATCGGCGACGACCACGGGGGGAGGTCGGGGATCAAGGGGAGGAGCGGCGAGGAGGGGGCTGGGGCGGCTCGGGATCAGGGTCAGGTGTATCCTGTCGGGGCGGCTCGGGATCAGGTGTGATTCTGTCGGGCCGGGTCGGCAGTTCAGGAAGTTCGGAAAGAGTGAAGAAAATGATGACAAATCTGAACGTGCTTTGTCTTCGAGTGCTGAACTGGGTTATGAGCAATCTTGATGGCACTCTCATTGTCACAGTAGAGAGGCACATTCTTCACATTGATGCTGTAGTCCTTGAGGGTTTGCTTCATCCATAGCAATTGAGCACAGCACGAACCAGCAGCAATGTACCCAGCTTCAATAGTAGAGAGTGATACGTAGTTCTGTTTCTTCGAGGACGAAAATACCAAGGAACGTCCGAGGAAATGGCATGTGCCTAATGTTGACTTGCGATCCACACGATCACCAGCATAGTCGGAGTCATAATATCCAATGAGATCAAAAGCCAAGCCCTTGGGATACCATAATCCAAGTGTTGGAGTGTGAGCTAGATATCAAAGAATATGCTTCACAACCTTATGGTGTGATTCCTTCGGTGTAGCTTGAAAACGGGCACACATGCAAACAATAAGCATGATATCTGGCCTAGATGCACATAGATACAATAAAGAACCAATCATGGAGCGGTATACCTTTTGATCGAAGTCAATACCATTCTCATCAGTGCATAGATGGCCATTTGTGGGCATAGGGATTTTGACGCCTTTGCAGTCTTGCATGCCGAATTTCCTCAATGCATCCTTGAGGTATTTCTCCTGAGATATGAAGATGCCGTTGTGATACGTCCATTTTGCATCATGCTTTTATATCGATATTTATTTCATTATGGGCTGCTATTACACATTATGTCACAATACTTATGCCTTTTCTCTCTTATTTTACAAGGTTTACATGAAGAGGGAGAATGCCGACAGCTGGAATTCTGGGCTGGAAAAGGAGCAAATATTAGAGGCCTATTCTGCACAACTCCAAAAGTCCTGAAACACCACAAAAGTCAGTTTTGGAATATATAAAAAATATTGGGCGAAGAAAGCACCAGATGGGGGCCACCCACTGTCCACGAGGGTGGGGGCGCGCCCCCTGCCTCGTGGGCCCCCTGGCAGGCCTCCGGTGCCCATCTTTGGCTATATGAAGTCTTTTTCCCTGGAAAAAATCAGAAGAAAGCTTTCGAGACGAAGCGCCGCCGTCTCGAGGCGGAACCTTGGCGGAACCAATCTAGGGCTCCAGCGGAGCAGTTCTGCCGGGGAAACATCCCTCCGGGAGGGGGAAATCATCACCATCGATCCTCTCATTGGGAGGGGGTCAATCTCCATCAATATCTTCACCAGCACCATCTCATCTCAAACCCTAGTTCATCTCTTGTATCCGATCGTTCTCTCAAAACCTCAGATTGGTACCTGTGGGTTGCTAGTAGTGTTGATTGCTCCTTGTAGTTGATGCTAGTTGGTTTATTTGGTGGAGGATCATATGTTCAGATCCTTTATGCATATTAATACCCCTCTGATTATGAACATGAATATGATTTGTGAGTAGTTACGTTTGTTCCCGAGGACATGGGAGAAGTCTTGCTATAAGTAGTCATGTGAATTTGGTATTCGTTCGATATTTTGATGAGATGTATGTTATCTATCCTCTAGTGGTATTATGTGAACGTCGACTACATGACACTTCACCATTGTTTGGGCCTAGGGGAAGGCATTGGGAAGTAATAAGTAGATGATGGGTTGCTAGAGTGACAAAAGCTTAAACCCTAGTTTATGCGTTGCTTCGTAAGGGGCTGATTTGGATCCATATGTTTCATGCTATGGTTAGGTTTACCTTAATACTTCTTTCACAGTTGCGGATGCTTGCGAGGCGGGTTAACCATAAGTGGGATGCTTGTCCAAGGAAGGGCAGTACCCAAGCACCAGTCCACCCACATATCAAATTATCAAAGTAACGAACGCGAATCATATGAGCATGATGAAAACTAGCTTGACAATAATTCCCATGTGTCCTCGGGAGCGCTATCCTTTGTATAAGAGTTTGTCCAGGCTTGTCCTTTGCTATGAAAAGGATGGGGCCACCTTGCTGCACCTTGTTTACTTTTGTTACTTGTTACCCATTACGAATTACCTTATCACAAAACTATCTGTTACCGATAATTTCAGTGCTTGCAGAGAATACCTTACTGAAAACCGCTTGTCATTTGCTTCTGCTCCTCGTTGGGTTCGACACTCTTACTTATCGAAAGGACTACGATAGATCCCCTATACTTGTGGGTCATCAAGACTCTTTTCTAGCGCCGTTGCCGGGGAGTGAAGCGCCTTTGGTAAGTGGAATTTGGTAAGGGATAATTTATATAATGTGCTGAACTTGCTACTATGGGAAGTAATCCTTTGAGGGGCTTGTTCGGGGTATCTTCACCCCGACCAGTAGAGCAAAGAGTTGCTCCTCAACCTACTGAACCTTCTAAAAATGTTTACTTTGAAATTCCTTC
The DNA here is from genome assembly GCF_018294505.1 of Triticum aestivum. NCBI lineage: Eukaryota > Viridiplantae > Streptophyta > Magnoliopsida > Poales > Poaceae > Triticum > Triticum aestivum. Next base: position 216,823,580 of record NC_057811.1, on the reverse strand, counting down.
GGGTATGATAGAGAAACTGCTAGCTAATCCTTTTACAGGAGATGGAACATTGCATCCCGATTTGCACCTAATCTATGTGGATGAAGTTTGTGGATTATTTAAGCTTGCAGGTATCCCCGAGAATGTTATCAAGAAGAAGGTCTTCCCTTTATCTTTGAAGGGAAAGGCATTGAAATGGTTTAGGCTATGTGATGATATTGGATCATGGAACTACAACCGATTGAAATTGAATTTCATCAGAGGTTTTATCCTATGCATCTGGTTCATCGTGATTGTAATTATATATATAATTTTTTGCCTCGCGAAGGAGAAAGTATCGCTCAAGCTTGGGGGAGGCTTAAGTCAATGTTATATTCATGCCCCAATCATGAGCTCTCAAGAGAAATTATTATTCAAAATTTTTATGCTCGACTTTCTCTCAATAATCGCTCCATGCTCGATACTTCTTGTACTGGTTCTTTTATGATCAAGACTATTGAATTCAGATGGGATTTATTGGAAAGAATTAAACGCAACTCTGAAGATTGGGAACTCGACGAAGGTAAGGAGTCAAGTATACCACCTAAGTTTGATTGTGTTAAATCTTTTATGGATACTGACGTTTTCCGTGAATTTAGCATTAAATATGGACTTGACTCTGAGATAGTAGCTTCTTTCTGTGAATCGTTTGCTACTCATGTTGATCTTCCTAAGGAGAAGTGGTTTAAATATCATCCTCCCATTGAAGTAAAAGTAGTTGAACCTATTAAAGTTGAAGAGAATACTATCACTTATAATGTTGATCCTATTGTTCGTACCGCTTATATTGAGAAACCACCTTTCCCTGTTAGAATAAAGGATCATGCTAAAGCTTCAACTATGGTCAACAAAAGTGATATTAGAACACCCAAACCCTCTGAGCAAATTAAAGTTGAACCTAGTATTGCTATGGTTAAAGATCTCTTGGTTGATAATATTGATGGGCATGTTATTTACTTCTGTGATGAAGCTGCTAGAATTGCTAAACCTGATACTAAAGATAAACATAGACCTGTTGTTGGCATGCCTGTTGTTTCGGTTAAAATAGGAGATCACTGTTATCATGGCTTATGTGATATGGGTGCTAGTGTCAGTGCAATACCTTATACCTTATATAAAGAAATTATGCATGATATTGCACCTGCTAAGATAGAAGATATTGATGTTACTATTAAGCTTGCCAATAGAGATACTATCTCACCGGTTGGGATTGTTAGAGATGAAGTCTTGTGTGGGAAAATTAAATATCCTACTGATTTTCTTGTTTTTGCTTCCCCACAAGATAACTTTTGTCCCATTATATTTGGTAGACCCTTCTTGAATACTATTAATGCTAAGATAGACTGCAAAAAGGATATTATTTCTGTTGGTTTAGGGGATATGTCTCATGATTTTAATCTTGCTAAATTTCGTAGACAACCCCATGATAAAGAATTGCCTAGTAAAGATGAAATTATTGGTCTTGCTTCTATTGCCATGCCTCCTAATGATCCTTTAGAACAATATTTGTTAGACCATGAAAATGATATGTTTATGAATGAAAGAAGGGAAATAGATGAAGTATTCTTTAAACAGGGACCTATTTTGAAACACAACTTGCCTGTTGAAATTCAAGGGGATCCTCCTCCACCCAAGGGTGATCCCGTGTTTGAGCTTAAACCATTACCTGATACTCTTAAATATGCTTATCTTGATGCAAAGAACATATATCCTGTTATTATTAGTGCTAACCTTTCAGAGCAGGAAGAAGAGAATTATTGAAAACTCTGAAGAAGCACCATGCTGCTATTGGATATACTCTGGATGATCTTAAGGGCATTAGTCCCACTCTATGCCAGCACAAAATAAAATTGGAGAAAGACGCTAAACCGGTTGTTGATCACCAACGATGGTTAAATCCTAAGATGAAAGAAGTGGTAAGAAATGAAATACTAAAGCTTATGGAGGCAGGTATAATTTATCCCGTTGCTGATAGTTAGTGGGTAAGTCCTGTGCATTGTGTCCCTAAGAAGGGAGGCATTACTGTTGTTCCTAATGATAAAGATGAATTGATCCCACAAAGAATTGTTACAGGTTATAGAATGGTAATTGATTTCCGCAAATTGAATAAAGCTACTAGAAAAGATCATTACCCTTTACCTTTTATTGATCAAATGCTAGAAAGATTATCCAAACATACACATTTTTGCTTTCTAAACGGTTATTCTGGTTCCTCTCAAATACCTGTGTCAAAAGAGGATCAAGAAAAGACCACTTTTACTTGCCCTTTCGGTACCTTTGCTTATAGACGTATGCCTTTTGGTTTATGCAGTGCACTTGCTACCTTTCAAAGATGTATGACTGCTATATTCTCTGACTTTTGTGAGAAGATTGTTGAGGTTTTCATGGATGATTTCTCCGTGTATGGAACTCCTTTTGATGATTGCTTAAGCAACCTTGATCGAGTTTTGCAGAGATGTGAAGAAACTAATCTTGTCTTGAATTGGGAGAAGTGCCACTTTATGGTTAATGAAGGTATTGTCTTGGGACATAAAATTTCTGAAAGAGGTATTGAAGTTGATAAAGCTAAAGTTGATGCTATTGAAAAGATGTCGTGTCCTAAGGACATTAAAGGTATAAGAAGTTTCCTTGGTCATTTTTTATAGGAGGTTCATTAAAGACTTCCCTAAAATTTCTAGGCCACTGACTAATCTCTTACAAAAAGATGTTCCTTTTGTCTTTGATGATGATTGTGTAGAAGCATTTGAAATACTTAAGAAAGCCTTGATTTCTGCACCTATTGTTCAGCCTCCTGATTGGAATTTACCCTTTGAAATTATGTGTGATGCTAGTGATTATGCTGTAGGCGCTGTTCTAGGACAAAGAGTTGATAAGAAATTAAATGTTCTCCAATATGCTAGTAAAACTCTAGATAGTGCCCAGAGAAATTATGCTACTACTGAAAAAGAATTTTTAGCAGTTGTATTTGCTTGTGATAAGTTCAGACCTTACATAGTTGATTCTAAAGTAACTGATCACACCTATCATGCTACTATTAAATATCTTATGGAAAAGAAAGATGCTAAACCTAGACTTACTAGATGGGTTCTCCTACTACAAGAATTTGATTTGCATATTATTGATAGAAAGGGAGCTGAGAACCCCGTCGCAGACAACTTATCTAGGTTAGAGAATGTTCTTGATGACCCACTACCTATTGATGATAGCTTTCCTGATGAACAATTAGCTGTCATAAATGCTTCTCGTACTGCTCCATGGTATGCTGATTATGCCAATTACATTGTTGCTAAATTTATACCACCTAGTTTCACATACCAGCAAAAGAAAAAGTTCTTCTATGATTTAAGACATTACTTCTGGGATGACCCACACCTTTATAAAGAAGGAGTAAATGGTGTTATTAAACATTGTGTACCTGAGCATGAACAGGAACAGATCCTACGCAAGTGTCACTCCGAGGCTTATGGAGGACACCATGCTGGAGATAGAACTGCGCATAAGGTATTGCAATCCGGTTTTTATTGGCCTACTCTTTTTAAAGATGCCCGTAAGTTTGTCTTATCTTGTGATGAATGTCAAAGAATTGGTAATATTAGTAGACGTCAAGAAATGCCTATGAACTATTCACTTGTTATTGAACCATTTGATGTTTGGGGCTTTGATTATATGGGACCGTTTCCTTCCTCTAATGGGTATACACATATTTTAGTTGCTGTTGATTACGTTACTAAGTGGGTAGAAGCTATTCCAACTAGTAGTGCTGATCATAACACCTCTATTAAGATGCTTAAAGAAGTTATTTTTCTGAGGTTTGGAGTCCCTAGATACTTAATGACTGACGGTGGTTCACATTTTATTCATGGTGCTTTTCGTAAGATGCTTGCTAAGTATGATGTTAATCATAGAATTGCATCTCCATATCACCCGCAGTCTAGTGGTCAAGTAGAATTGAGTAACAGAGAGCTCAAATTAATTTTGCAAAAGACTGTTAATAGATCTAGAAAGAATTGGTCCAAGAAACTTGATGATGCATTATGGGCCTATAGAACTGCATATAAAAAACCTATGGGTATGTCTCCATATAAAATGGTTTATGGAAAAGCATGTCACTTACCTCTCGAACTAGAACATAAGGCATATTGGGCCATTAAAGAGCTCAATTATGATTTCAAACTTGCTGGTGAGAAGAGACTATTTGACATTAGCTCACTTGATGAGTGGAGAACCCAAGCCTATGAGAATGCCAAACTATTTAAAGAAAAAGTTAAAATATGGCATGACAAAAGGATACAAAAGCGTGAGTTTAATGTAGGTGATTATGTCTTGTTATACAACTCTCGTTTAAGATTTTTTACAGGAAACCTTCTCTCTAAATGGGAAGCTCCTTACGTTATCGAGGAGGTCTATTGTTCCGGTGCCATAAAAATCAACAACTTCGAAGGCACAAATCCGAAGGTGGTGAACGGTTAAAGAATCAAACATTATATCTCAGGTAATCCTATAAATGTTGAAACCAATGTTATTGACACCGTAACCCCGGAGGAGTACATAACAGACACTTTCCGGAACGTTTCAGACTCCGAAAAGGAATAGGTATGTGGTACGGTAAGTAGACCGACTCCAAAACAGTTCTAATAGCAATTTTTCTCCGTTTTGGAATAGTTAAGAAAATAGGAAAATAAGAAGTAGTCCGAAAGGGACACGAGGCATCCACGTGGGTGGAGGGCGCGCCCCCCTACCTCGTGGGCCTCGTGTGCCCTCCGGATCCGTTTTCTTGCACAATACTTCTTTTGGTTGGTAAAAATTCACTATATAATCTCCCGAAGGTTTTGGCCACCGTACGACGCAAATATCCTGTGTTTTTGTTTCGAGCTGTTTTTCTGACAGATCTAGATCACCATGACGTCTTCAAACGCCCCCAATGACAAGTTTTCGAGAAGGTCATCGACCCCTATCTCGCGGAGGTACTGCAACACCCTCAAACCATTGAGATGCATGATGGGTTGCTGCACATCCGCGATGTCGAGGGACCAAGGAGGACCGGAAGCGTGGAGACAAGACTTGAAGCAATGGAGCAACAAGTTTTCAAGTGCCAAGGGATGGTGGAACGCGGACTCAACGCCAACCACATGATGATCGCGGAGTTCACCACAAGCTGGATGCCAAGAACATTGGGGAGACCATCTTCAAGCTTCACGAGAAAATTGAGCATCTCCAAGCCCAGATCTATAACCTGCAAAACAAAAATTGTGGGTATGAATATGGATTCAAGAGGGTGAGTTTGGCTGCAGATTTGAGGATCCCGGAGACTCGATCATCCTTCTATGATGGCGAGCCTATGCCTTGGAAGATAGACTCCAAGCCTACGTCATCAACAATCCCCTCATCAACACCAAAGGAGAACTGAGTATCAGGTATGGGCACTCCCCTTGGCAACTGCCAAGCTTGGGGGAGGTGCCCCGGTATCGTATCACCATCACACTTCTACCTTTACCATTTTTCTTAGTTCGATCCTTTTGGTAATATCTTGATCTAGTAGAATAAAGTTTTAGTATGATTTAGTTTTGAGTTATGCTTTATGATCCTTCTATGTAATCGAGTCCGTGAGCTATATAATAAAGATTAGTTTTGAGTCAAGGGCTTGATTATCTTGCTATGATCTCGAGGGAATAAAAATAAAAGAGAAGAGAAAGAGTAAAAAGAATTAAAGAGATCATATTGGTTTTATGGAGAGTAATGACTTCACATATAAAAAAGTGTGATGAATAAAAGTTGTTGAGAGTTGACAAACATAGTTTTGGTCATCGTTGCAATTAATAGGAAGTAATAAAGAAAGAGAGGTTTTCACATATAAATATACTATCGTGGATATCTTTTATGATTGTGAGCACTCATTAAAACATGACATGCTAAAAAGTTGATGTTGGACAAGGAAGACAACGTAATGGGTTATGTTTTCTTATATCAGAAATAAAGTATATTGTCATGGATCATCCAACATGTTGAGCTTGCCTTTCCCCTCATAGTAGCCAAATTCTTTGCACCAAGTAGAGATACTACTTGTGCTTCCAAATATCCTTAAACCCGGTTTTGCCATGAGAGTCCACCATATCTACCTATGGATTGAGTAAGATCCTCCAAGTAAGTTGTCATTGTTGCATGCAATAAAAATTTCTCTCTAAATATGTATGATCTATTAGTGTGGAGAAAATAAGCTTTATACGATCTTGTGATATGGAAGCAATAAAAGCGACAGACTGCATAATAAAGGTCCCTATCACAAGTGGCAATATAAATTGATTTTCTTTTGCATTAAGATTTTTTGCATCCAACCATAAAAGCACATGACAACCTCTGCTTCCCTCTGCGAAGGGTCTATCTTTTATTTTTGTCTTATGTCTTATGCAAGAGTCGCGGTGATCTTCACCTTTCCTTTTTACACTTTATCCTTTGGCAAGCACATTGTGTTGGAAAGATCCTGATATATATATCCAATTGGATGTAAGTAATCATAAGCTATTATTGTTGGCATTACCCTTGAGGTAAAAGGTTGGGAGGCAACACTATAGGCCCCTATCTTCTCTGTGTCCGATTAAAACTTCATACCCATAAGTATTGTGTGACTATTAGCAATTGTGAAAGACTAAATGATAGTTGAGTATGTGGACTTGCTGAAAAGATCTTATATTGACTCTTTCCGATGTTATGATAAATTGCAATTGTTTCAGTGACCGAGATCATAGTTTGTTAGTTTTCAATGAAGTTTCTGATTCATACTTGACATTGCGAATAGATTGTTACTTTAGCATAAGAAATCATATGACAATATATATATATATATATATGTTGCTGTTATAAGAATGATCATGATGCCCTCATGTCCGTATTTTATTTTACTGACACCTCTATCTCTAAACATGTGGACATATTTTGCGTTATCGGCTTCTGCTTGAGGACAAGCAAGGTCTAAGCTTGGGGGAGTTGATACGTCCATTTTGCATCATGCTTTTATATCGATATTTATTGCATTATGGGCTATTATTACACATTATGTCACAATACTTATGCCTTTTCTCTCTTATTTTACAAAGTTTACATGAAGAGGGAGAATGCCGGTAGCTGGAATTCTGGGCTGAAAAAGGAGGAAATATTAGAGACCTATTCTGCACAACTCCAAACGTCCTGAAAATCCACGAAAGTCAGTTTTGGAATATAAAAAAATATTGGGCAAAGAAAGCGCCAGGGGGGCCACCCACCGTCCACGAGGGTGGGGGCGCGCCCCCTACCTTGTGGGCCCCCTGGCAAGGCTCCGGTGCCCATCTTTGGCTATATGAAGTCTTTTGCCCTGAAAAAAAAAAATCAGAAGAAAGGTTTCGGAACGAAGCTCCGCCTTCTTGAGGCGGAACCTTGGCGGAACCGATCTAGGGCTCCGGCGGAGCTGTTCTGCCGGGGAAACATCCCTTCGGGAGGGCGAAATCATCACCATCGTCATCACCATCGATCCTCCCATCGGGAGGGGGTCAATCTCCATCAACATCTTCACCAACACCATCTCATCTCAAACCCTAGTTCATCTCTTGTATCCGATCTTTGTCTCAAAACCTCAGATTGGTACCTGTGGGTTGCTAGTAGTGTTGATTACTCCTTGTAGTTGATGCTAGTTGGTTTGTTTGGTGGAAGATCATATGTTCAGATCCTTTATCCATATTAATACCCCTCTGATTATGAACATGAATATGATTTGTGACTAGTTATGTTTGTTCCTGAGGACATGGGAGAAGTCTTGCTATAAGTAGTCATGTGAATTTGGTATTCGTTCGATATTTTAATGAGATGTATGTTATCTTTCCTCTATTGGTGTTATGTGAACATCGACTACATGACACTTCACCATTGTTTGGGCCTAGGGGAAGGCATTGGGAAGTAATAAGTAGATGATGGGTTGCTAAAGTGACAGAAGCTTAAACCCTAGTTTATGCGTTGCTTCGTAAGGGGCTGATTTGGATCCATATGTTTCATGCTATGGTTAGGTTTACCTTAATACTTCTTTCATAGTTGCGGATGCTTGCGAGGCGGGTTAATCATAAGTGGGATGCTTGTCCAAGGAAGGGCAGTACCCAAGCACCGGTCCACCCACATATCAAATTATCAAAGTAACGAACGCGAATCATATGAGCATGATGAAAACTAGCTTGACAATAATTCCCATGTGTCCTCGGGATCGCTTTCCTTTATATAAGAGTTTGTCCAGGCTTTTCCTTTGCTACGAAAAGGTTTGGCCACCTTGCTGCACCTTGTTTACTTTTGTTACTTGTTACCCGTTATGAATTACCTTATCACAAAACTATCTGTTACCGATAATTTCAGTGCTTGCAGAGAATACCTTTCTGAAAACCGCTTGTCATTTCCTTCTGCTCCTCGTTGGGTTCGACACTCTTACTTATCGAAAGGACTACGATAGATCACCTATACTTGTGGGTCATCATGTTGCGCTGTTGACGAATTTGAAGACCTAAGAAGAATTTTAATTCTCCCATCATAGACATTTGATATTCTTCACTCATCATATAGGCAAATTCATCACTGTAACGTTGGTCAGTATAGCCAAAGATGATATCATCGACATATATTTGGCACACGAATAATTCATCATCATAGGTTTTGGTGAAAAGAGTTGGGTCAAGTGAACCGGGTTTGAAGCCTTTCTTCATGAGGAATTCCTTCAAAGTATCATACCACGCCCGAGGGCCCTGCTTGAGGGCATAGAGGGCCTTGTTGATTCTGAAGACTTTGTCGGGATGCTTTGGATCTTCAAAACCTAGGGGTTGAGCAACATATACTTCTTCCTCAAGCTTACCATTGAGGAATGCACTTTTCACATCCATTTGATATAAGATGATATTATGATGGTTAGCATAAGCAAGTAATATGCGAATAGCCTCAAGTCTAGCAAAAGGTGCAAAAGATTCATCGAAATCAATTCCTTCAACCTGTGTGTAGCCTTGAGCTACAAGCCGTGCCTTATTCCTCACCACAAGGCCATTTTCATCTTGCTTGTTGCGGTAGATTCATTTGGTGCCGATGATATTGTGTTTGCGTGGGTCTGGATGCTTGACAAGTTCCTAGACATTGTTGAGATCGAACTGATGTAATTCATCTTGCATCCCTTGAATCCACTCAGGCTCCAGAAATGCCTCATCTACTTTGGTGGGCTCTGAGATAGAGACAAAAGCAAAATGCCCACAAAAGTTAGACAAATGTGAAGCCTTTGAGCGTGTGATAGGACCTGGTGCGTTGATGTCGCTCATGATTTTCTCGATCCGCACTTCATTTGCAACGCGAGGATGAGCGGGCTGACGACGTTGAGTCGGCTCAGCATTTTCTTCAGAGCCATTTTCCTCAGGTGCACCAGCATGATGTTCTTCATGTTCTGGAATGACTTCTTCAACAATTCTTCTGTAAGAATGACATCCTCAGTAGCCTTGAACTTGATGGATTCCTCAGGTGACTTTTCATCTAGCACAGGAGGTAGGTGCTCTCTTTGCGATCCATTAGTTTCATCGAACCGCACATCTACAGTTTCAACAACCTTGTGATGAACGGTGTTGAAGAGTCTGTAGGTGTGTGAGTCCTTTCCGTAACCAAGCATAAAACCTTCATGTGCTTTCGGTGCAAATTTAGAATTGTGATGAGGATCTCTAATCCAACATTTAACACCGAAGACTTTGAAATACCTCACATTGGGTTTCTTGTTAGTGAGGAGTTCATATGAGGTCTTTGTGAAGAATTTGTGAAGATATACCCTGTTGATGATGTGGCATGCAGTATCAATTGCCTCAGGCCAGAAATGACGAGGCGTCTTGTATTCCTCAAGCATAGTGCGATCCATCTCAACAAGAGTCCTGTTCTTGCGCTCCACGACGCCATTCTGCTGAGGAGTATACGAAGCAGATAACTCATGAGTAATACCAAGTTCATCAAGATAGTTATGAAGACCAGTATTCTTGAACTCGATCCCATTGTCACTGCTGATGTGCTTGATCTTCACACCAAAGTTGGTTCAAGCCCTCGAGGAAAATCGTTTGAAGACTTCTTGCACTTCATATTTGTAAGTGACAATATGCACCCATGTGTAACGAGAATAGTCATCAACAATAACAAAGCCATATAATGATGCAACAATGGTGAATGAGGCATAGTGAGTAGGGCCAAAGAGATCCATGTCAAGCAATTCAAATGGACGAGTGGTAGTCATGATGGTTTTTGAGGGATGCTTGGCCTTGGTCATCTTTCCAGCTTCACAAGCTCCACACAGGTGATCCTTGAGGAATTTGACATCCTCAATGCCAATGGCATGCTTCTTCTTCGTGAGAGTGTGCAAGTTCCTCATGCCAGCATGACCAAGTCGTCGATGCCATAGCCAGCCTTCTGAAGCTTTTGCAAGCAGGCATGTGGCAGGTTGTGGTCCTATAGAGAAATCAACAATATACAAGTCTCCTCTCCTAAAGCCTTCGAAGACTTTGGAATGGTCAGCTTCCATGATCACAACACAACGATACTTGCCAAAGACAACAACCATATCAAGATCAGAAAGCATTAAGACAGACACGAGGTTGTATCCTAAGGACTCGACAAGCATGACTTTGTCCATGTGTCGATCCTTTGAGATCGCAACCCAACCTAGACCCAATACCTTGCTTTTGCCTTTGTCAGCGTAGGTGATATGCTTCAGATGCGATGGAGATAAAGCAATGTCCATCAATAGGTTTCGGTCACCAGTCATGTGATTTGTACATCCACTGTCGAGGACCCACTCAGTGGCTTTGGGTTGATCATCCTGCAGATGAATTAGTGCATCTTACGAACTCATATACTTCATCACTGAAGAATATGACATCAGAGTCATCAGATCAATTTCATCAAGCAATAGAACAGATAAAACAGTATCAGGACGTGAGAAATGAACATTCATTTCTTCATGATTATCTTGCGTCCTTTCAAGCATTATTCAGGCCTCCAACAAATTCTTCAGACATTTTAAATTTGTCTGGAGACCTGACCCTGCATAAGAGATTAGTTATTTTTCTTCACCACCCACATCTGGAGGGGTGGCAAAGATTTCATCATTCTGCGAGCTCCATAAGAGAAAGGTGGCATAGACGCCAATCCACTTTGTTTCACATAAGAGGGGTTAGAGTAAGCATATGAATAAGCAGAGAAATTCTTCGAGGACTTATGAACATAATGGTTTGAAGAATAATGCACATATTCATAGCCCTTAGATCTTCCCTGCGAAACAGAAGTGTTAGCACGATGATGTTCGTATGAGGACTTTGATCCATATGAGGAATTTGGTCCATATGAGGACTTGGATCCATATGAAGACTTTGGTCCATATGAAGAATTTGATCTGGGGTTCCTATTCTTCACAGGTGGTGTCATGATGACATTCACCTGAATACTTTCAAGGCATCTTTTGGGAACCCAGATTTCTTCATAGGGGGACCGTTCCTGCAGTTAGTGCCAACATATCTAGCAAATACTTCACCATTCTGATTTTTGAACAGCTTATAGTTGGAGTCAAATGACTCATCAGAAGAATATGAAGAATCACATGTAAAGCCAGATAAGATAGATGGATCTACGGGAGGTCCCTTTGCAGCAACCCATGAGGTTTTGGGGTACTGCTCAGGTTTCGAGTAGGTCCCATCATCATTGAGTTTCCTCTCAAAGGCAATACCCTCTTTCCTAGGGTTCCTGTTGAGGATCTGCTTTTTAAGCACATCACAAAGAGCCAGATGCCCTTTGAGGCTTTTGTACATGCCTGTCACATACAATTCCTTCAGCCATGCATTGTCAATGATACTAGTAGCATCCTTAGATGAGGAATTTGTGATAACAGAGACAGTTGAAGAATTTGCAGCAGTAGAAGCATTTGAACTTTCAGGTGAAGAATTAGCAGATTCACGTTCAATGCATTTCAAACATGGTGGAATGAATTCTTCCTGAGCGGCACTGATCTGTTGAGCAAGCAATGAATCACGCTCCTTCTGAAGATCTTCATAACTCACCCTTAGCTTCTCAAGATCTTGCTTTCTTTGAAGAAATTCATAAGAAAGCTTCTCATGATCAGATAAGACAGTGTTATGATGACTCTGAAGGTTATCAAACTTGGACTGAAGTCTCTAAAGATTTTTAGTCAAAGTTTTAGTATGATCGATTTCTTCACCAAACATATCATCGCTCTCATCTAGCATGTTTTGAACTTTTTCCAAAGATCTTTGTTGTTTCGTGGAAAGGGAAGCAAGTTTGGTATAGTTGGGTCCAAATTCATCATCACTAGACTCAGATGGGTAGCATTCAGTTACCTTGGCACCTTTCGCCATAAGGCATGGTGTAGAGGATGAAGATTCTGGTTCGAAAGTCATCGCCTTGAGCGATTCCTTGAAATCCTCAAACCAGGGATCATGACGAGTTCGATGACCTTCATAGACCCCAGAGAGTCGGTCCCAGATAAGCTTCGCATGGCTGAGATGCATAATGTTCCTGAACTGATTTTGGGACAGAAAGGAGCAGATGATGTCCTTCACCATGAGGTTAAGTAGGGTGTACTTGCGAATATCATCAGCCTCCGCCATCTCGCATAGATGGCTAAGACCAATCTCAGTGACGGTCCACAGCTCGCTCTTCATCGCCATGAGGCGCTTCTTCATCATGGCCTTCCACTTGGGATAATCATGACCGTCAAAGATGGGACATGACACAGTCTTCATTCCTGCGGTCAACATAACTAAAACTCCAGGCGGTTAAACCAAAATCACACAGAACAAGGGAGTACCTTGCTCTGATACCAATTGAAAGTGCGTTATATCGACTAGAGGAGGGGTGAATAGGTGATTTTTACAAATTCATCACTGAGGAATTTCAAACTAAGGAAATTCCTAAGTCACAAACAACTAGCAGCAAAATAAGTACTCAGAAGTAAGCATAACAAAGCAGTAGCATAGTAATCATGATGAAATGAAAACAAGCAATGAGTACAGGAAGCATAAACACAGGATAAGCAGGCTGAAGACAAACTGACTGAAGAAATTGAACTGAGGAAATTGAGAAAGTCTTCAGTCAAAGTCTTCAAACAGTAACGATCAGGTACAACAACACATAATGAGGAAATGAAGGGGTTGAGGAAATAGAACCAGTTAGCTCGGTGAAGACAGTGATTTGGTAGACTAGTTCCAACTGCTGTGACAGTCGTATGTCTGGTTGGAGCGGCTAGGTATTTAAACCTGAGGACACACAGTCCCGGACACACAGTCCTCACCGTATTCTCCTTGAGCTAAGGTCACACAGAACTCGCCCAGTCACTCGTGGTAAGTCTTCAGGTGACTTCCAAACCTTGACAAGCTCGGTCACTCGGCGATCCACAATTTCCTCTTGGATTGTCTAGACCATGATGCCTAACCGTCTGGAAGATGCACAGTCTTCAAAGGTGACAAGCGTCGATTCCACACAGGAACAATCTCTTCAGTGATGCTCAATCACTTTGGGTTTGTAGATGTTTGGGTTTGGGTTTTCCTCACTTGATGATTTTCGCTCAAAGTCCTCGGAGGATGGGATGCTCTCAAAGACAAGTGTCAGTTTCCCTCAGAGCAGCCAACCAACTAGTGCTTGTAGGAGGTGGCTACTTATAGCCTAGGGAGTAGCCCCACATGATAAGACATAAATGCCCTTCAATGATATGACCGTTAGGTGGATACGATATTTTGGGACAGCCGGCACATAACACAGCAACGGTCGGAAATTTGGTTATCAAATTCCTCAGGGCTATCATGTTCCTCACTTATAGGAAATCCGCACTGGCGAATTCCTAACTCCTCAGTTAGAACAAGCCTCGAAATCAAGGAAAACCCACCAGAGGTCGTGAGAAGGAAGATTGCAATGATTAAAGTGATGGAAGGGATGAAGAGGAAACCAGCGAGCAGGAATTCCAGAAGGCCACTGACGCCGTGTGCATTGACGAGGGTGCATCTCTGCACTCCTCTCACTGCCAGCTTATATAGTGGGCACGTGAGGTCAATGCCATGGAGCCAACGGCAGACTCTCGGAAGCCGCTCAAGTGGTCACGCACGCCCATCATCTTTGACGAAGGGGTCTCACCAACAATCCGCAACCTCAAAGTCACAAAGATGTTGGTTGACAGCGGGCCCGGGTTGAATCTGATTTCCCCAAAGGTCATCAGCAAACTTCAGATAGCAGAGGAAGAGCTCAAGGTCACGGGCACTTTTCAAGGAATCAACCCCGGCAGGAGCTGTCCTAAGGGAAAGATCACGTTGTCGGTGACATTCGGGGGAGAGTTGAATTACCGGACTGAGAAGGTTGTGTTTGATGTTGTCGACCTCCCCCTACCGTACAACGGAATCCTTGGATGCCCAGCTCCGGCCAAATTCATGGCAGCATCCCACTATGCCTACAACACCTTGAAGATGCCAGGGCCAGTGGGCATGATTTCCATTCCGTCAGACGAGAAGGACGCAATTATTTGCATGGATAAGATGTACTGGGACGCAGTCGCGGCAGAGGCCGCTGAAGTCGCAGTTCCCGCCAAGGAAAGCAAAGGAAAGAAGAAGGCTAGCAGGGACATCAACAAGGAATCCGGGAAGCGTACCTCTTCGGAGTATGCTGCGCCTGTTGATGACTTGCCGGAGAATTCCAATAGCAAGAGATCCAATGCTGCTGCACTCCCTGTGAAAAGGTCCCAACAGGGCTGGCTGGCGCTGATGGTACCTTCACTATCAGCGCCACCCTCGATGACAAATAGGAAAGCGCGCTCGTTGCCTTCCTATGGGCGAATATTGATGTGTTTGCCTGACAACCATCTGATATCCCCGGTGTTCCCAGGGAGGTAATCAAGCACCACCTTTCTGTCTGCCCACATGCCAGACCCGTCAAGCAGAAGGTCTGAAAGCAAGCCTTGGAGCGGCAGCAGTTCATTGCCGAGGAAATCAAGAAACTTGAGGCAGCTATTTGGTCAGAGGAGTACTACATCCAACATGATTAGCAAACCCTGTGGTCGTGTGCAAGGCTCATGCGAAATGGAGGCTTTGCATAGATTTCACGGATCTGAACAAGGCATGCTTGAAGGACCCATTTCCCTTGCCGCGCATTGACCAGATTGTGGATTCCACTTCTGGGTGTGATTTGCTTCGTGGCACATACTGCTTCGTGTGAATGCCTTTCGGGTCGAAGAGTGTCGGATCCACTTTTGCAAGAGCAGTCCAGATTGGTTTTGAATCACAGTTGCACAAGAACATTGAAGCTTATATGGATGATATTGTGGTCAAGACCACGGACAGATCGACCCTCATCCAGGACTTAGAAGAGACGTTTGCTAATCTGTGCAAGATCAACTTGAAGCTGAAACCCGAGAAGTGTGTGTTTGGCGTTCCCTCCGGCAAGCTACTTGGTTTCTTTGTGTCCCATCACGGGATAGAGGCCAACCCCGGTAAGATCAAGGCTATCAAGCAGATTCAGGCACCTAAGACAGATAAGGATGTGAGGCGCTCGACAGGGTGCGTTGCCGCGCTTAGCTGATTCATCTCCAAGCCTGTCGAGCGCGCCTTGCCGTTCTTCAAAATCTTGAAGAAGGCAGGACCCATGAAGTGGACTCCGGAAGCAGATGCAAGATTGCAAGATTTGAAGACCTACTTGTCTTCTGTACCCACTTTGGTTGCTCCCAAACCACAACAGCCGTTGCTGCTATACCTAGCAGCAACTAATCAAGTGGTTAGTGCAGCACTAGTGGCGCAGCGGGAAGGGGAGAGAATGAGCACAGCCCGGCAAGGCCAGACGTAGATCAAGATAGAGAAGAGCATGGCAGCGGAGGCAACCCCAAGGACGTGGCAAGGAATAAAGTGGTGCAGCGCCCACTATACATCATCAGCTCCCTACTACTGGGGGCTAGATCCAGGTATTCCGGCGTGCAAAATTTGATTTTTGGCCTTGTCATGGCCTCAAGGAAACTACGCCACTACTTCCAAGCTCACGAGATCACGGTTGTCACCCGTTTCCCTTTGCAAAGGATACTCTGAAACCCCGAGGCTACCGGCAAAATAGTGGAGTGGGCATTGGAGTTATCCAGCTTTGGCTTAAAGTTTGAAAGCACATCAACAATTCATAGCACATCATTGGTAGATTTTATTGCAGAATGGACGCCAACCCCTGATGAAGAGGTACTAGAGATAGTTATTCCCGGCAAGGAAGCACCCCAAGAATGGATCATGTATTTCGATGGTGCCTTCACCCTACAAGGTGCAGGGGATGGCGTGCTTCTCGTTGCTCCCACAGGAGAGCACCTGAAGTATGTCGTCCAGATGCATTTTCATCAGGAGGAGGCGACCAACAATACTGCAGAGTATGAAGGGCTCCTTGTCGGGCTCGGGATTGCAACAGAATTGGGGATCAAGAAGTTGATCATTCAAGGATATTCACAACTTCTGGTGAGGCAAGTCACCAAGTATTACCAAAGTTCATTGATGGAGGCATGCGTTGAGGATGAGAAGGCTGGAGGAGCGCTTCGACGGATTGCAATCAGAGCACGCACCCCATGTGGAAAACAGCGTTGGTGATCATCTATCAAAGTGCGCTGCGCAGAAGCTTCCTGTGGAACTAGGAACTTTTGTTCACCGTCTTACTGAGCCCTCTGTATCCCCGGCAACAATGGCCCGGAAGAGGAGGAGACTGGACTCCGGCAAGCCTCTCTCGGTAGAGCCTCTCAAGGCTCCCGGCAGAAAGCTTGACGAAAACAACTGCCCTTCAGCTGAGCTACCCCTTCCCACCAGACCACCGGTCCTCATGGTCGAAGGGTACGCTCCCACGAAGGAGGAGGTGTCGCTGGTCTTCGTTGCTGAGCCCCAGGCTCCAACTTGGGCGCGGCACATAGTTCATTTCCTCCAAACCGGGGAACTTCCCGAAGAGCAAGAAGAAGCTGAAAGAGTAGCCCAGAGGGCCAATATGTATCAGTTCGTCGATGACGCACTATACAGAAGAAGGCCCAATGGTGTGAAATTAAAGTGCATTTGCCGGGAAGAAGGAAAGGAACTTCTGGCAGAAATACACAAAGGCATGTGCGGCTCCCACATTGGATCAAGGGCTTTGGTTGGGAAAGCATTCCATCAAGGATTCTATTGGCCCACAACCCTCCAAGATGTGGTCGAGCTAGTCACCAAATGTGAAGCCTGCTAGTTCCATTCCAAGAATATCCATCTGCCTGCCCAAGCTCTTCAGACAATCCCTTTGCCATGGTCGTTTTCGGTCTAGGTGCTAGATATCCTCGGCCCTTTCCCCCGTGCTGCCGGGGGCTTTGAATTCTTGTTCGTTGCAATCGACAAATTTACAAAGTGGCTGGAAGTAGAAGCCATGAGGAAGGGGACTGCTGAGTCAGCTATCAAGTTCTTGAAAGGATTGGTGTGCCGCTCTGGGGTCCCTGCCCAGATCATCACTAACAACGGCACTCAATTCACGAGCCGCGCCTTCATGCAACATGTTCATGCCCTCGGAAGCAAGATCTCATTTGCCTCTATTGCACATCCCAGGAGCAATGGGCAAGTTGAGAGGGAAAATGCTGAAGTGTTGCAAGGACTCAAGACAAGAACATTTGATAAGCTACGAAGTGCGGCAGGCGATGGATCGACGAGCCGCCGGTGGTTCTTTGGTCCCTTAGAACGACACCAAATAGAGCTACCGGGCAGACTCCCTTCTCCCTAGTCTATGGGGCAGAAGCAGTTAGTCCCCACGGAACTCATTACGGGACACCTCGAGTGCTTGCCTACGATGAAGTAGCACATGAATAGCACCAGCGTGATGATGCTATGCTTCTCGAGGAGAACCGTCTCCAGGCTGCTACATGTGTTGCACACTACCAGCAAGCACTACATCGCTATCACAGCCGCAGGGTTCATGCCCGGTGTTTGAGGAAGGCGACCTTGTCCTTAGGCGCGTTCAGTCCCCAAGGGTGCAAACAAGTTGACGCCGAAGTGGGAAGGCCCTTACCGGGTAGTACGAGTCACCAGATCTGGCGCAGTCCGTCTGGAGACCGGAGATGGCATTCAATTGGAAAACTCATGGAATATTGAGCATCTCCGCAAGTTCTACCCGTAAGACGCGGCTATCGGGCCCTGCCCGACAGCCACCCTTTTGTACAGACCTTGCCTCAGTTGCATGTAACCCCTTGTACAAAGCCAGGTGCAGACCCTGAGCAACAAAGAAATAAATGAAGCGCTAGTGGCGCCCCGACAAGTTTCATGCATGCATTAGAATATCATGAACATCACATGATCATGTAGATTAGATCGCATCTGGCATCATTTTCATTTGCATAAACTGTAGGATCCTGCCGTGTACTTGGTCCCAAAGAGGAGATGAGAAGACGAGCCTATGTTGCGATCCCCGGCAAGCAAAGCAGATAAGTTCTATCTCTTATCCATACATGTTCTATAAGTAAGGACTTGTGCATAAGAGAACCTCGTTGCCTTTCGAAACTTAGGTGCTCCCATCCCTTGACACGAACGTTGCTTCGGTTAGGATGGTCGCAGTGGCCTTTGACGAAAAAGGACTGGCGGGGGGCTGGTCCCTCTTTACGATTTGTGCCCGGTAGGCCTAACTCTGCGGCAACAAAACTAAGAGTGCCGATAGGGTATCTTGCCGGGGAAACTTGTTTACTTGAAAGTATAGAGGCATCCCACCTCTGCATGGACATATTACATGCATGAGTCCCCAGCAAGGTTCATCTGTTTCTTTGATATGTTGATCAAACAAGTACATACTTTACATGACACAAACATGGATTAAAGAGATTACATAATTTGAACTAAAGTTTGGCAAGTCCCTACAGATTTAAGATTGAAAGAAGATAAGTGCCCCGTGATGCCCTTTCTTGTCCATCTCCTCCTAGGCACTGCGGCAGGAGGTGAAGAGGGCAAAAGGGGCACCTGGGAAGAAGCCCAGCCTGACCCTGTCGGGCTCGAGGAGAGGTAGCCCGGCGGGAGCGGGAGGGCATAGACGAAGGTGATGGTGAAGGGATCGGCAGAGGCGACCCGTCAACAGCCCACACCAGGGCCAGCAGGACGCAGCAGGGCGAACGGAGCTGCAGCCCGCGAGGAAGCCTGTCGGGGTCCAGCTGGAAGGCTACTGGAGCAGCCGGAAGCACCACCTCCACCCTTGCTTCCAACTCCTTGGCAAATCACCTTGCCGGATAGGAGGTGCAGATGCAGATGGTGCTGCCGCAGCCTGACGGTGACTGTGCGGCCGATGCTCAGCCGGAGTCAGAGTGGTCATCTTCCTGGTCGGTGCCGTCATCATCGCCGTCACTATCCTCCTCGTCGCTATCGCTTGAGGAGGAGCTTTCATCGTCGGTCGAGCTCTCCGCGTAGCACCCTAAGCGAGAACCCGAGCTCCCAAAAACCTTGACGGAAAGGAAACTAGCCTCCATTAACTTAAAATGGAGGACGTGCCCTTCCGACAAGCTGTGGGCATGGGCAAAAGTCTTCCAGCCTCGACGGAAGTACATGACATGAGGGGCGGGGAAATCTACATCCACCCGTATGCTGCCATTCCCACAGCCCCTCATGTGCAGTTTCCACGCTTGCGACTATTCGAGCTCCATCACCCTTGCAAATGGGGTGGGAAGACGGAGACGGCCGCGCGGAAGCTTATACAGCCTGACGACGAACTCCAAAGGCTGGTCTCCGCCATGGACTTCCATCAGGGGAGGAGCGTCCAGCATGGGCGCAATAGAGGCGCCGCCCCGTCCTCCTCGACCTCGTACACCACGACGACCTCGGCCATGTCCCCTTCTGCCTCCTCTCACTATGAGTTTAGCTCCCGCATCGTCAGGAGGAGGGGGAGGCACTGTTGAGCAGAAGTTCTCGTTGCCACGGGAGCAACACCAGACCCCCGACCTCTCACCATGATAAGCAAAGGCTATGGCAAGAATGGAGGGAAGAGGAGGTGCAGGAAAGCATCTTGCCCCGCGTCCCTTTTTATAAGCGAGCGAGGGAAAGGGCCAGATTTTCTGTGGAGGTTGCCACCCCGTTCGACCAATCCTGCTCCTCCTCACCATTAATGGCTCGAAGAATCAAGGCCGACCCTCTGATCCAATCCGTGGCGCCTGGCTTTCTGCCATGGCACCCATTCCCGTGCCCTCGGCATCTATCACCAACCCTGCACAATGCATGCGACACACGTGGCAGAGGCGCTTGAAGCAGGAAGAATAATGGGATGGCAGTTACCGCCCCATGAACATGGGACGTGGGTACTCCGCAAAGCGTGGCCCATTATCTGCCCCACTACAATTGGCGTTACACGAGGCACGGGAGAGCCGGAAACTAACCCTGGCTTAGGTTAATGAATAAGAAAAGAAGAACTCAAAAGGGCGAGCCACCGCTATGCTCCTACCCGTGCACTAGTTAGGGCCTACCCCGATGATGCCCGACAGCGCGTTTGGGCCAGGCCCCGGGGCTCCTGTCGGTGCAACAAATCCTGGGTCTGTTGCCCAGACTGTGCACAGGCCTAAGGACAAGATTGCAGCACCCAAGATTAGACCAAGCACTAAAGATCAGTCCTTTGAAGGATCAAAGTGTAGATCAAGAAGACCAAGTCAAACCAGAGAAGCAAGATATCACTAAGGGAAAAACCTCCCTTGCCGGGCAGGTGAGCCTGGCGAGGACAAGGATTGCCCCGAAGACAAGCCACCAGACCGCCGCGGCAGGCTTGCCGGGCACAGCAAGGGCGGACTGCCCCGTCAAAGCTTCACCGCTCCACCTCATAGCGACGCAAAAGTCATCGATCAGTGTGGTGTCAAGACCCTAAGTGACAAACGGCTGCTTCCTGCCACATGGCAGCCACTTCCTACGGAAAACACCTCCAAATGACACCCGTCCTGAGACGTGTCAAGCAAGCAGGCGCGAAGCTGGTAGTCTTGTTGGGCACGGTGTGATGTGACATTAAGTGGCACATTTAATGCACTCTGTCCACCTGCAGAGTTAGGCATGATAGCACAGTTTGCTATCTAATCTGTGTGTAAAAGACTGATTTGCCATTGTGGTGACCCCTTTATCTATAGAGAGGATTCAGACCCTCGCATATTCATACGCGCCTAGCCACTCTCGCCCCGAGGCAACCCTGCCAGGCAAGAGCACCACGTTCTCTACCATTATCCACCATCAATCCACCAAAGCAGGAGTAGGGTTTTACGCCTCACAGCGGCCCGAAACTAGGTAAAACTGCCCGTGTGATCTCTGTTGTGCCGTGTTACGCTTCTCCGCTCTTTGTGCAATGTGCCCATCCCCTAAACCAAAAGGGGCTCATGGCCCCATAGGTGGTCGTGGTTTCCCACGAAACAAGATCCCGTCGAGGGGTAGAGGCAGCAAACCAGGGGGCTTATCAGTCGCCCCTGTGATCCCTTCAGCCTCGGTAGGAGTAGGGTCGAGTGCTAGAACCATTGGAGTACCGTGCCTAGTGCCGGCTTTACGGAACGAGCGCTTACCCAAGGATTTTAAAGGTCGTCACAAGGTGCCCAATTACACGGCAGATATCCCTCTAGAGGCTTGGATTAAAAGTTACAAGCTGGCCATGGAGATGTTGGACGTTAGTGAGGCAGTATGTGCCAAGTATTTCACTATGATGCTGGAGGGCCGGGGCCAGCTCGCACATGGTTGGAGAGCCTGCCCCCAATGAGAATTTTTAAGGCACTGGCAAGCAGCCAATGACAATTGTCGATCTATAGCACTATGTGCAGCGAGAAGCTGAGTCAGCCCATCATTGGGTCCGCCGAGTTGCGGCTATCATTCATTCTTCAGATAGCATTGGGGCGGCTCAAGCTATAATGCTTTTGGAGAAGAATTGTCACTTTTAGCCTTTGGTGCAGAAGCTAGGGCGGCTCAAACACAAGTGCATGGACATGGGTAAGCTCATGGATGTACTAACCAGATATTCTGACTCTGATGGTACAAAGGATCCAGGTTCTGACGATGATAAATCTGGTAAGGGCAAGAAAAACGGTGGTGGAAAGGGCCAGCAGCAGAACACCTCAAGCCATAATGGTAAATATAATGGCCAAGGCAACGAGGGGAAGCGTAAATACCCTCACGGCAGGTCAGACTTTGTGGCTAACATCAACACCGGATTTAAGAATCAACATTGTAATGGTAATGGCAAGCCGCCTTTCAATGAAGGAAGGTCACAGAATCTTGAGGAAGTACTCAATGGCCCTTGTCCAAAGCACAGTTATCCCAACAAGCCGTCTCGTCATGCCTGGAAGGATAGTTATATCATGCGGGTGTTCAAGAACCAGACATTCCATAGCATCATGGCAACGGTAATGGGCCACCTGGCAGGTCAGGCCCCAACTCTCAGGGATCCGACTTTGGCGGTGGCAGCTCAAGTATTGGCTATCAGGGTCAAGGTAACCATGGTGGTCATAACTAACAGACTGGTCAAGGTCATCAGCAGCAGAATAACCGTTCTGGGTATCAGATTAATCCTAAGCAGCTTAACAATGGACAATATCCTGTGTTCACTACAACACACTTACAGGCGGGACCGGAAGGTGCAGAAGTGAGTAGTCAACACGGTTGAGATGATAGTGCCTCAGTACTTGAGGTGGTCAGAGCATACAATCACATGGAGCCGGGCGGATCACCCGCCCCGGGTTGATGATCTTGGTCATCTGGCCCTGGTGGTAGCCCCTCAAGTGGGCGGTTATAAGTTCACAAAGGTACTTATGGATGGTGGTAGCAGCATCAATATATTGTATTATGTTACCGTTCGATGAATGAATCTGACAGACAAAGATCTCAAGCCGTCCTCCATAGTTTTTCATGGGGTGGTGCCTGGCAAGTCGGCTTACCTTGTTGGAAAGATAGCTCTGGGTGTGGCTTTCGGTGATGAGTATAATTGCAGAGCAAAGACATTGTGGTTTGATGTGGTCAAGCTCAAGAGTCCTTATCATGCCTTTTTTGGACGACCGGCTTATGCTAAATTCATGGCTCGCCCTTGTTATGTCTACTAGCAGCTTAAGATGCCAGGGCTGCAAGGGACGATCACAGTTCATGGGAATCGCAAACTCGCCCTAGAGTGCGAGGAAGGAGATGCTGCTTACGCCGAGTCGTCTTGTGCTACTGAGGAGCTCAAATTTTCTAAAGATAATGTTGACCCTGCAGATATGACCCCTCTAAAGAAGCCCACTACTAAGAAAGACTCGCTGCTCAAGTTTAAGTCGGCGAAGGACACACAGCAAGTTGACTTTGTCCCAGGTGGTTCTTCCCAGCAGTTCACCATTGGGACAGGTATGGGTCCTCAATAGGAAAGCGCTCTCATCAAATTCATCCGTGAGAACCGGGACACCTTTGCATGGAAACCTTCTGACATGCCAGGTGTACTGAGAGAATTTGCTAAGCCCCACCTTAATGTGGATCCTAAGATGAAGCCTGTTCGACAGTTCCTCCGTCGTTTTAATGAGGAGAGGTGTAAGGCTATTGGAAAAGATGTGGCCCGGCTCCTAGCTGTCGGGTTCATCATTGAAGTTTTTCACCCTCAGTGGTTGGCTAACCCTGTGCTTGTGCTAAAGAAAAATGGCACTTGGTATATGTGTGTGGATTACATGGACCTCAACAAGGCTTGTCCAACTGATCCTTTTGCTCTGCCCCGTATTGAACAGATTGTGGATGCCATGGTGGATTGTGAGAGTTTGCGTTTTCTGGATGCTTATTCTGGTTATCATCAGATCAAGATGGCAGTGGAAGATCAGGAGAAGATAGCCTTGATCACCCCTTTGGAGCCTTCTGTTATGTGTCTATTGCTTTGGGCTCAAGAGTGATCAGGCGACTTACCAGCGTTGTGCTTAGAATTGCTTTCATAAGCAGATTGGACGCAATGTTCATGCTTATGTGGATGACATTGTGCTTAAGTCAACGAAGAAAGAAACCTTGATTGATGATCTGAAGGAAAACTTTCATAATCTCCGTGTGTACAAGATGATGCTTAACCTGGACAAGTGTGTCTTTGGCATGCGAGCACGCAAATTGCTAAGTTTTCTGGTCTCAGAAAGTGGGGATCGAAGCTAACCCGGAGAAGATTGAGGTTATTACTTCTCTTTCTAAGATGGTGTGCATCAATGATGTTCAACTCCTGGTGGGTCGTATTGCAGCCCGGAGCCGGTTTATATGCCCCCTTGGCGAGAAGGCGATTCCCCTATACCAGATGATGAAAAAGATTGATCACTTCGTCTGGAGCGCTGCTGCTAATGAAGCGTTTGAGGCACTTAAGAAATAGTTAGCTGAGCCGCCCATCTTGGCTGCCCCAATAGACAAAGAGCCCTTGCTCCTGTACGTGGCGGCTAATAATAAAGCCGTCAGTGTGGTAGTTGTCTTGGAGCGGAAGGAAGAAGGCAAAGAGTATCCAGTCCAGTGGATGGCTTATTATGTCAGTGAAGTCCTCACCGAGTCCAATCAAAGATACCCACATTGGAAGAAGCTGGTGTTTGGAGTGTTCATGGCCGGCCGCAAACTTAACCATTATTTCCTTGGACATCCAATCACAGTGGTCAGTTCTGCTCCACTGGGCGATATCATTCAAAACAAAGAGGCTACATGCCGGGTTGCTAAGTGGGCAATTGAGCTTGGGCCGCATGATCTGAAATATGTGCCCAGAATAGCCGTCAAATCTCAAGCGTCGATAGATTTATAAATGATTGGACAGAGCTACAAACACGTGAGGAGAAGCCTGAAAATACATACTGGACGATACACTTTGATGGATCCAGGCAATTGGAAGGCTCGGGGGCTCGGGTTATTTTAGAATCTGCACGAGGTGATAAATTTTGTTATGTCTAAAGGCCCATGTTCCCTTATACTAACAATGCAGCTTCGTATGGCTAAGGAAGTGAATTTGAGCCGGGTTAGATGTCTGGGTGACTCAGACCTGGTGGCACAATAAGTTTCAGGAAAGTGGGATTGTAAAGACCCGCTAATGGCGACCTATCGTCAAGCGGTGAATAATATTGCTGGTAACTTTAAAGGTTATCAAGTGGATCACATAGACCGGTGAAAAAATGAGGCGGCTGATGCACTGTCCCGGCTTGGGTCTCAGCGTAAGCTGGTTCCCCCCAATGTGTTCCTTGATGTGCGCAATCCGTCTGTCAAGTTACCTTCAGAAGAGGATCTAGCCATCCCTGACCCAGAGGGGCAGTTGGTAGTGGCTTTACGTGCTATTCCAGATTGGACAGTGCCTTATTTGGCTTACTTGACCAGGGGTGAGTTGTCAGAAGATAAGCTTTTTGTGAGACAAATCATAAGGCGGGCTAAATCCATGATAATCGTCCGTGGTGAGTTACATAGATGTAGCGTCACTAGCGTGTTTCAACATTGTGTTTTTCCTGATGAAGGCCGAGAAATTCTACAAGAGATTCAGGCAGGCGATTGTGGTCATCATGCCCGGTCACGGTCTCTTGTGGCTAAGGCTTTTCGTCATGGTTTCTTCTGGTTGATGGCTCACGCTAATGCAGAGAACATAGTCTGCAAGTGTCATGGTTGTTAGAAGTTCGCAAGACAGGCTCATGTGCCAGCTCAGGAATTACGGATGATTCCAATCACCTGGCCGTTTGCGATCTGGGGGCTTGATATGGTCGGGCCTTTCAAAAGGTGTAAGGACAAGAAAACTCACCTTTTGGTTGCAGTTGACAAATTTACTAAGTGGGTTGAAGTAGAACCAGTCAGCAATTGTGAGGCGGCAACAACAATTCAGTTTATCAAGAAGCTGATCTTTCGTTTTGGTTATCTCATAGTATCATAACAGATAATGGGACAAATTTGTCTAAGGGGGCTATGCAAGAGTTCTATCGGAGAGAGCATATCCGTCCTGATGTATCCTCAGTGGCTCATCCACAGTCCAATGGTCAGGAAGAACGTGCTAACCAGGAGATATTACGAGGGATGAAGCCCCGGCTCATGGTTCATTTGGAGCGTACGCCGGGTTGTGGGGTCAAAGAGTTGCGTTCAGTTCTTTGGAGTATCAGGACTACCCCCAACAGATCAACAGGCTACACATCGTTCTTCATGGTTTACGGTGCAGAGGCGGTTCTCCCAAGTGATATTCGTCATGACTCGCCCCAGGTGGCGGGTTATGTTGAAACAGACAACGAGACGGCGCGTCAAAATGCTCTACATGCCTTGTAAGAACAACGTGACCTTGCGGCGGCTCGATCGGCGATTTATCAAAAAGACCTATGTCGCGATCATAGCCGTAGGGTTCAAAGTCGGACCTTGGAGGAGGGCGACTTAGTGCTCTGTTTGATTCAAGATCAGACATGCATGCATAAGCTTTCCCCTCTGTGGGAAGGCCCTTTGGTGGTTAGCAAGAACCTCAACAATGGGTCATACATGAACACAACAAGTCACGTACCTCGGAGGAGGAGACAAACATGCCCTGGAACATTGCTCATCTTCGGCCTTACTATACTTGAGCCACTGGGTCCAATCATTATACATATTATGTATATACTTTTATGATCGATGTAATAAAGCCAGCATCCCCGAAACTCGGGGCCTCTGCCATTTCATCTCATATATTGTGCATGAGTCTTTCATTAATTGATCATAAGGGCACTTGGAGGCTTCCAACTCATCGAGTTTAGCTTTCTCACCCTTTTGACCCGGCAAAAAATGCCACATTATTGGTTAAACCTGCCCGGATGCTTGATGCTACTCCAAACAACATGACCTGCCGTACTCTTGACAAGTCAATCTTCAAGACCCTAAACTTGTCAAAGTAAAAATGGCGGCTTAAGTCATGTGAGAGCCAGCCTACTGATAGCGAGGATAAATCCAGGCTATCATGCAAAACTTCATCGAAGCAAGACTCGAGCCTTCAAAGCCGGTCTTTTTTGTTGAGCCTCAAAAGCCAACTTATAATCAATTTTTGATATATTTGTGCTCTTTATTTCTGTGTTTTTACAGGAATTCTTTGCTCTTGATCATTTCATTGCAGACTGTAAGTCTCTGGGTCAAAAGAACTCGGGGTTAGCACGGATCAATCTTGAGCTTATTTTGGCCATGGGCCGCCGGGTTATCAACCCAAAGTGGTTTATCTGAAGCCATAATATGCTTATACATTCCCAGCTCAGAAGAACTCCGAGTTTTTTGTGACAACTTTATCAAGCTTTTATTGACCATGAGTCACCGAGTTGGTAACCCTCCGTTGCTTCTAAGCATTTCATTACCATGGCTATAAGTTGCCCATTGGTGAATTGCCGGGTTATTTTTACCCCAAAGAAGTGGTATATCAAAGTATTCTTGACATGCCTATTCAGAATATAGTGTTGATCAAAGGTGCACACCAGTTAAAGACAAGAAATCCAAGGCGGCATATGAACATCGGTAATTGGATCGTAAGTCAGATAAACGTGCACGAAGGCACGATAGAGCAACCAAGTGTATCTTAAAGCCTATTACAAGGCTTCAACTAAGCCCACAATTTTGACAAAGTTTTTTAGGAGTCACACTACTCTTATAAGCCGACATCTGCATCGTCTGGATTGGAACCCTCCGGGTGTAACATCCCAAAATTCTAAATTTTGGAATGTTATATTAAATAGATAGTTTTGATTGTTGCTTGATTGTGATGTGTGGAATTGAGTGAAATTTGGAACTTTTTGAAAGTTAAATGAGAGTGAATAAAAGGACTTTCCCAAACTTTCATTTTTGCATTTGTAATCTCCATGAATTCAAATTCATTTCATCATAAAACCCTAGAGAGAAGATGACATGACTTCTTCCATTTAAATAAATGAAAAGGGTTGTTGAAAATATTTCAAATTCAGAAAGTTTAAGCAACTCAATGATTTTCATGAGAGAAGATAAAATGACTTCTTCAAATTAAATGAAATATGAGTTGGAAGTTTCAAAGAGTCAAATTTAAAGTTCCTTTGAAATTATTTTTCATTTTGCAGTTATTTGATTTTTATTCAAATTATTTTTCTCCAAAAATAAAATATACAGAAAATAGGGTAAAATGATTCCCTACAGTAGAAAATTGGAGAGAAATAAATTTTAAATCATTTTGGTATTTTAAAATGATTTTTATGAGGTTTTATTGCACTAGAAGCACTCTTTTCTTTATTTAAATTTTTGTGGATTTTATTTGACTTTAGAAAAATGTTCAGGTTGTAGAAATCTTTTTCTAAAATTTTCGATATATTATATGCCTATATAATATTTTTATTTCTTTTTGTTTTATTCTTTTTGTTTGACTTTTTTTTAAAAACTTCTTCTACATACCGGGCCAACTGGGCCGAAGCCCAGCCAGCCGGCCCAGCCGAGCCGGCCTTTCCCCGCGCGTCGCCCCCGACCTCCAGCAGGAGTCCGCCGCCGCCACAACAGCGCCGTCGCCGCCCTGCCGTGTCCGTCCCGGACACCGTGCCGGCCCTGGCCCCTCCGCCACGCCATCGCCTGCCCCTCCCCGCATATAAAGCCGCCGCCTTCTCCCCTCCACTTCGCGTCGCCGCCGCGCCGCATCCCGCGCAGTCTTCGCCGCCGCCGCCTACTGCCACCGCTGCCGTGCCGCATCCACCTCCCGCCGGCGCCGCACCGCCTCCTCGCGACGCCGCCGCCGCGTAGCTGCTACCACCGCCAGCACCTCGCTGCTGCAAGCGCCGCTGCCGCCGTTGAAGCCCACCGCCGCGGAAAACCGCCGTAAACTGCCGCCGCCGACGAAAACCGCCGTGGACCGGTAAAACCGTTGCCCCGGTTCGATCCGGTTTATTTTCGGTTTAATTCGGTTTTTCTGAAAACCCTAGATCTGTTCTTTTAGGTTTTATTATTCAGCGAACGTCCGCTGTTTAGATCAGATAAGCGAACGTTCGTTATTTAGTCTTTTTCTTTTTAAATTTCTGCTAGGGACCTATCGGTAGTGTTATTTTTACAGATTAGTCCCCGATCTTCAAATGATCACTACTTTTCGCTCGTTTGTCCAAATCCAACGAAACCAATGCACACTTCTTCGTTATGATATCCTCTATCTAGTAAAACAACTTGAACAAGTTTTTGAAAATTTAAAATATGTTTTCAAATAGATTTGGATTCAAACTTCTTTTGTTCATAATTTGAGTTTTATAACTCCGATTCAGTTGATTCTTTTTGCAAATCAAAGCTCTTGACCTAAACTTTCTGATAAGGCCAAATTCACATAATTTTGGATTGTTAGAAATTGTTTTATGTTGCAAGAGTTATTTGCTTGGTTTTGATGATTTCCGAATTGTTTCTTCGTTCTTTCCAATCTTTTGAGTGAGTGCTTATGTATGAAATTTCTTGCTTACGATAGATTGACCGGAGTGTGACAAGTAGAACTATCAGTAGTTATGAGTGCGAATCATCTTCATCAACGGTACAAGCAAGTTCACACTTTGATCATATTCCTTTATCACCCAGTTTTTATGCATTAGTTTCAACCCCTCAAACATTGCATGGTTAGGATTTGATAACATGTGGGTATTGGGAAGTAGTTGATGAGGTAGGAACCTATTTGTCCTGCATTCAAACCTTGGGAGTTACTTCTATGTTATGCTCATACTGCTCTACTAAGCTCGTAGACGTGGATTGGTTTAAGTGATTCATGACAGATGTGAGAGTTACTACTAATGGTTAACTTAAGGTGGCTACTTTAATACACATCCAGGTGGAATGGTAGGGGCACCCTGGAGCACCCAGTGGTCTGCCCGGAAACCTGGAGAACCCAGTGCTTGCCCAAGGGGATCCCGGAGGACCCGTGTGATCACCCTATGGATGCCACCCAGGCTCAAAGGGATCATAAGATTATTCATGCTAGAAACTTCCGTGTGCAGCCACAAGCTATTATGGGCTCTAGCATAGTTGAATATGTTGCATGACCTCTTTCAGTGGTGGGCTACCAGATGTAGGGGAAAGTAGGTGTAACTGTCCACCCAGAGTAAAGAGTTAATGTTTCTGAAAGACTATGTCTCGGTCATCCGTTTCTCAAACACCATGTAGTGCGAGAAATCCAACGGAGGAGATTGAGTCTTGTGCGGAAAAGTGCGCAAACCTCTGCAGAGTGTACAAACTAATCATGATTAGCCGTGTCCCCGGTTATGGACATCTTGAGTAT
The DNA here is from genome assembly GCF_018294505.1 of Triticum aestivum. NCBI lineage: Eukaryota > Viridiplantae > Streptophyta > Magnoliopsida > Poales > Poaceae > Triticum > Triticum aestivum. Next base: position 216,793,391 of record NC_057811.1, on the reverse strand, counting down.
CTGGTTCTTGAATTATCATGTTGATCTCAACACTTTATTTAATTAATTTGATTGGGTTAATGATTATTATTTTGGGATTGAGTTGGAGGAACCTTCTCCATATTTTATCAACCAACTTTGTAGTTAAATAAAATATATTCCTTTGTAGTAGGGAAAATTTGGCTTTTCGCAAAACATTATAACCATAGAGCCTCCACCAGCCATATATGCATGTAGTGATAGTCATTGTTCAGCATTGCTCTACTGTGTGAAATTGCCAGTACATTCAATGTACTGACCCTTTGTGGCTGCAACGTCTCATGTTGCAGGATTCTTACGACGAGTAAGTGATACGTTAGGGTTACGATTTCTACACTCAACTTTGCCGTTGGTGTTGATGGGAATCCACAACCTTGTTGTTACTTCCGCTATTTGGATTGAGGTAATACTATTTACGTTATTTATACATGTGATTTACCTCTGTTATAAATCCTCGAGTATTGTGTGTGTCAGCATACCGATCCAGGGATGACACTTAAGCAGAGAGACTTGAATGTTTGAGGTCGGGTCGCTACAAGATGGTATCAGAGCACATGTTGACTGTAGGACGTGACCCCTAGAAACTGGCAGCCCATAGGAAAGATTTTCTCTAAAACTTTATCTTTTCAAAAAGATCTTTTTCCACTCTTCTCTTCCGAGCTTATTCAAAAATTCCCTTTTTGTGAGACTATAACCCCCTTTCCCCATTTGACCACGAAGATTCGACTGATGAGACCACTCCAAGAAGTACAAGATATCGGACAACTAAGACCATTCGGAATGAAGAGGATTTTACTGTGCATTAGAAGAATGGAAACTCAACTATTTAAGACTCCGAAGACTAGGATAATTTGAAGGCTTTGAAGAATTTGCGGATCGGTATGACCTAGGAAAAGCTACCCTTATGGAATTGTCAGACTATTGAAGCTGTCAATACCCGAGATCAAGGTGTGTCGGAGAAAGACCGGAACATGGAGCATTAGAACTCAAAGTTTTGTCAAGGAAACCCTAAGGCAGGAGATATCAACTATGGAATGATGGCTCATGGAAATGACAAGAGCGGAAACATGGATATTCATGATGCTATCGTTCGCCTATGCTATTGTCACCGAGCTGAGTTAAGCATGCATTTCTTCGGAAGGATTGGATATTAGAAGGCTAATGGAGCACCTATCAGCAAAGGATGAAGTTTTAATCTTAGCCGGTGTATCGCCAGGATCTGGAGTATTACATCAGTAAGTTTAAGATGAACCTTCAGGAAGCTGTATTTGACAAGGAGGCAATTCGTGAAGAACTCAGGAACCAGAAGTTGAAAGTAGCCAAGCTGGAGGAGCTAAAACCTCAAGATACCGGAGATTTGTCAGGAACTGAAGGACAGTAGGACCATGGTTCATGCCAAGGATGTTGAAACCCAGAAGTTGGAATGCAACTCCAGAATATTAAAGGACGTCACGAGAGACTTCGCGTCAACAGAGATGATATGACCAAAGAACTTGAGAAGAACAAGCACGATCAGAAGAAGCCATCGGATACATGAACAAGACTTGAAGAGTTTGGTGACTTTGAAGATTTAGTGACCTTTAGAAGACCAAACCCCTGTTATATACCAACGTTAGATCCAACGATTGTGAGCTTTCATCTGTTTGATGTTTTTTTGACAGCCACAAATAAAATCTGTCTTTTCAAAACTTTTGTTTGTATTGAGTGTATCCCTCTCTATCTCTCTTATTCCACCCCAAAACCCTTGGACCCAATAGAGGATGAATGGAGATGAACCCATAGTTTTCGGGACCGATAAGTCAATTGGAGACAGACCAATGGATTCAGAACATGGAAGATCATATGAAGTATAACACTATAGCCGGAAAAGATATGCCCCAGCATGCTCTTCAATGCTTTGAAAGAGGTGATGCCACTTGGTGGAGGATGTACCAAACCATCAATGGATGGCAAGGAGTGACCACTTGGAGAGAATTTAAGTTGACTTTGCCAAAGTCTCGGTTTGTGTCCCAGAAATTGAAGCCTTATAAGAAGAAACCTTGTGCATGCAAGCTCTATGGAGAAATAGGACACAACCATAACAAACACAAGGATGAATGCCCTCATTGTGAAGAAAGTCACTCAGCTGAAGAATGCCCAACTAGGCAGATCACTTGTTTCTTGTGTGAAGGGACTACCCACTACCCTGCTCAGTGTCACATTTACCCCATGTTACAAAGAACCATCCAGCAGAAGAAAGAAGCAATGAAAGGAGCCCCCAGGGAAATTTTAGAAGAACCTATGATGAAGGAAGAGGTGGAGGACACACCTGAAGAAGACCCAATTAAACCCTGCACCAAGTCTTGCTATTCATGTGGAGAAGAAGGACACATATCCCAGAATTGTCTGAATGGGGATCTAGTAGAATTCCCGATCGAGGAAGTAGAGTATGACCCACAGGAAATAGAAGCTCTGATTGGAACGGAAAAGTCCATGAAGAGAAGTAGACTGGATTCCAGGAAGGACCTGAGTCATATCACCTGTTTCAGGTGCAAGGAGTCAGTGCACTACTTCAGCAGTTGCCCAAAAAGGAAACCTCGAGACTTGTCAGAAGTAATATGTTTCTGCTGTAATGAAGCAGGGCACTTTGCCAGAGATTGTCCCAAGGAAAAGGAGGCTTGTGATAAATAGTTGAGTTGCAACAGGAAATGTAGTAGTAGTAGAAGTAGTGGGAACAACTCTTTGATATTGAGGTGTTGAGTTGAGGCATGTGATGGAAAAGTAGGAGATTGTAATAATTTGGAAAATCAATAAAGTTAGCATTGTTGGTACTGATTTGGATGTTATGAAGAAAGATTTTGACCATTTTCGAGGATATGAGAAATATGGTCTATGGAAGAATTGGAGCATATTAAGGGTGGTAGTACCCTGTGAGGAGATTTGACCCCTGGAAAGGATAATGATGTTCCACGGGGTGGACCTCATAAGTATAAGTTTTAATCTCGATATGTGGGATACCCCAAGAATATGAAGGGATGAAGTACTACTTGATATAAAGGAGGTAGAATGCTGGTAGTATGGAGCAATTGTAACTCCATGATGAGTCAGAGTAATCACGTCTTAGTTTGATGCCAATAGAAGGAAGAGAGACAATACAATTGGATTTAAGAATGCTAGGAAGCTAGATGTTGGAATAATGATCAGTTGCCCCCGATGAGGAGTTCAAGAATTACAAGTGATGAGATGGGCCATAACCCACAGGTCCCAGGACCTGCCAAGAAGCAAGCACACTCTTGCTCAAGGAAAAACCCTAGAAGGAGTTACGACTTTATTAACAAACGATCTTATAGGAGTAACGCAAAACCTGAGGGTTGTGAAGGAACGATAGATCTTTGTTTGGCTTGCAGAATCAATGGATTTATCTGAACTTGGTTCGTCGACAAGAGAAATTTTCTGCAATGCTTGTGAGGATGACCGAGTGTTAGAATGCGAGATTCGCTAAACCATATTCAAGGTAATGATTTGGGTGCGGGATGGATTGATCACCATACCGACTTACTATTGTTATTCGCCTTGCTATATGGGATGGTAAATCTGAGTGACTTACCCATAGTAGAGATACGACGATCAAAACCTTGTTTAAACCTTAGAATGGTATGACAGTTTTCCCTTGTACGAGGCAGCTATTGCCAATCGTAGGTCATACAGTGAGAATAAAGCCCAGGCCCATTTCCTGCAGGAGAAACCATAAATTGTTGACCACCATGAGATATCGATAATTGTTTAGTATTGGCGCCAGACCCGTCAGCTAAGAAGACCCAGTCACAGAAGGACCTTACTAAGATGAAAGGATACAAGAATTGAGGAAAAGGTTATGCCACTACCGGAAGAGCCCAGAGAAGGAATTTTCCCGAGAATCTGAGAAGACACACCCCGTCAAGAATAAGGATGGAGTATATGAGTTCTGGTGGAACAGTAACGATGTTTCTAAGGGTGGTAGTACCCCAGACCCCCTGTGACGATCGATGGATTTTGAGAAGACCTCCCGAATCTAACCTATTTCTTTCTAGCCTCTTGGAATCTCGAGGACGAGATTCATTTTAAGGGTGGTAGGTTTGTAACATCCCCAAATACTAAATTTTGGAATTTTATGTTAAATAGATAGTTTTGATTGTTGCTTCATTGTGATGTGTGGAATTGAGTGAAATTTGGAACTTTTTGAAAGTTAAATGAGAGGGAATAAAAGGACTTCCCCAAACTTTCATTTTTGCATTTGTAATCTCCATGAATTCAGAATCATTTCATCATAAAACCCTAGAGAGAAGATGACATGACTTCTTCCATTTAAATAAATGAAAAGGGTTGTTGAAAATATTTGAATTTCATTTGAAAATATTTCAAATTCAGAAACTTTAAGCAACTCAATGATTTTCATGAGAGAAGATAAAATGACTTCTTCAAATTATATGAAATATGAGTTGGAAGTTTCAAAGAGTCAAATTTAAAGTCCCTTTGAAATTATTTTCCAATTTGGAGTTTTTGACTTTTATTCAAATGATTTTCTCCAAAAAGAAAATATACAAAAAATAGCGTAAAATGATTCCCTACAATAGAAAATTGGAGAGAAATAAATTTGAAATCATTTTGGTATTATTAAAATTATTTTTATGAGGTTTTATTGCACTAGAACACTCTTTGCTTTATTTAAATTTTTGTGGATTTTATTTGACTTCAGAAAAATGTTCAGGCTGTAGGAAATCTTTTTCTGAAAATTTTGATATATTATATGCCTATATAATATTTTTGTTTCTTTTTGTTTTATTCTTTTTGTTTGACTTTTAAAAAAAACTTATTCTCCGTACCGGGCCAACTGGGCCGAAGCCTAGCCAGCCGGCCCAGCCCAGCCGGCCTTTCCCCACGCGTCGCCCCCGACCTCCAGCAGGAGTCCTCCGCCGCCACGACACCGCCGCCGCCGTCCTGCCGTGTCCGTCCCGGACACCGAGCCGCCCCTTACCCCTCCGCCACGCCATCGCCTGCCTCTCCCCGCCTATAAAGCCACCGCCCCGCCGCCTTATCCCCTCCACTTTGCGTCGCTGCTGCGCCGCATCCCGTGCAGCCACCGCGCAGTCGTCGCCGTCGCCTCCTACTGCCGCCGCTGCCGCGCCGCATCCACCTGGCGCCGCCGCCGCACCGCCTCCCCGCGACGCCGCCGCCGCGTAGATGCTACCACCGCCAGCGCCTCGCCGCTGTAAGCGCCGCCGCCGCCGTCGAAGCCCGCCGCCACGAAAAACCGCCGTAAATCGCCGCCGCCGACGAAAACCACCGTGGACCGGTAAAACCGTTGCCCCGGTTCGATCCGGTTTATTTTTGGTTTAGTTCTGTTTTTCTGAAAAACCCTAGATCTGTTCTTTTAGGTTTTATTATTCAGCGAACGTCCGTTGTTTAGATCAGATAAGCGAACGTTCGTTATTTAGTCTTTTTCTTTTTCTTTTTCTTTTTAAATTTCTGCCAGGGACCTATCCGTAGTGTTATTTTTACAGATTAGTCCCTGATCTTCAAACGATCACTACTTTTCGCTCGTTTGTCCAAATCCAACGAAACTAACGCCCAATTCTTCGTTATGATCTCCTCTATCCAGTAAAATAACTTGAACATGGTTTTGAAAATTGAAAATATGTTTTCAAACAGATTTGAATTCAAACTTCTTTTGTTCATAATTTGAGTTTTATAACTCCCATTCAGTTGATTCTTTTTGCAAATCAAAGCTCTTGACCTAAACTTTATGATAAGGCCAAATTCAAATAATTTTGGTACTGTTAGAAATTGTTTTATGTTGCCAGAGTTATTTGCTTGGTTTTGAAGATTTGCGAATTGTTTTCTTCGTTCTTTCTGATCTTTTGAGTGAGTGCTTATGTATGAAAGTGCTTGCTTACGCTAGGTTGACCGGACTGTGACGAGTAGAACTATCAGGAGTTATGAGTGTGAATCATCTTCATCAATAGTACACGCAAGTTCACACTTTGATCATATTCCTTTATTACCCAGTTTTTATGCATTAGTTTCAACCCCTCAAACATTCCATGGTTAGGATTTGATAACATGTGGGTATTGGGAAGTAGTTGATGAGGTAGGAACCTATTTGTCCTGCATTCAAACCTTGGGAGTTACTTCTACGTTATGCTCATACTTCTCTGCTAAGCTCGTAGATGTGGATTGGTTTGAGTGATTCATGACAGATGTGAGAGTTACTATTAATGGTTAACTTAAGGTGGCTACTTTAATACACATCTGGGTGGAGTGGTAGGGGCACCCTGGAGCACCCAGTGGTCTGCCCGGGCACCTGAAGAACCCAGTGCTAGCCCAAGGGGATCCCGGAGGACCCGTGTGATCACCCTATGGAATGCCACCCAGGCTCAAAGGGATCATAAGATTATTCATGCTAGAAACTTCCGTGTGCAGCCACAAGCTATTATGGGCTCTAGCATAGTTGAGTATGTTGCATGACCTCTTTCAGTGGTGGGCTAGCAGATGTAGGGGAAAGTAGGTGTAACTGTCCACCCAAAGTAAAGAGTTAATGTTTCTGAAAGACTGTGTCTCGGTCATCCGTTTATCAAACACCATGTAGTGCGAGAAATCCAACAGAGGAGATCGAGTCTTGTGGGGAAAAGTGTGCAAACCTCTGCAGAGTGTACAAACTAATCAGGATTAGCCGTGTCCCCGGTTATGGACATCTTGAGTATCTGGTTCTTGAATTATCATGTTGATCTCAACACTTTATTTGATTAATTTGATTGGGTTAATGATTATTATTTTGGGATTGAGTTGGAGGAACCTTCTCCATATTTTATCAACCAACTTTGTAGTTAAATAAAATATATTCCTTTGTAGTAGGGAAAAATTGGCTTTTTGCAAAACATTATAACCATAGAGCCTCCACCAGCCATATATGCATGTAGTGATAGTCAATATTCAGCATTGCTCTACAGTGTGAAATTGCCAGTACATTCAATGTACTAACCCTTTGTGGCTGCAACGTCTCATGTTGCAGGATTCTTACGACGAGTAAGTGATACGTTAGGGTTACGATTTCTACACTCAACTTTGCCGTTGGTGTTGATGTTGGAAATATGCCCTAGAGGCAAAAATAAAATGGTTGTTATTGTATTTCCTTGTTCATGATAATTGTCTGTTGTTCATGCTATAATTGTATTAACTGGAAACCATAATACATGTGTGAATACATAGACCACAACATGTCCCTAGTAAGCCTCTAGTTGACTAGCTCGTTGATGAATAGATGGTTATGGTTTCCTGACCATGGACATTGGATGTCATTGATAACGGGATCACATCATTAGGAGAAGTGATGGACAAGACCCAATCCTAAGCATAGCACAAGATCGTGTAGTTCGTTTGCTAGAGCTTTTCTAATGTCAAGTATCATTTCCTTAGACCATGAGATTGTGCAACTCCCAGATACCGTAGGAATGCTTTGGGTGTACCAAACGTCACAACTAACTGGGTGGCTATAAAGGTGCACTACATGTATCTCCGAAAGTGTCTGTTGGGTTGGCACGAATCGAGACTGAGATTTGTCACTCCGTATGACGGAGAGGTATCTCTGGGCCCACTCGGTAATGCATCATCATAATGAGCTCAATGTGACCAAGTGTTTGGTCATGGGATCATGCATTACGGTACGAGTAAAGTGACTTGCCGGTAACGAGATTGAACAAGGTATTGGGATACCGACGATCGAATCTCGGGCATGTAACGTACCGATTGACAAAGGGAATTGTATACGGGATTGATTGAATCCTCGACATCGTGGTTCATCCGATTAGATCATCGTGGAACATGTGGGAGCCAACATGGGTATCCAGATCCCACTGTTGGTTATTGACCGGAGAGTCGTCTCGGTCATGTCTGCATGTCTCCCGAACCCGTAGGGTCTACACACTTAAGGTTCGGTGACGCTAGGGTTGTAGAGATATTAGTATGCGGAAATCCGAAAGTCGTTCGGAGTCCCGGATGAGATCCCGGACGTCACGAGGAGTTCCGGAATGGTCCGGAGGTAAAGATTTATATATGGGAAGTCCTATTTTGGCCACCGGAAAATGTTCGGGATTTTTCAGTATTGTACCGGGAAGGTTCTAGAAGGTTTCGAAGTGGGGCCCACCTGCATGGGGGGACCCACATGAACGTGGGTAGTCGGGGCAAGGCCCCACACCCCTGGTCAAGGCGCACCAAGATCCCACCTTAGAAGGAATAAGATCATATCCCGAAGGGATAAGATCAAGATCCCTAAAAAAGGGGGATAACAATCGGTGGGGAAGGGAAATGATGGGATTTCTTTCCCCCACCTTTGCCAACGCCCCAATGGACTTGGAGGGCAAGAAACAAGCCCCCTCCACCCCTATATATAGTGGGGAGGCGCATGGGAGCAGCACCCCAAGCCCTGGCGCCTCCCTCCCTCCCGTGACACCTCTTCCTCCCCGCTTGCGCTTGGTGAAGCCCTGTCGGGATCCCGCTACTTCCACCACCACGCCGTCGTGCTGCTGGATCTCCATCAACTTCTCCTCCCCCCTTGCTGGATCAAGAAGGAGGAGACGTCCCCGCTCCGTACGTGTGTTGAACGCGGAGGTGCCGTTCGTTCGGCGCTAGGATCATCGGTGATTTGGATCACGACGAGTACGACTCCATCAACCCCGTTCTCTTGAACGCTTCCGCTCGCGATCTACAAGGGTATGGAGATGCACTCCTCCCCTCTCGTTGCTAGCATCTCCTAATGGTGACACGTAGAAAATTTTGAATTTCTGCTATGTTCCCCAACAGTGGCATCATGAGCCAGGTCTATGCGTAGATTCTATGCACGAGTAGAACACAAAGTAGTTGTGGGCGATGATTTGTTCAATTTGCTTGCCGTTACTAGTCTTATCTTGATTCGGCGGCATTGTGGGATGAAGCGGCCTGGACCGACCTTACACGTACTCTTACGTGAGATAGGTTCCACCGACTGACATGCACTTGATGCATAAGGTGGCTAGCGGGTGTCTGTCTCTCCCTCTTTAGTTGGATCAGATTCGATGAAAAGGGTCCTTATGAAAGGTAAATAGAAATTGGCATATCAACGTTGTGGCTTTTGCGTAGGTAAGAAACGTTCTTGCTAGAAACCCATAGCAGCCACGTAAAACATGCAACAACAATTAGAAGACGTCTAACTTGTTTTTGCAGGGTATGCTATGTGATGTGATATGGCCAAAAGGATGTGATGAATTATATATGTGATGTATGAGATTGATCATGTTCTTGTAATAGGAATCACGACTTGCATGTCGATGAGTATGACAACCGGCAGGAGCCATAGGAGTTGTCTTAATTTATTGTATGACCTACGTGTCAATGAAAACGCCATGTAATTACTTTACTTTATTGCTAACCGTTAGCCATAGTAGTAGAAGTAATAGTTGGCGAGACAACTTCATGAAGACACGATGATGGAGATCATGGTGTCATGCCGGTGACGAAGGTGATCATGCCACGCCTCGAAGATGGAGATCAAAGGCGCAAGATGATATTGGCCATATCATGTCACTTTATGATTTTCATGTGATGTTTGTCATGTTTACATCTTATTTGCTTAGAACAACGGTAGCATAAATAAGATGATCCCTCACTAAAATTTCAAGAGATGTGTTCCCCCTAACTGTGCACCGTTGCGAAGGTTCGTTGTTTCGAAGCACCACGTGATGATCGGGTGTGATAGATTCTAACGTTCGCATACAACGGGTGTTGACGAGCCTAGCATGTACAGACATGGCCTCGGAACACAAGCAAAACACTTAGGTTTACTTGACGAGCCTAGCATGTACAAACATGGCCTCGGAACACAAGAGACCGAAAGGTCGAACATGAGTCGTATAGTAGATACGATCAACATGGAGATGTTCACCGATGATGACTAGTCCGTCTCACGTGATGATCGGACACGGCCTAGTCGATTCGGATCATGTATCACTTAGATGACTAGAGGGATGTCTATCTAAGTGGGAGTTCATTAAATAATCAGATGAACTTAATTATCATGAACATAGTCAAAAGGTCTTTGCCAATAATGTCGTAGCTTACGCTTTAGTTCTACTAAGATATGTTCCTAGAGAAAATTTAGTTGAAAGTTGATAGTAGCAATTATGCGGACTGGGTCCGTAAACTGAGGATTGTCCTCATTGCTGCACAGAAGGCTTATGTCCTTAATGCACCGCTCGGTGTGCTGAACCTCGAGCGTCGTTTGTGGATGTTGCGAACATCTGACATACACGTTTTGATGACTATGTGATAGTTCAGTGCGTAATGTTGAACGGTTTAAAATTGTGGCACCAAAGACGGTTTTGAAACGTCGCAGAACATATGAGCTGTTCCAAAGACTGAAATTGGGATTTCAGACTAGTGCCCACGTCAAGAGGTATGAGACCTCTGACAAGTTTCTTAAGCACGCAAACTAAGGGAGAAAAGCTCAATCGTTGAGCATGTGCTCAGATTGTCTGAGTACTACAATCACTTGAATCGAGTGGGAGTTAATCTTCCAGATGAGATAGTGATGGTTCTCCATAGTCACTGCCACCAAGCTATTAGAGCTTCGTGATGAACTATAACATATCAGGGATAGACATGATAATCCTTGAGCAACTCGCGATGTTTGACACTGTGAAAGTAGAAATCAAGTAGGAGCATCAATTGTTGATGGTTAGTAAAACCACTAGTTTCTAGAAGGGCAAGGGCAAGAAGGGATACTTCATGAAACGGCAAATCAGTTGCTACTCTAGTGAAGAAACCCAAGGTTGAACCCAAACCCGAGACTAAGTGCTTTTGAAATGAGGGGAACGGTCACTGAAGCAGAACTACCCTAGATACTTCGTAGATGAGAAGGCTGGCAAGGTCGACAGAAGTACATTGGATATACATTATATTAATGTGTACTTTACTAGTACTCCTAGTAGCACCAGGGTATTAGATACTAGTTTGGTTGCTAAGTGTTAGTAACTCGAAATAAAAGCTGCGGAATAAACGGAGACTAGCTAAAGGTGAGATGACGATATGTGTTTCCAAGGTTGATGTGATCAAGCATCGCATGCTCCCTCTACCATCGAGATTGGGGTTAAACCTGAATAATTGTTATTTGGTGTTTGCGTTAAGCATAGACATGATTGGATTATGTTTATCGCAATACGGTTATTCATTAAAGGAGAATAATGGTTACTCTGTCTATTTGAATAATACCTTCAATGGTCTTGCACCTAAAATGAATGGTTTATTGAATCTCGATCGTAGTGATACACATGTTCATGCCAAAAGATATAAGATAGTAATGATAGTACCACATACTTGTGGCACTGCCACTTGAGTCATATTGGTATAAAACGCATGAAGAAGCTCCATGTTGATGAATCTTTGGAGTCACTCGTTTTTGAAAAGATTGAGACATGCGAACCATGTCTATTAGTATATATGCATGAAGAAAGTCCATACAGATGGATCATTTGGACTCACTTGAGACATGCAAATCATACCACATGGGCAAGATGACTGAAAGGCCTCGTTTTCAGTAAGATGGAACAAGAGAGCAACTTGTTGGAAGTAATACATTTGATGTGTGCAGTCCAATGAGTGCTGAGGCACGCAGTGGATATCGTTATGTTCTTACTTCACAGATGATTTGAGTAGATGCTGAGAATATTTACTTGAGGAAACACAAGTCTGAATTATTGAAAGGTTCAAGTAATTTCAGAGTGAAGTTGAAGATCGTCGTGACAAGAGGATAAAATGTCTCTGATATGATCATAGAGATGAATATCTGAGTTACGAGTTTGGCACACAATTAAGAAATTGTGGAAATTGTTTCACGACTAATACCGCCTGGAACACCATATTGTGATGGTGTGTCCGAACATCATAACTGTACCCTATTGGATATGGTGCATACCATGATGTCTCTTATCGAATTACAACTATCGTTTATGGGTTAGGCATTAGAGACAACCGCATTCACTTTAAATAGGGCACCACGCAATTCCATTGAGACGACACCGTATGAACTATGGTTTAGAGAAACCTAAGCTGTCGTCTCTTAAAAGTTTGGGGCTGCGACGCTTATGTGAAAAAGTTTCAGGCTGATAAGCTCGAACCCAAAGCGGATAAATGCATCTTCATAGAATACCCAAAACAGTTGGGTATACCTCCTATTTCAGATCTGGAAGCAAAAGTGATTGTTTCTAGAAACGGGTCCTTTCTCGAGGAAAAGTTTCTCTCGAAAGAATTGAGTGGGAGGATGGTGGAGACTTGATGAGGTCATTGAACCGTCACTTCAACTAATGTGTAACAGGGCACAGGAAGTTGTTCCTATGGCACCTACACCAATTGAAGTGGAAGCTTATGATAGTGATCATGAAACTTCAGATCAAGTCACTACCAAACCTCATAGGACGACAAGGATGCGTACTACTTCAGAGTGGTAGGTAATCCTGTCTTGGAAGTCATGTTGCTAGACAACAATGAACCTACGAGCTATGGAGAAGCGATGGTGGGCCCGGATTCCGACGAATGGCTTGAGGCCATAAAATCCGAGAGGATCCATGTATGAAAACAAAGTATAGACTTTGAAAGAACTACTTGATGGTCGTAAGGCTGTTGGATACAGATGGATTTTAAAGGGAAGACAGACAATGATGGTAAGTGTCACCATTAAGAAAGGTCGACTTGTCGTTAAGATGTTTTCCGGCAAGTTCAAGGAGTTGACTGCGATGAGACTTTCTCACTCGTAGCGATGCTAAGAGTCTGTTAGAATTATATTAGCAGTTACTGCATTATTTATGAAATCTTGCAGATAGGATGTCAAAACATTGTTTCCTCGACGATTTTCTTGAGGAAAGGTTGTATGTGATACAACCAGAAGGTTTTGTCAATCCTGAAAGATGCTAACAAGTATGCAAAGCTCCAGCAATCCCTCTAAGGATTGGAGTAAGTATCTCGGAGTTGGAATGAACGCTTTGATTAGATGATCAAAGATTTTGGGTTTATACAAGGTTCATGAGAAACTTGTATTTCCAAAGAAGTGAGTGGGAGCACTATAGAATTTTTGATGAGTATATGTTGTTAACATATTGTTGATCAGAAATGATGTAGAATTTCTGGAAAGCATCCAGGGTTATTTGAAAAGTGTTTTTTAATGGAAAACCTGGATTAAGCTACTTGAACATTGAGCATCAAGATCTATAAGGATAGATCAAAAACGCTTAATAGTACTTTCAAATGAATACATACCGTGACAAGATTTTGAAGGAGTTCAAAATAGATCAGCAAAGAAGGAGTTCTTGGCTGTATTACAAGGTGTGAGTATTGAGTAAGACTCAAGACCTGACCACGGCAGAAGAGAGAGAAAGGACGAAGGTCGTCCCCTATGCTTTAGACGTAGGCTCTACAGTATGCTATGCTGTGTACCGCACCTGAAGTGTGCCTTGCCATGAGTTAGTCAAGGGGTACAATAGTAATCCGGGAATGGATCACATGACAGCGGTCGAACTTATCCTTAGTATCTAGTGGACTAAGGAATTTTATTGATTATGGAGGTGGTAAAACAGTTCGTCGTAAAGGATTACGTCGATGCAAACTTTGACACTAATCCGGATGACTCTGAGTAGTAAACCGGATTCGTATAGTAGAGCAGTTATTTGGAATAGCTCCAAGTAGCGCGTGGTAGCTACATCTACAAGATGACATAGAGATTTGTAAAGCACACATGGATCTGAATGTTGCAGACCCGTTGACTAAAACCTCTCTCGTAAGCATAACATGATCAAACCCTAGAACTCATTGAGTGTTAATCACATGGTGATGTGGACTAGATTATTGACTCTAGTGAACTCTGAATGTTAATCACATGGTGATGTGAACTAGATTATTGACTCTAGTGCAAGTGGGAGACTGTTGGAAATATGCCCTAGAGGCAATAATAAAATGGTTATTATTGTATTTCCTTGTTCATGATAACTCTCTGTTGTTCATGCTATAATTGTATTAACTGGAAACCGTAATACATGTGTGAATACATAGACCACAACATGTCCCTAGTAAGCCTCTAGTTGACTAGCTCGTTGATCAATAGATGGTTATGGTTTTCTGACCATGGACATTGGATGTCATTGATAACGGGATCACATCATTAGGAGAATGATGTGATGGACAAGACCCAATCCTCAGCATAGCACAAGATCGTGTAGTTCGTTTGCTAGAGCTTTTCTAATGTCAAGTATCATTTCCTTAGACCATGAGATTGTGCAACTCCCGGATACCGTAGGAATGCTTTGGGTGTACCAAACGTCACAACGTAACTGGGTGGCTATAAAGATGCACTACAGGTATCTCTGAAAGTGTCTGTTGGGTTGGCACGAATCGAGACTGGGATTTGTCACTCCGTATGACGGAGAGGTATCTCTGGGCCCACTCGGTAATGCATCATCATAATGAGCTCAATGTGACCAAGTGTTTGGTCACGGGATCATGCATTACGGTACGAGTAAAGTGACTTCCCGGTAACGAGATTGAACAAGGTATTGGGATACCGACGATCGAATCTCGGGCAAGTAACGTACCGATTGACAAAGGGAATTGTATACGGGATTGATTGAATCCTCGACATCGTGGTTCATCCGATGAGATTATCGTGGAACATGTGGGAGCCAACATGGGTATCCAGATCCCGCTGTTGGTTATTGACCGGAGAGTCGTCTCGGTCATGTCTGCATGTCTCCCGAACCCGTAGGGTCTACACACTTAAGGTTCGGTAACGCTAGGGTTGTAGAGATATTAGTATGCGGAAATCCAAAAGTCGTTCGGAGTCCCGGATGAGATCCCGGACATCACGAGGAGTTCCGGAATGGTCCGGAGGTAAAGATTTATATATGGGAAGTCCTATTTTGGCCACCGGAAAATGTTTGGGATTTTTCGGTATTGTACCGGGAAGGTTCTAGAAGGTTCCGAAGTGGGGCCCACCTGCATGGGGGACCCACATGAACGTGGGTAGTGGGGGCAAGGCCCCACACCCCTGGTCAAGGCGCACCAAGATCCCACCTTAGAAGGAATAAGATCATATCCCGAAGGGATAAGATCAAGATCCCTAAAAAAGGGGGATAACAATCGGTGGGGAAGGGAAATGATGGGATTTCTTTCCCCCACCTTTGCCAACGCCCCAATGGACTTGGAGGGCAAGAAAGCAGCCCCCTCCACCCCTATATATAGTGGGGAGGCGCATGGGAGCAGCACCCCAAGCCCTGGCGCCTCCCTCCCTCCCGTGACACCTCTTCCTCCCCGCTTGCGCTTGGCGAAGCCCTGCCGGGATCCCGCTACTTCCACCACCACGCCGTCGTGCTGCTGGATCTCCATCAACTTCTCCTCCCCCCTTGCTGGATCAAGAAGGAGGAGACGTCCCCGCTCCGTACGTGTGTTGAACGCGGAGGTGCCGTCCGTTCGGCGCTAGGATCATCGGTGATTTGGATCACGACGAGTACGACTCCATCAACCCCGTTCTCTTGAACGCTTCCGCTCGCGATCTACAAGGGTATGTAGATGCACTCCTCCCCTCTCGTTGCTAGCATCTCCTAGATTGATCTTGGTGACACGTAGAAAATTTTGAATTTCTGCTACGTTCCCCAACAGTTGATGGGAATCCACAACCTTGTTGTTACTTCCGCTATTTGGATTGAGGTAATAGTATTTACGTTACTTATACATGTGATTTACCTCTGTTACAAATCCTCGAGTACTGTGTATGTCAGCATACCGATCCAAGGATGACACTTAAGCACAGAGACTTGGCCGTTTGAGGTCGGGTCGCTACACCGGGTTAACATTTTGCTGGTGCCCTGTAGCGAAAGTCCCCATGTCATCCTGTGTCGGCTCTTCTTCGCTTGTCATCTGGAGATTGTTTGAGTTCAAGTTGACACCAGTTAAGGCCTTGAAAATGTCTTCACCATTGATGACAGGAGAAGGATCAATATCTAAGACAAAAACATGCTTACACCTTTGCAGAGTTAAGTCGACAACATCAAAGGAAGGCGCCTTGATTCACGCATTATTGCTGTTGTAAGCCGGTTGATATTTCTTCAAGTTGATGTTTTGCACAAGCTGACATGCCAGCACTCGCATCTCCTTGACACACTCTACATAATCTGCCGGAGTGAATTCAGACCCATCGTCTTTGTATTGCGGAAACACGGCAACCATCTCTTCAGGATCTAGTTCTGATGAGTAAGACTTCGCCCGGCTTCGTGTGGTTATTGCTCCGGCTTTGGCGGCTAAAAGCTTCAGTTCCTCAATTTGTTTAGGCATTGTTGAGAGTTGATCAAGCACACCCTTTATGAAACTATGGCGGCTTTTTCCCGCTTGATGCAGCCACGATGGTGCGAAGACCTCTGATACGTCTCCAATGTATCTATAATTTATAAAGTATTCATGCCATGTTTACAATAATTTTATATAGTTTTGGTATTATTTGATTAGAACTAACCTGGACTAACGCTGTTTTCAGCAGAACTACCGTGTGTCATTTTTTGTGCAGAAATAAAAGTTCTCGGAATGGGCCAAAAGAGACCCCTGAAGCAGAAGAGCTGGGCCAGGAAGTGGACGAGGAGGCCACTGATACGCCTCCAACGTATCTATAATTTATGAAGTATTCATGCCATGTTTACAAAAATTCTATATGATTTTGGTATGGTTTGATTAGAACTAACCTGAACTGACGTTGTTTTCAGCAGAACTAGCGTGGTGTCATTTTTTGTGTAGTAATAAAAGTTCTCGGAATAGGCTGAAAATGTACGGTGATTTTTTATGGACCAAAAGAGACCCCCCGAAGCACCGGAGTTGGACCAGAAGAGTCCCGAGGTGGCGTCATGGGTGGAGGGCACGCCCACCCGCCTAGGGCGCGCCCCCTGTCTTGCGGCTGGCTCGTGGACCCCCTTGACGTGAAACCAATGCCAAAGTTTGAATAAATCCAGAAACCCCCCAAAAGACACCTAGATCGAGAGTTCCACCGCCACAAGCCTCTGTACCCACAAAAAAACCAATCAGGAGCCCGTTCCAGCACCCTGCTGGAGGGGGAAACCATCACCGGTGGCCATCTTCATCATCACGGCGGTCTCCATGACAAGGAGGGAGTAGTTCACCCTCGGGGCTGAGGGTATGTGATACGTCCATTTTGCATCATTTTATCTACTGTTATTTATAATGTTTTTATGCATAATAATGCTTTTTCTAGTAATTCTAATGCCTTTTCTCTCATAATATTCAAGGCTCACACAAAGAGGGAGAATTCCGACAGCTGGAAATCTGGACCAGGAAAAGCTACGTCAGGCCACCTATTCTGCACAGCCCCAAATAAGCTGAAACTTCACGAGGAATTTTGATGGAATAAATAAGAAATAATGGAGCAAATAACTACTGGAGGGGGGCCACCTGGTGAGCACAAGATACCAGGGCGCGCCTGGCCCCCCAGGCGCGCCCTGGTGGGTTGTGCTCAGCCCAGCCACCTCCGGTGCCCATCTTCTAGTATATAAGTCATTTTGACCTAGAAAAAAAATAAGGAGAGGGCTTTTGGGACGAAGAGCCGCCGTATCGAGGCGGAACTTGGGCAGGAGAACTTTTGCCCTCTGGCGGAGCGATTCCGCCGGGGGAACTTCCCTCCCGGAGGGGGAAATCATCGTCATCATCATCACCAACAATTCTCCCATCTTGGGGTGGGCAATCTCCATCAACATCTTCAACAACACCATCTCATTTCAAACCCAAGTTCATCTCTTGTGTTCAACCTTCGTACCGAAACTATAGGTTGGTGCTTGTGGGTGACTAGTAGTGTTGATTACTATATGGTTTATTTAGTGGAAGATTATATGTTCAGATCCATTATGCTATTTAATACCCCTCTGATATTGGGCATGTTTATCACTTGTGAGTAGTTACTTTTGTTCTTGAGGTCACGGGAGAAACCATGTTGCAAGTAATCATGTGAACTTGATATGTGTTCGATATTTTGACAGTATGTATGTTGTGATTCCCTTAGTGGTGCCATGTGATCATCGACTACATGACACTTCACCATATTTGGGCATAAGCAAATGCATTGTGGAGTAGTTATTAGATGATGGGTTGCGAGAGTGAGAGAAGCTTAAACCCTAGTTTATGCGCTATTCCGTAAGGGACCGATTGGATCCAAAAGTTTAATGCTATGGTTAGAATTTATTCTTAATACTTTTCTCGTAGTTGTGGATGCTTGCGAGGGGGTTAATCTTAAGTAGGAGGTTTGTTCAAGTAAGAATGACACCTAAGCACCGGTCCACCCACATATCAAATTATCAAAGTAGCGAACACGAATCGAACCAACATGGTGAAAGTGACTAGATGAAATTCCCGTGCACCCTTAAGAACGCTTTGAATTAAAACAATTGCCAGACACTTTGAAGTATGCTTATCTCGATGAGAAGAAGATATATCATGTTATTATTAATGCTAACCTTTCAGAACATGAAGAAGAAAGATTATTGAAAGTTCTAAGGAAGCACCGAGCTGCTACTGTATATACTCTTGATGATCTTAAGGGCATTAGTCCCACTCTATGTCAGCACAAGATTAATATGGAACCTGATGCTACACCCGTTGTTGATCACCAATGTTGGTTAAATCCGAAGATGAAAGAAGTGGTAAGAATAGAAATATTAAAAATTCTGGAAGCAGGTATAATCTATCCTATAGCTGATAGTAGATGGGTAAGTCCTGTTCATTGTGTCCCTAAGAAGGGAGGAATTACTGTTGTTCCTAATGATAAGAATGAACTCATTCCACGAAGAATTGTTACAGGCTATATAATGGTAGTTGATTTTAGAAAATTAAACAAAGCAACTAGAAAAGATCATTACCCTCTGCCTTTTATTGATCAAATGCTAAAAGGATTATCTAAGGACACACATTTTGCTTCCTTGATGGATATTCTGGTTTTTCACAAAAACCTGTTTCTCAACCTGATCAACAAAAGACCACTTTTACTTGTCCTTTTGGAACTTATGGTTATAGAAGTATGCCTTTTGGTTTATGCAATGCACCTGCTACCTTTCAAATATGTATGACTACTATATTATCTGACTTTTGTGAAAAGATTGTTGAGGTTTTCATGAATGACTTTTCTGTTTATGGGAAGTCTTTTGATGATTGTTTAAGCAATCTTGATCTAGTTTTGTAGAGATGTGAGCAAACAAATCTTGTCTTGAATTGGGAGAAGTGCCACTTTATGGTTAATGAAGGTCTTGTTGTGGGCCATAAAATTTCTGAAAGAGGTATTGAGGTGGACATAGCTAAGGTTGATGCAATTGAGAAAATGCCATGTCCTAAAGATACCAAAGGTATTTGTAGTTTCCTTGGTCGTTGGTTTCTATAGGAGATTTATCAAAGACTTTCCTAAAATTTCTAGGCCTCTTAAAAATCTTTTGCAAAAGGATATTCCTTTTGTTTTCTATGATGATTGTTTAGAAGCCTTTGAAACACTTAAGGAAGCCTTAATTTCTGCACCTATTGTTCAACCACCTGATTGGAACTTACCTTTTGAAATTATGTGCGATGCTAGTGATTATGCTTTTGGTGTTGTTCTAGGACAAAGAGTCAATAAGAAACTAAATGTGATTCATTATGCAATTAAAACTCTAGACAATGCACAACGAAATTATGCTACTACTGAAAAAGAATTTCTAGCAGTGGTGTTTGCTTGTGATAAATTTAGATCTTACATTGTTGACTCTAAAGTTATTGTTCACACTGATCATGCTGCTATAAAATATCTTATGGAAAAGAAAGATGCCAAACCTAGGCTTATTCGATGGGTTCTCTTGCTACAAGAATTTGATTTGCATATCACTGATAGAAAAGGAGCAGCGAACCCCATGGCTGATAACTTGTCTAGGTTGGAGAATGTCCTTGATGACCCACTACCTATTGATGATAGTTTTCCTAATGAGCAGTTAGCTGCAATAAATGTTTCTCATAACACTCATTGGTATGTTGACTATGCTAATTACATTGTTGCTAAATATTTACCCCCTAGTTTCACATACCAACAAAAGAAAAAAATTCTTCTATGATTTAAGACATTACTTCTGGGATGACCCACATCTTTATAAAGATGGAGTAGATGGTATTATTAGATGTTGTGTACCTGAGCATGAACATGGACAACTCCTACGACAATGTCACTCCGAAGCTTATGGAGGACATCATGCGGGAGACAGAACTGCTCACAAGGTATTGCATTCTGGTTTTTATTGGCCTACTCTCATCAAGGATGCTTGTTAGTTTGTCTTATCTTGTGATGAATGTCAAAGAACAGGTAATATCGGTAAGCGTCAAGAAATGCCTATGAATTATTCACTTGCTATTGAACCATTTGATGTTTGGGGATTTGATTACATGGGACCTTTTCCTTCCTCTAATGGGTATACTCATATTTTGGTTGCTATTGATTATGTTACTAAGTGGGTAGAAGCTATTCCAACTAGTAGTGCTGATCACAACACCTCTATTAAAATTCTTAAAGAAGTTATTTTCCCAAGGTTTGGAGTCCCTAGATATTTAATGACTGATGGTGGTTCACACTTTATTCATGGTGCTTTCCGTAAAATGCTTGCTAAGTATGATGTTAACCATAGAATTGCATCACCCTGTCATCCTCAGTCTAGTGGTCAAGTTGAACTTAGCAATAGAGAAATAAAATTAATTTCACAAAAGACTGTTAATGGGTCCCGGAAGAATTGGTCTAAAAAATTAGTTGATGCACTTTGGGCTTATAGAACAGCATATAAAAATCCTATGGATATGTCTCCTTATAAAATGGTTTATGGGAAAGCTTGTCATTTGCCTCTTGAGTTAGAACATAAAGCATATTGGGCAATTAAAGAACTCAACTATGATTTCAAACTTGCTGGGAGAAGAGGTTATTTGATATTAGCTCATTAGATGAATGGAGAACCCAAGCTTATGAAAATGCCAAGTTATTTAAGGAAAAAGTTAATAGATGGCATGATAAGAGAATCGAAAAGCGTGAGTTCAAAGTTGGAGAATATGTTCTTTTGTACAACTCTCGTTTCAGATTCTTTGCAGGAAAACTCCTCTCCAAATGGTAAGGACCCTATGTTATCGAGGAGGTTTATCGATATGGAGCTATCAAAATAAATAATGCCGAAGGTACTAGCCCGAAGGTTGTTGATGGGCAACGAATAAAACATCATATCTCAGATACGCCCATTAATGTTGAGAGCAATATTATCCAAACTATGACACTGGAAGAGCACATAAAAGAAACCTTCCGGAACACTCCAGAATTGTGAAAAAGAGGAGGTACGTGATACAGTAAGTAAATGGACTCCGAAAAATCTGCAAAAATATTTTCTGTCTGTTTTGGAATATAACAAAAATTAGGAAAATAAGAAACTACCAGGAAGGTGACGCTGGTGGGCACAAGACACCAGGCCTAGGTGGGTAGTGCCCACCTCGGGTACCTTCCAGACTGCGTTTTTCTTCCGTTTGCTTGTTTCCCAAGATAAAAAATCTTTATATACCCCTCGAACCTATTGACCACCGTATCGCGGAGAAATCTTCTGTTTTCTTTTCTTGCTGTTTTCCTGACAGATCCGAAAATATATCATCCTAAGACTCGGAGGGTGAGAGCTATGTTGCTGATTATATCGCAAACCCCAAGTCTTATGGGGATGTGGAGCACTATAGCTGGACTTCGGAGGAAGAGGAAGGCTATGTTCCTAAAGGGAAGGAAGAGACGAGCTCAGACGAGGATGAAGTCCCATTGCCTCAACCCGCGGACAAGCACGTGGAATTCAAGAAGTCAAGCCTCCCCAATAAGGCAAAGAAGCCTAAGATCCAGTTTATACCCTTTCGTCTTTTGTAGGAAAACAAGAAAGATTTATGCAAAAAGGTATTGGAGCTTGAGCAAGAGATCGGTGCATTGAAGGAGGAAAATTCCATTCTCAAGCGTAAGCTAAGGAAGAAGGACAAGATATCTACTTCACCATCACCACCACCTCCTTCTTTATCACCAAAAGAAAATTGAGTATCGGGTATGGGCACTCCCCTTGGCTTACGCCAAGCTTGGGGGAGGTGCCCCGGTATCGTATCACCTCCACTATCTTTTGCCTTTACTTATCTTAGTTCGATCCATAGTTATTGCTTTAGATGAATAAAAGTTTAGTTCGATCCTTTCTTTTTGAGTGTATGCTTAGTGATCTATCCCTGTAATCGTGTACGTGGTATATAATAAAGTTTAGTTTGAGTTTTTCTTTCTTTACTTTCTTGTTTCAATAAAAAGAAAGGAAATAAATGAAAAATATCATATGCTAATCTTATGGTAGGTAATAACACAACATAAGGAAAAGTATAAGTAGAAAATTGTATTGGAGACTGACAAACATAGCATTGGTGAATGATGCAATTCATGATAGAATTAATAAGGGAAGAGAAGATTCACATGCAAATACACTATCTTGGAAATCTTTTGTGATTGTGAGCCCCCATCAAAATATTATATGCCAAAATTGTTGATGTTGGACAAGGAAGACAATGTAATGATTTATGTTTGCTCATATTCACATAGAAGTTATATTGTCATAGATCCTTCAACATGAGGTGCTAGCCCCCATCTTTGCTAGCCAAAAATTCCGCACCAAGTAGAGATACTACTTGTGCATCCAAAAACCCTTAAACCTAAATCTTATTTTCAAGAGTCCACCATACCTACCTAAGGATTGAGTAAGATCCTTCAAGTAAGTTGTCATCAGTGCAATAAGGCAATAAAAATTGCTTCTAAAAGTGTGAGATCATTTAGTGGAAGAGAAAATTGAGCGTTGTACGAACTTGTGATGGTAAAGAATAAATGTGATAGACTACATAATAAAGGTTTCCATCACAAGGGGCAATATAACATGACGTTCTCTTGCACTAAGGGATTGAGCAGACAAACAAAAAGCGCATGGCAACCTCTGCTTCCCTCTGCGAAGGGCCTATCTATTACTTTTATGTATTAACTTTCATGCAAGAGTCAAGTTTTCTCTCTTTTCCTTTTTATTTTCTCTTTTGGCAAGCATCATGTGGCGAAGAAAGATCTATGCACATATATCCAGTTGGATGTGGGTAGCATGAGTTATTATTGTTGACATCACCCTTGAGGTGAACACGTTGGGAGGCGAAATTATAAGCCCCTATCTTTCTATGTGTCCGGTTGAAACATTTTCCTCATGTGTATACGGTGAGTGTTAGCAATCATAGAAGACTATATGATGGTTGAGTATGTGGACTTGCCTAAAGGCTCCGATATGTGACCCTTCCTGAAAAGATGATGAATTGTAGTTGCAAAGTTGACTGAGAACATAGTTTGTTGGTTTCCAATAGAGTTTATGCTTTATACTTCGATGGTGTGATGAATTGTTACTTATTCATGAGAAGTCTATGATAAAAGTTCTATGATAAAGTTCTATGTTTAAGTTTGTTGCTGTTATAATAATTCACATGATGCTTCTATGTCCGTATTTTGTTTTTATCGACACCTCTCTCTCTAAGCATGTGGACATGTTTTTTGATTTCGGTTTTCGCTTGAGGACAAGCGAGATATAAGCTTGGGGGAGTTGATAGGTCCATTTTGCATCATGTTTACCGACTATTATTTATAATATTTTATGTATAATAATGCTTTTTGGAGTAATTCTAATGCCTTTTCTATCATAATATGCAAGGTTCACACAAAGTGGGAGAATTCCGGTAGCTAGAAATCTGGACCTGGAAAAGCTATGTCAGGCCACCTATTCTGCACAACTCTAAATAAGATAAAACTTCACGAGGAATTTCTATGGAATAAATAAGAAATACTGGAGCAAATAACTAACGGAGGGGGGCCACCTGGTGAGCACAAGACACCAGGGCGCGCCTGGCCCCCCAGGCGCGCTCTGGTGGGTTGTGCTCAGCCCAGCCCACCTCTGGTGCCCAACTTCTGGTATATAAGTCATTTTGACCTAGAAAAAAATAAGGAGAGGACTTTTGGGACGGAGCACCGCCATCTCGAGGCGGATCTTGGGCAGGAGCACTTTTGCCCTCCGGCAGAGCGATTCCGCCGGGGGAACTTCCCTCCCGGAGGGGGAAATCATCGTCATCATCATCACCAACAACTCTCCCACCTTGGGGAGGGCAATCTCCATCTACATCTTCAACAACACCATCTCATCTCAAACCCAAGTTCATCTCTTGTGTTCAATCTTCGTACCTGAACTATAGATTGGTGCTTGTGGGTGACTAGTAGTGTTGATTAGATCTTGTAGTTGATTACTATATGGTTTATTTGGTGGAAGATTATATGTTCAGATCCATTGTGCTATTTAATACCCCTCTGATCTTGAGCATTTTCATCACTTGTGAGTAGTTACTTTTGTTCTTGAAGTCACGGGAGAAATCATGTTGCAAGTAATCATGTGAACTTGATATGTGTTTGATATTTTGACAGTATGTATGTTGTGATTCCCTTAGTGGTGTCATGTGAGCGTCGACTACATGACACTCCACCATATTTGGGCCTAAGGGAATGCATTGTGGAGTAGTTATTAGATGACGGGTTGCGAGAGTGAGAGAAGCTTAAACCCTAATTTATGCGCTATTCCGTAAGGGACCGATTGGATCCAAAAGTTTAATGCAATGGTTAGAATTTATTCTTAATACTTTTCTCGTAGTTGCGGATGCTTGAGAGGGGGTTAATCATAAGTAGGAGGTTTGTTCAAGTATGAACGACACCTAAGCACCGGTCTACGCACATATCAAATTATCAAAGTAGCGAACACGAATCGAACCAACATGATGAAAGTGACTAGATGAAATTCCCATGTACCCTCAAGAACGCTTTGCCTATTATAAGAGGCCGTTTTGGCCTGTCCTTTGCCTCAAAAGGATTGGGTTACCTTGCTGCACTTTTGTTACTATTATCGTTACTTGCTCGTTCCAAATTATCTTGCTATCAAACTACTATGTTACTTACAATTTTAGCACTTGCAGACATTACCTTGCTGAAAACCATTTGTCATTTCCTTTTGCTCCTCGTTGGGTTCGACACTCTTACTTATCGAAAAGGCTAAAATTGATCCCATATACTTGTGGGTCATCAAGGCTCTTTTTTGGCGCCGTTGCCGGGGAGTGAAGCGCTCTTGGTAAGGAAAAATTATTACTACGTGCTGAAATTTATTGTCACTTGTTACTATGGAAAACAATCCTTGGAGGGGTTTGTTCGGGGTATCTTCACCTCGACCGGAACCACAATTAGTTACCCCTCAACCTACTGCACCTACTGAAAATATTGAATTTGAAATTCCTTCGGGTATGATAGCACAACTGCTAGCTAATCCTTATTCAGGTGATGGAACCAAACATCCTGATATGCACTTGATATATGTGGAAGAAATCTGTGGATGGTTTAAGCTTGTAGGTTTACCCGGAGATGAAGTTAAGAAAAGGTTTTCCCTTTATCTTTCAAGGGAAAAGCATTGTGTCGGTGCACAAAAGTAGGGGCCTTTTTGTACCCCTTTACTTGTGCACGGGCAGTTGTAGCTGCGCCCACGTCCACGCTTGGCGGAGAAGAGGAAGCAAAGATACGAGACTGCCAGGGCAGTTCTCAAGCCAGAGGCGCGAAGAGCAAAGGGACAAGATGGATTTCCCCCACCAAAAGACTTGCCGGGGCGACCTACGTAGCCCCGGAAAGAGCCTTGCTGGGGCAACTTGCCCAACACCAGCAAGGCCGCCACCCTTGAGCCTAAGAGTTCTGACACCATCGACAACATCAGGACCAAGGCTCAGGAGGTGCCTGCATGGCGGCATGCAGATCTTTGTGAAGACCAGAGGCCTGCAAGACTAGATAAGAACCCGAAGACGAAGACCCACGGCAAGACCCTTGTCGGGGACGCCCACGAGACCCCGGCAGGACCCTTGCCGGGGACATCTGCAGGGCCGCAACTAGGCCCACACCTATCAAGGTTTCGCTGCCCCGCGCCCGTTCCGACGTGGCAGCTAGCCCACCAACTAGGCGGGCGCCTGTGTGGCAGCATGCAGCTTCTAGGCCAACTAGCCAAGCACCTGCATGGTGGGATGAATATCTTCGTGAAGACCCTGCCACCGCACCAGCTCAGCAGCCAGCCAGCCAGCGTGGCGCTGCATGCCTCGTCAGCCTAGATGCGCGTCGGAGCGAGGCGATGCGGCGACGGACGGGACGAGCCTTGTTGCCGTCCCCGATAAAGCAAGAGGACACATAGGAGGCACATTAAATGCGTTTGTCCTATGTTGTCAGGAGATAAACTTGTACACTGTAGATACTTTCCACCTCCTGTGTGCCGCTGTGGCAACTCCTTTGACATATAAAAGGAGGCCCGAGGCGTACTGAGGAAGGATTCAGACTTTTTGGACTGGGCATGCACCGCAGCTAGTTCAAGAACTCAAGAACACCAAATATACACCAAAGCAGGACTAGGGTATTACGCATCGCTTGGGGCCCAGACTTGGGTAAGAATCCCCCTCGTGATGATCTTCCAGACCCGCTCTTTGCACAGCTCCACGCCCCGCCAACCGTAGTAGGGATTCCCTGTGATCCCATAGGTGTCGTCCCTGAGCCCCGACATCTTTGGTGCGCCAGGTAGGGGCGCTGAGGCTGTGAAAGTACGGTTTTGAAGTCAACTCATCGACTCCTTCGTCGCGATGGCTCCCAAGAAGAAGGCAATCACGACGATCGGCTTGTCTGGGGCGAACCACCCGTCCCTCCGCGGGCGGGCGACGGAGCGGTCGCGGATGGTGGCGGAGGCGTGGCCCGTGAGCATCCACGACACTCTGGCAATCGGAGCCAGGCGAGTGGCGTCGTGCGTGCCCGAGACGCCGAGCCGCGTGCCGCTGGGCCTGGGGCGGGGCCTTGCTGCCCACGGGCAGCGCGGCGACCTCCTGGACGCCCCAGCCGGCGCTCGTGCCGCAAGCTTCCCAGGCCGCGCGTGACGAGCAACACTGCGGCGTCGGTGCCTCCGGACACCACCGCGGGAAGAGCCCTTCGCGTCACTCTCAAGATGCACCAGGCCGGCATGCGTGCCCAGACGCTGGCGGAAATGACGCACCACAACGAGACCGTGATACAGCTCCTTTTAACGTGGTTAGAAGTCGGAGCGCATCACGGTCCACATAGCTTTCGCCGCCACCCACGCCAGCGGAAGCGTTGGCACGCGTGCAACTACTCTTCGACTTCCCTCCAGCAGCAGACAAGCTCGACGAGTGGAGGGCCACCATTCGAAGCCTCATCAGCTTCGCCAACAAAGACGATCCGCGCCCAGTGGGACCCTCGTGCCGGCGTTCTGTCGAGCCGGTGCATGCCGGCGGTGGGAGGACCGGAGACGCTGCGACCACGGTGCACTCTCCTCCCCCGCGGCCGCGACAGCAGCCGCCGGCTCGCCGGGCCGACGCCCACGACAACGTTTCCACGGCGTTGTCTGACCAGCGAGCCTACTGCGACCAACGTCAAGTCCTTTAGGAGCGAGCTCAGGAAGACGCTCGGACCACTATCGAGCGGCGGCGGGACGCGTGCCATCAGTCAGATAGGCGCACGGGCCCCACTATGGACCTCCCAGTGCCGGGGGGGGGGTGCCGGTGACCTACCTTATGAGGTGGGTTGTCCAGCCTTTACCCGTGAGCTGCGGCAGTTCCAGTGGCCCACCCACCGCACGTTCAAGCCTGAAGTAGGAGAAAAATACAATGGCAAGACTCACCCATCGGAGTTCCTCAGCATCTACACCATCGCGATGCAAGCTGCTGGGGCTCGCGACGATAATGTGCTTGCCAATTATTTCCCGTTGGCACTTAAGCCCAACGTCATGTCATGGTGATGCACCTGCCAGTGGATTCCATCTCTTCTTGGTCGGATCTGTGCCACGAGTTTGTTGGCGCCTTTACTGGAGGCCACCAAGTTCCTAGCCAGGCGAGTGATTTGCATGTCATCCCCCAGAAGGATGGCGAGTCGCTGCGCAAGTACATACAAAGGTTCAGCCGTGTGCAGTACAACATCCCATATGTTCATCCCGCCGCTATCATCAGTGCATTCCATCAGAATGTGCGCAACCGCAAGATGCGCGAGGAGCTGGCGATGAACAAAGTTAAGGATGTATCTGAGCTGTATGTTTTGGCCGATAGGTGCGCTCTGGCTGAAGAAGGAAGTACCCCAACGAAGATGCCAGCGCGGAAACCGACTCCACAGATGAGGACGTCGTCACCCCGGCAAAGAAAGGCCGACACCGCAACAGGAAGCGTAAGGGTAAGACCGTGCTTGCCGTCGAGGGATCCGGTGACCCCGGAGCTGCTAAGAAGGCCAAGGTTGACGACCCCGGCAAGGAAGTTGCCGGGTGCGCCGCCTGCCGGGCCTTGGCGGCTGCCAACAAGACAGGAGACTCCGACAAGCAGTACTGCAAGATCCACCGCACCAATGGCCATGACCTCCAGAATTGCCGGCAGGTTGAGCTGCTTGCAGAGAAGGAGAAAGCTGAATATGAGAGGCGCGACAAGGAGAAGGGCCAGGATGGTGCTGAGGGGTCCGGCAAGAAGAGTGGCGGTCGAGGAGGCCGCCATGACAAGGATAATCAACAAGAGAGGCCCGCTCGGGGCCGCGACAAGAAGGAGGAAGATGATGATCATGATGAGGACGACGAGTCCGGCGAGCACGAGTTCTAGAAAGCTACGGAGGCCATGTGCGTCGACGGTGGTGCCTCGTTGCACACCTCTCACCGCCAACTGAAGTAGTGGGCACGTGAAGTCACTGCGACGGAGCCATCGTTCGATGCCCAGAGGCCACTGAAGTGGTCCATCTCGCCTATCATTTTTTACACCGAGGATCACCCTGATCGCACAACTGCGTTCGTGTGTTTGCCGTTGTTGGTTTCACCAACAATACGCAACCTCAAGGTGACAAAAGTGCTAGTTGGCGGTGGGGCCGGTCTGAACTTGATCTCGCCTGCCGTGATCAAGAGGCTGCAAATCCCCGATGGAGATCTCGAGGAGACGGGCACGTTTCAAGGGGTCAACCCAGGGAGGAGTCAGCCGAAGGGTAAGATCACGTTGCCCATTACATTTGGGGGCGAGCTGAACTATCGGATGGAGAAGATCGTTTTTATGTTGCCAAGATCCCCTTGCCCTATAATGGGATCCTCGGCCGCCCAGCGCTGGCCAAGTTTATGGTGGCATCACATTACGCCTACAACACGTTGAAGATGCCCGGGCCGATGAGCATCATCACCGTCCCCTCCGACAAGAAAGACACGCTCGTCTGCGCCGACCAACTTTACCGGGAGGCAGTCGTAGCAGCTGCCGCCAAGGCACTTGTTCCTGCCACTGAGGCCCGGGGAGGGAAGAAAACTAGCAAGGCCTCTTCCTTTGCCGACAAGGCCCCTTCCAGCAAGACTTCCAACCCTGGCAAGGACTGTTGCACCTCCTTGAGCAAATGCGCCTCTTCAGAGCGCCGCGTTATCGTTGAGGATGTGCCAGAGAGCTCCGCCAGTGGGAGCAAGAGATCCAAGGCGGCCCCACCAGAAACCAAGAAGGTGCCTGTCAAGGAGGATGGCAGGGGTGGAGCTTTTACCATAAGCTCCACACTTGACAGCAAATAGGAAAGCGTGCTCGTCGCCTTCCTGCGGACGGATGTCAACGTGTTTGCATGGCAAGCATCCGATATCCCCGGCGTTCCCAGGGAGGTGACTGAGTACCACCTTGCTGTTTGTCCCCATGCGTGTCCCGTCAAGTAGAAGGTCAGAAAGCAAGCTTTGAAGAGACAAGAGTTCGTCATCGAAGAGATCAGGAAGTTGGAGGCGGCAGGCTTGGTCAGAGGAGTGCTCCACCCCACGTGGTTGGCCAATCGAGTGGTAGTGCATAAGGCAAACGGGAAGTGGAGGCTGTGTATTGACTACACAGATATCAATAAGCCCTTTCCAAAGGATCCTTTCCCCTTGCCATGCATTGACCAGATAGTGGACTCCACTGCTGGGTGTGACCTGCTGTCATTCCTCGACTCCTACTCAGGGTACCACCAGATCTTCATGATGAAGGAAGACGAAGAGAAGACTGCGTTCATCACCCCATGTGGTACATAGTGTTTTGTACAGATGCCTTTCGGGTTGAAAAGTGCTGGTTCGACATTTGCCCGAGCAGTCCAAATTGGTATTGATCCCCAACTGCACAGAAATATGGAAGCCTATATGGATGATATAGTAGTCAAAACCAAGGACAAGGCCACACTCGTGCAGGATCTAGAGGAAACGTTTGCAAACCTGCGCAAGATCAACCTCAAGCTCAACCCAGAGAAGTGCGTGTTCGGTAACCCATCCGGCAAACTTCTTGGGTTCTTTGTGTCTCAACGCGAAATCCAAGCAAATCCCGACAAGATCAAAGCAATTGAGCAGATTGAGGCGCCAAAGCGAGTCAAAGACGTCCGTAGGCTTGCCGGCTGTGTTGTTGCTCTAAGTAGGTTCATCTCCAAATATGCTGAGCGCGCCCTCCCCTTCTTCAAAGTTTTGAAGAAGGCGGGTCCAATGAAATGGACTCCGGAGGTAGAGGCATCACTGCAAGATTTGAAGAGATACCTCTCCTCCACGCCAATACTAGTCGCGCCCAAACCACAAGAGCCGTTGCTGCTATACTTAGCAGCAACGAATCAAGTGGTCAGTGTTGCGCTAGTGGCACAGAGAGAACTTGAGGGAGAAGCAGCAGTAGCGGCAGAGCCGTCGGATGATGGGCCGGGGCATTCCTCGGCATGACCAGATGCCGGCAAGGGGGAACCCCGGCAGGGCCCAGTCCTGGCAAGACAGACTCTGCGCAGATGGGCGAAGTTGAACAGAAGAAGGTGGTGCAGCACCCGGTTTACTTTGTCAGTTCCCTCTTGCAGGGGGCTGGACCAAGATATTCTAGTATGCAGAAGCTACTTTTCGGCCTCCTTATGGCCTCGAGAAAGCTGCGTCACTATTTTCAAGCGCACGAGATCACTGTCATCACCCGCCTCCCTTTGCAAAGAATCTTGCAGAACCCGGATGCGACTGGGAGGATTGTGGAATGGGCATTGGAACTGTCGAGCTTTGGCCTAAAGTTTGAAAGTACTTCGCCAATCAGGAGCCGAGCCTTGGCAGAGTTCATAGCAGAATGGATATCAAAGCCCGACGAAGAGATTCAAGAGACCAGCCTTCCCGGTAAGGAGATGAGCTGTGATTGGATTATGTACTTTGATGGAGCCTTTTCGCTGCAAGGTGCTGGTGCCGGCATGCTACTCATCACGCCCACCGAAGAGCACCTCAAGTACGTAGTCCAGATGGACTTTCCCCAAAAAAATTCAACGAACAACACAACAGAGTATGAGGAAATGCTTGTCGTTCTCAGGATCGCGGCAGACCTCGGAATCAAGAAGCTTATCATCAGAGATGATTCGCAGCTTGTCGTCAAGCAAGTTAATAAGGATTACCAGAGCCTGTTGATGGAGGCCTATGTGGATGAGGTGAGGAGATTGAAGGAGCGTTTTGACGGTTTGCAAGCAGAGCATGTTCCCCGAGCAGAGAACAACATTGCCGACGACTTGTCAAAGCGCGCTGCCCCTCAAGTTGCCTGTGGAACAAGGTACATTTGTGCTTCAATTATGTCGGCGTTCTAGGAACGGGGGTCCCCAGACTTACCTGCCTGCTGCCCACAGCGTGGCTTCACTCGCAGCCCAACACGGCCCGTCTTCACCAGCAATCACTCAAGACCCTCGCGAGGGGCCAAGCCTCGCGAGGCGTACGACACAAGACCTCCTCGGGGGCGGCCTCACTAGGCTGGCTCGCGAGGGGCGGAGAGATCAAGGCAAGACAAACCTCGCGAGGTTCCAATGACGTAAGCCATGACGACCAAGACCAGGCGGGCGCTAGCGCGCACAGTGTCCTCGCTTCCTCTTTGGTGCCAAGGAGGCTAGCGCAGGCGATGAGTACCGAGGCATTAGGCAAAGGTTTCCATGTTGGTGCAACGAGACCAAGAGCAGCAGGACGGCAGGACGGAGGTCACCATGGAGCCCAAGACGGCGTCACCACCAGAGCCTTTGGCAGGCGAAGACCACCTTTAGTCAGGATAGCTTGTACTAGCTGTCCCCCTTCGAATTTGGCCGTTGTTGGATCCCTTCCCGCTCAATATTTGGGGAGAGGACGAGGGCCTCTGTAAATAGGACTAGCCACCACAGTAGAACTCATCTAATCTGGGACTAGATCCATCCCATCCTTACACCCACCAAACACAAGAACACCTCTCCTCAGGAGGCTGTTCTTCCCTTGTACTGTTCATCCTCAGCCCAAGAGGCAATCCACCACACCACACTGGAGTAGGGTATTTGATGTCTACTACACAACCTTCTTCTTGTAGACTTTGTTGGGCCTCCAAGTGCAGAGGTTTGTAGGACAGTAGCAAATTTCCGTCAAGTGGATGACCTCAGGTTTATCAATCCGTGGGAGGCGTAGGATGAAGATGGTCTCTCTCAAACAACCCTGCAACCAAATAACAAAGAGTCTCTTGTGTCCCCAACACACCCAATACAATGGTAAGTTGTATTGGTGCACTAGTTCGGCGAAGAGATGGTGATACAAATGCAATATGGATGGTACATATAGGTTTTTGTAATCTGAAAATATAAAAACAGCAAGGTAGCAAGCGATAAAAGTGAGCGTAAACGTTATTGCAATGCATTGAAACAAGGCCTAGGGTTCATACTTTCACTAGTGCAAGTTCTCTCAACAATAATAACATAATTGGATCATATAACTATCCCTCAACATGCAACAAAGAGTCACTCCAAAGTCACTAATAGTGGAGAACAAACGAACAGATTATGGTATGGTACGAAACCACCTCAAAGTTATTCTTTCCGATCAATCCGTTGGGCTATTCATATAAGAGTCACAAACAGCACTAGAGTTCGTAGTAAAATAACACCTTAAGACACACATCAACCAAAACCCTAATGTCACCTAGATACTCCAATGTCACGACAATCTCAGATTCATCTATTCAACCAACACATAGAACCTCAAAGAGTGCCCCAAAGTTTCTACCGAAGAATCAAGACGAAAACATGTGCCAACCCCTATGCATAGGTTCATGGGCGGAACCCGCAAGTTGATCACCAAAACATACATCAAGTGGATCAATAAAATACCCCATTGTCACCACGGGTATCCCACGCAAGACATACATCAAGTGTTCTCAAATCATTAAAAGACTCAATCCGATAAGATAACTTCAAAGGGAAAACTCAATCCATTACAAGAGAGTAGAGGGGGAGAAACATCATAAGATCCAACTATAATAGCAAAGCTCGCGATACATCAAGATCGTGTCAAATCAAGAACACGAGAGAGAGAGATCAAACACATAGCTACTGGTACATACCCTCAGCCCTGAGGGTGAACTACTCCCTCCTCGTCATGAAGAGTGCCGAGATGATGAAGATGGCCACCGGTGAGGGTTCCCCCCTCCGGCAGGGTGCCGGAACAGGGTCCCGATTGGTTTTTGGTGGCTACAGAGGCTTGCGGCGGCGGAACACCCGATCTATTCTGTTCCTCGAAGGTTTTATGGTATATTGGTATATATAGGAAGAAGAAATACGTCAGGGGAGCCACGAGGGGCCCACGAGGGTGGAGGGCGCGCCCAGGGGGGTGGACGCGCCCCCTGCCTCGTGCCTTCCTCGTTGCTTCCCTTGCGTACACCCCAAGTCTTCTGGATTGCTTCCGTTCCAAAAATAACTCTCCCGAAGGTTTCATTCCGTTTGGACTCCGTTTGATATTCCTTTTCTATGAAACACTGAAACAAGGGAAAAACAGAAACTGGCACTGGGCTCTGGGTTAATAGGTTAGTCCCAAAAATAATATAAAAGTGTTTAATAAAGCCCATAAACATCCAAAACAGAATATATAATAGACTGGAACAATAAAAAATTATAGATACGTTGGAGACGTATCAGCATCCCCAAGCTTAATTCCTGCTCGTCCTCGAGTAGGTAAATGATAAAAACAGAATTTTTGATGTGGAATGCTACCTAACATATTTATCAATGTAATCTTCTTTACTGTGGCAAGAATATTCAGATCCATAAGATTCAAAACAAAAGTTTAATATTGACATGAAAACAATAATACTTCAAGCATACTAACAAAGCAATCGCGTCTTCTCAAAATAACATGGCCAAAGCAAGCTATCCCTACAAAATCATATAGTCTGGCTGTGCTCTATCTTCATCACACAAAATATTTAAATCATGCACAACCCCGATGACAAGCCAAGCAATTGTTTTACTTTTGATGTTCTCAAACTTTTTCAATCTTCATGCAATACATGAGCGTGAGCCGAATAGAATGCTGGTTGTGGAGAAGACAAAAAGGAGAAGATAGTCTCACATGCAACGGATGCCCATCAATAGATATCAATATGAGTGAGTAGGGATTGCCATGCAACGGATGCACTAGAGCTATAAGTGTATGAAAGCGCAACAAAAGAAACTAAGTGGGTGTGCACCCAACTCGCTTGCTCACGAAGACCTAGGGCATTTTGAGGAAGCCCATCATTGGAATATACAAGCCAAGTTCTATAATGTAAAATTCCCAATAATATATGAAAGTGACAACATAGGAGACTCTCTATCATGAAGATCATGGTGCTACTTTGAAGACAATTGTGGTAAAAGGATAGTAGCATTGTCCCTTCTCTCTTTTTTCTCTCATTTTATTAAAAAATTTTATTTGGGCATTTCTCTTTTTTTTATGACCTCTTTTTTTATTTTTTATTTTTTCGTCCGGTGTCTCATCCCGACTTGTGGGGGAATCATAGTCTCCATCATCCTTTCCTTACTTGGGACAATGCTCTAATAATGATGATCATCACACTTTTATTTACTTACAACTCAAGAATTACAACTCGATTCTTAGAACAAAATATGACTCTATATGAATGCCTCCGGCGGTGTACCGGGATGTGCAATGACTCATGAGTGACATGTATGAAAGAATTATGAACGGTGGCTTTGCCACAAATACGATGTCAACTACATGATCATGCAAAGGAATATGACAATGATGGAGCATGTCATAATAAACGGAACGGTGGAAAGTTGCATGGCAATATATCTCGGAATGGCTATGGAAATGCCATAATAGGTACGTATGGTGGCTGTTTTGAGGAAGGTATATGGTGGGTGTATGATACCGGCGAAAAGTGCGCGGTATAAGAGAGGCTAGCAATGGTGGAAGGGTGAGAGTGCGTATAATCCATGGACTCAACATTAGTCATAAAGAACTCATATACTTGTTGCAAAAATCTATTAGTTATCGAAACAAAGTATTACGCGCATGCTCCTAGGGGGATAGATTGGTAGGAAAAGACCATCGCTCGTCCCCGACCGCCACTCATAAGGAAGACAATCAATAAATAAATCATGCTCCGACTTCATCACATAACGGTTCACCATACGTGCATGCTACGGGAATCACAAACTTTAGAACAAGTATTTCTCAAATTCACAACTATTCAACTAGCATGACTCTAATATCACCATCTTCATATCTCAAAACAATCATAAAGAATCAAACTTCTCATAGTATTCAATGCACTTATATGAAAGTTTTTATTATATCCCTCTTGGGTGCCCATCATATTAGGACTAAATTCATAACCAAAGCAAATTACCATGTTGTTTAAGACTCTCAAAATAATAAGTGAAGCATGAGAGTTCATATATTTCTTCAAAATAAATCCACCGCCGTGCTCTAAAAGATATAAGTGAATCACTAGAGCAAACAACAAACTAGTCCGAAAGATATAAGTGAAGATCAATGAGTAGTCGAATAATTATGCAACTATGTGAAGACTCTCCCATTTAATAATTTCAGATCTTGATATTTTATTCAAACATCAAGCAAAACAAAAGAAAATAAAATGACGCTCCAAGCAAAACACATATCATGTGGTGAATAAAAATATAGCTCCAAGTAAAGTTACCGATGAATGAAGACGAAAGAGGGGATGCCTTCCGGGGCATCCCCAAGCTTAGGCTCTTGGTTATCCTTGAATATTTCCTTGGGGTGCCTTGGGCATCCCCAAGCTTAGGCTCTTGCCACTCCTTATTCCATAGTCCATCGAATCTTTACCCAAAACTTGAAAACTTCACAACACAAAACTCAACAGAAAACTCGTGAGCTCCGTTAGCGAAAGAAAACAAAACACCACTTCAAGGTACTGTAATGAACTCATTCTTTATTTATATTGGTGTTAAACCTACTGTATTGCAACTTCTCTATGGTTTATAAACTATTTTACTAGCCATAGATTCATCAAAATAAGCAAACAACACACGAAAAACAGAATCTGTCAAAAACAGAACAGTCTGTAGTAATCTGTAACTAACGCAAACTTCTGGAACTCTAAAAATTCTGCCAAAATAGGAAGACCTAAATAATTTGTTTATTGATCTGCTGAAATTTGAATAAATATTATATCACATTCTGATAATTTGTAACAATTGTTTTCGTGAATAGAAAGTTTCTGGAATTTTCAGCAAGATCAAATAACTATCATCCAAGAAGATCCTATAGGTTTAACTTGGCACAAACACTAATTAAAACATAAAACCACATCTAAAGAGAAGCTAGATGGATTATTTATTACTAAACAGAACTAAAAAGTAAGAAACAAAAATAAAGTTGGGTTGCCTCCCAACAAGCGCTATCGTTTAACGCCCATAGCTAGGCATGATGATTTCAATGATGCTCATATAAAAGATAAGAATTGAAACATTAATAGAGCATCATGAAAAATATGACTAGCACATTTAAGTCTAACCCACTTCCTATGCATAGGGATTTTGTGAGCAAACAACTTATGGAACAATAATCAACTAGCATAGGAGGGAAAAACAAGCATAAGTTAAAAACTTTAAGCACATAGAGAGGAAACTCGATATTATTGCAATTCCTACAAGCATATATTCCTCCCTCATAATAATTTTCAGTAGCATCATGAATGAATTCAACAATATAACCATCACATAAAGCATTCTTTTAATGATCTACAAGCATAGAAAATTTATTACTCTCCACATAAGCAAATTTCTTCTCATGAATAGTAGTGGGAGCAAACTCAACAAAATAACTATCATGTGATTGAAAATTAAGATCAAGATGACAAGTTTCATGGTTATCATTATTCTTTAAAGCATACGTGTCATCACAATAATCATCATAGATAGGAGGCATGCTTTCATTATAGTAAATTTGCCCATCAAAGCTTGGGGGACAAAAAATATCATCTTCATCAAACATAGCTTCCCCAAGCTTGTGGCTTTGCATATCATTAGCAACATGGGTATTCAAAGAATTCATACTAACAACATTGCAATCATGCTCATTATTCACTTATTTTATGACAAGCATTCTATGTAATTCTTCTTCTAGTACTCGAGCACAATTTTCCTTCCCATCATTTTCACGAAAGACATTAAAAAGATGAAGCATATGAGGCACCCTCAATTCCATTTTTTTGTAGTTTTCTTTTATAAACTAAACTAGTGATAAAACAAGAAACTAAAAGACTCGATTGCAAGATCTAAAGATATACCTTCAAGCACTCACCTCCCCAGCAACGACACCAGAAAAGAGCTTGATGTCTACTACACAACCTTCTTCTTGTAGACGTTGTTGGGCCTCCAAGTGCAGAGGTTTGTAGGACAGTAGCAAATTTCCCTCAAGTGGATGACCTAAGGTTTATCAATCCTTGGAAGGCATAGGATGAAGATGGTCTCTCTCAAACAACCCTGCAACCAAATAACAAAGAGTCTCTTTTGTCCCCAACACACTAAATACAATGGTAAGTTGTATAGGTGCAATAGTTCGGCGAAGAGATGGTGATACAAGCGCAATATGGATGGTAGATATATGTTTTTGTAATCTGAAAATATAAAACAGCAAGGTACAAGCGATAAAAGTGAGCGTAAATGTTATTGCAATGCGTTGAAACAAGGCCTAGGGTTCATACTTTCACTAGTGCAAGTTCTCTCAACAATAATAAAATAATTGGATCATATAACTATCCCTCAACATGCAACAAAGAGTCACTCCAAAGTCACTAATAGCAGAGAAAAAACGAAGAGATTATGGTAGGGTACGAAACCACCTCAAAGTTATTCTTTCCGATCAATCCATTGGGCTATTCCTATAAGTGTCACAAACAGCCCTAGAGTTCGTAGTAAAATAACACCTTAAGACACACATCAAGCAAAACCCTAATGTCACCTAGATACTCCAATGTCACCTCAAGTATCCGTGGGTATGATTATACGATATGCATCACACAATCTCAGATTCATCTATTCAACCAACACATAGAACCTCAAAGAGTGCCCCAAAGTTTCTACCGGAGAATCAAGACGAAAACGTGTGCCAACCCCTATGCATAGGTTCATGGGCGGAACCCGCAAGTTGATCACCAAAACATACATCAAGTGGATCAATAGAATACCCCATTGTCACCACGGGTATCCCACGCAAGACATACATCAAGTGTTCTCAAATCATTAAAAGACTCAATCCTATAAGATAACTTCAAAGGGAAAACTCACTCCATTACAAGAGAGTAGAGGGGGAGAAACATCATAAGATCCAACTATAATAGCAAATCTCGCGATACATCAAGATCGTGTCGAATCAAGAACACGAGAGAGAGAGAGATCAAACACATAGCTACTGGTACAAACCCTCAGCCCCGAGGGTAAACTATTCCCTCCTCATCATGGAGAGCGCCGGGATGATGAAGATGGCCACCGGTGAGGGTTCCCCCCTCCGGCAGGGTGCCGGAACAGGGTCCCGATTGGTTTTTGGTGGCTACAGAGGCTTGCGGCGGCGGAACTCCCGATCTATTCTATTCCCCGAAGGTTTTAGGGTATATTGGTATATATAGGAGGAAGAAATACGTCAGGGGAGCCACGAGGGGCCCACGAGGGTGGAGGGCGCGCCCAGGGGGGTGGGCGTGCCCCCTGCCTCGTGCCTTCCTCATTGCTTCCCTTACGTACACCCAAGTCTTCTGGATTACTTCCGTTCCAAAAATAACTCTCCCGAAGGTTTCATTCCGTTTGGACTCCATTTGATATTCCTTTTCTGCGAAACACTGAAACAAGGGAAAAACAGAAACTGGCACTGGGCTCTAAGTTAATAGGTTTGTCCCAAAAATAATATAAAAGTGTTTAATAAAGCCCATAAACATCCAAAATAGTATATATAATAGCATGGAACAATCAAAAATTATAGATACGTTGGAGACGTATCAGTATTACACCAGAATGGTGGCCCGAACCAGTATAAATCTTGTGTCTCTTGTGTTGCGAGTTCGTCGAGCTAGCCTTTGAGATCGTGGCGAGGTTGAGGGCGTGATTAGGTAGGGGAGATCTTCGTGCGCACCCCAGTGTTCGAACCTTAAGGGTTTTGTCGGAACCCGAAACCGACATTTGTCGCGCCACTTAGGGGTGTGCCGGAGCTTTCCTCCCGCCGGTCGACCCGCCGACACTCCGCAGCTCCGATGTTCGGCAACCCGAGGACCAACGCCGACCGCTGGGCAGCTTGGTCGGCCCAGGAGGTGCCGCCCACCCAAGAAGACCTCAACCCCATGCCTCAGGCATCGTGCGCACCGCCAAACGCCGCGGGGCGCGGGCGCCGCGGTCACGCGCCGACCGCTCTCACTTCACGACAAGCGCGAGCAACCGCAAGGGCTTCAAGCCACGCCGCGACCACGTCGCCGCACACCAGACGGGAATAAGCAAACATGAGGGCCGCACTCACAATGGCACGGGAGTTGGTGCGCTGACGGCTAATGGAGAGCGGCCGGGATGCATTGTTGAAGCACGTCGCCGAGCTCCTGGATGCCGCGGCCTCGGGAGCACCGCCCTTCTGCTCCCTGCTTACACCTCAGGCCGTGGCCGGATCGCATGGCGGGCCTCGTCGCGCCCGCGTGCCCCCAGGCGCACCCCTGGGCTTCATTAACACCGACGTGACCAACGGTACCAGACGCCCAATCGCACCCGCGCCACCCCCAATAAACGCGGGTACGAGGATTTCCACCTACGGCCCCAGTGGGATGCCGTCCTACCATCCTCAGGGCGGCGCTGGGCTGGGCGACGTGGAGCGTGGGGCACTACGGCGAGGTCTTCGAGGCGGCGGCCTCAGAGGCCTACGTGCCCCGCATGGTGGACCAGGAGTATGCGCTGGAAGACGAGCCCAGCCCGTTCCTCGAGCCGGGCTGGGAGGAGGAGGCGCTAGAAGCTGAGGGCTTCCAGGAGCCTCTCGGGAGCCTCACCAACCATGCCGGCGACAACAGCTACGTGGTACCACTAGTCTCTCAGGAGCAAGCTTACGCTAACCATGTGTCGTAGGAGAACCAGGTCACGGCGGCGAATGGCGGCCCCAGCTCGACGGCCTCCCTTCCGCCAGGGGAAGCGCACTGGGGGCTCCAGGAGAGGGGCCGGGAGCAAGGCCCTTCCCCGCGCCGCACGGAGCAGGGTGTCCCCCGGAGGTAGGCCCTCTGCCAGGGAGGCGCTGGAGATCCTTCCCCCCGGCAGAGGACTCGTGGTCGCCGAGGGCCCCGCTGGCGTCCCCTTTGCCCCTTGGTGACGTCCTGGCTTCCGGACGCCCCCAATGGTGGTCGAGGGCGGTGCAAGGCGGGGCCCTCATCTGGCGATACGAAGTAAGGCTCGCGCCTGTGAAGGTCTCCGCTCGTGACACTATCACGTAATAATGAGTGGGGCTATACACGCCCCGAAGTCTCAGGAGTGCCGCCCTCAGGCCTCGGGGGCTCCCTCCCACGTCCTAGTGGCAGCACTTAGCTCCGCGCTGGTGAGAAGACAAGAAGACTAGACTAGGCGCCGGACGCGGCCATTTGCTTTTAACCTCTTTTCTGTAGCCCTGCTTTCTGGCTTTGGATTTAAGTCGAAGTTGAATTTTCATTGATATGCGCGGGGGGTACCTTTTGTCGTTCGAGTGATTTCTTGCAATTTGGTTCCTGCCTCAGTTCAGAGTTTTGCGCATGCTGCCTCCCCCTCGCGAGCGGGGGCTGGGCATAGGAAGCGAGCGCTGCCCGCATGTCCTGCCATGACAGGCGCTTGCTTCTCACGAGGCCCCCTCGGGCGGATCGGCAAGCTCCTCACAGGCTCCTCAGAAACTTGCGACCTCACGGGCCAGCTCGGGGCCCGCTCAGGCCAAGGTAAATTACAACAGCAAACTCACCGCAGGGCTCACGGGTTCGTGAAGACATATATTCAGCTTGGCCTCAGAAATAGAGACAACAATTTGTTTACACGAGGGGTTTCCCCTCCCAAAATGTTCTTACAACCTCCAGCGCCGTGCCCGAGTCTTGGCATGCAGGATAAACAACAGGAAAGCATGGGTTCAATCGGACATGTCGCTCATGGCGTCCCCCGGGTCGCCTTCAAACGCGTCACTGGCCTCGCTGTCGCCGTTGCTGGTGTCACCGTCACCGCACCAGCGCCACCCTCGCCGTCGTCGACCACGTCGCCTTCGTCCGCCGCGACCACCACCGCATCGTCATCGGAAGTGAAGGCCCTGACCAGCGTGTCCATGTTGTCTTCCACCCATCGCGCCAGATCACCTCGGATGGCCTCGGGTACGGGAGCAATGGCGGCGTCACAATCAAAGTTGGGGTAGGTGTTTTGGAGATAGCTGAAGACACGGGAGAATGCGCGCCCGAGCAGGCCACGGCTCCTCTCTTCAACAAGCTATCGGGCTCTCTCGGAGCGATTCTCCAGGCGCGTCATGACGTCGGTGAAGAAGCAGAGGTGGATGGCGTAGTCGTTCGTGTGGGGATGAGGGGAATTTTCATCGCAGATGTGGCCCAGCGCTGTGTTGGCCCTACTCCTAAGGCCCTCAAGCATGGGGGCATGCACGCGTTCTAGAGTCCGCCGCTGAAGTACCTCCTCCCTGTTCTGCTGCGTGATGGACTCGGCGTTGGCGACCCGCTGGTGAAGAGGAAGCAGCTCGGCGCGGGCGGTGGCCAGCACAGCCTGCGCCGTGGCCAGGGCGGCTGCAGTGGCCTCCTCGCGATGATCCGCCTCAGTTAGCCTCGACTTGAGGGCAGCAGTCCTGCCCGCAGCCTCGGCCGCTACGAGCTTCAGCTTCAGGTCTTACCTACCCGCAAGATGCGCGCAAGCCTCGGCCACTCGGTGGTCGACATCCTCCTGGGCCCGGGCCTCGCGCGCGCCGACGACATCCTCCGCTAGAGCAACTAGGCGCTCCCTCGTCTCCAGCCGCTCAAGCTCAAGGCTGCGCTCCGAGGCTTCCAGCGCTAGCGCTTCTTCGTGTTGGGGAACGTAGTAATTTCAAAAAAATTCCTACGCGCACACAAGATCATGGTGATGCATAGCAACGAGAGGGGAGAGTGTTGTCCACGTACCCTCGTACACCGACAGCGCAAGCGTTATCACAACGCGGTTGATGTAGTCGTACGTCTTCACGATCCGACCGATCAAGTACCGAACGCACGGCACCTCCGAGTTCTACACACGTTCAGCTCGATGACGTCCCTCGAACTCCGATCCAGCCGAGTGTTGAGGGAGAGTTTCGTCAGCACGACGGCGTGGTGACGATGATGATGTTCCACCGACGCAGGGCTTCGCCTAAGCTCCGCAACGGTATTATCGAGGTGTAATATGGTGGAGGGGGGCACCGCACACGGCTAAGAGATCTCAAGTATCAATTGTTGTGTCTCTGGGGTGCCCCCCCTGCCCCCTTATATAAAGGAGCAAGGGGGAGGCAGCCGGCCAAGGGGAGAGGCGCGCCAAAGGGGGGAGTCCTACTCCCACCGGGAGTAGGACTCCTCCTTTCCTTGTGGGAGTAAGAGAAGGGAAGGGGGAAGGAGAAAGAAGGAATGGGGCGCCCCCCTTCCCTAGTCCAATTCGGACCAGATCATGGGGAGGGGCGCGGCCACCTTTTGAGGCCTTTCTCTCCTTTCCCGTATGGCCCATTAAGGCCCAATACGAATTCCCGTAACTCTCCGGTACTCCGAAAAATACCCGAATCACTCGGAACCTTTCCGAAGTCCGAATATAGTCGTCCAATATATCGATCTTTACGTCTCGGCCATTTCGAGACTCCTCGTCATGTCCCCGGTCTCATCCGGGATTCCGAACTCCTTCGGTACATCAAAACTCAATAAAACTGTCATCGTAACGTTAAGCGTGCGGACCCTACGGGTTCGAGAACTATGTAGACATGACCGAGACACGTCTCCGGTCAATAACCAATAGCGGGACCTGGATGCCCATATTGGCTCCAACATATTCTACGAAGATCTTTATCGGTCAGACCGCATAACAACATACGTTGTTCCCTTTGTCACCGGTATGTTACTTGCCCGAGATTTGATCGTCGGTATCTCGATACCTAGTTCAATCTCGTTACCGGAAAGTCTCTTTACTCGTTCCGTAACACACCATCCCGCAACTAACTCATTAGTCACAATGCTTGCAGGGCTTATAGTGATGTGCATTACTGAGTGGGCCCAGAGATACCTCTCCGACAATTGGAGTGACAAATCCTAATCTCGAAATACGCCAACCCAACAAGTACCTTTGGAGACACCTGTAGAGTACCTTTATAATCACCCATTTACGTTGTGACGTTTGGTAGCACACAAAGTGTTCCTCCAGTAAACGGGAGTTGCATAATCTCATAGTCAGAGGAACATGTATAAGTCATGAAGAAAGCAATAGCAACATACTAAACGATCGGGTGTTAAGCTAACGGAATGGGTCAAGTCAATCACGTCATTCTCCTAATGAGGTGATCTCGTTAATCAAATGACAACTTATGTCTATGGCTAGGAAACATAACCATCTTTGATTAACGAGCTAGTCAAGTAGAGGCATACTAGTGACACTCTGTTTGTCTATGTATTCACACATGTATTATGTTTCCGGTTAATACAATTCTAGCATGAATAATAAACATTTATCATGATATAAGGAAATGTATAATACTTTATTATTGCCTCTAGGGCATATTTCCTTCAGTCTCCCACTTGCACTAGAGTCAATAATCTAGTTCACATCGCCATGTGATTTAACATTAATAATTCACATCACCATGTGATTAACACACCCATAATTCACATCTCTATGTGACCAACACTCAAAGGGTTTACTAGAGTCAATAATCTAGTTCACATCGCTATGTGATTAACACCCAAAGAGTACTAAGGTGTGATCATGTTTTGATTGTGAGATAATTTTAGTCAACGGGTCTGTCACATTCAGATCCGTAAGTATTTTGCAAATTTCTATGTCTACAATGCTCTGCATGGAGCTACTCTAGCTAATTGCTCCCACTTTCAATATGTATCTAGACCAAGACTTAGAGTCATCTAGATTAGTGTAAAAACTTGCATCGACGTAACCCTTTACGACAAGCCTTTTGTCACTTCCATAATCGAGAAACATATCCTTATTCCAGTAAGGATAATTTTGACCGCTGTCCAGTGATCTACTCCTAGATCACTATTGTACTCCCTTGCCAAAATCAGTGTAGGGTATACAATAGATCTGGTA
Source organism: Triticum aestivum (assembly GCF_018294505.1). Taxonomy (NCBI): domain Eukaryota; kingdom Viridiplantae; phylum Streptophyta; class Magnoliopsida; order Poales; family Poaceae; genus Triticum; species Triticum aestivum. The sequence goes on along the minus strand of NC_057811.1, from coordinate 216,748,657 downwards.
CACAGCATGGCATACTTTATAGAACCTATGGCCAAGGCATAGGGAATGACTTTCATTCTCTTTCTATCTTTTGCCGTCGTCTGGCTTTGAGTCTTTACTCAATTTCACACCATGTAACACAGGCAAGAACTCTTTCTTTGACTGTTCTATTTTGAACTACTTCAAAATCTTGTTAAGGTATGTATTCATTGAAAAACTTATCAAGTGTCTTCATCTATCTCTATAGATCTTGATGCTCAATATGTAAGCAGCTTCACCGAGGTCTATCTTTGAAAAACTCCTTTCAAACACTCCTTTATGCTTTGCAGAATAATTCTACATTATTTCTGATTAACAATATGTCATTCACATATACTTATCAGAAATGTTGTAGTGCTCCCACTCACTTTCTTGTAAATACAGGCTTCACCGCAAGTCTGTATACAACTATATGCTTTGATCAACTTATCAAAGCGTATATTCCAACTCCGAGATGCTTGCACCAGTCCATTGATGGATCGCTGGAGCTTGCATATTTTGTTAGCACCTTTAGGATTGACAAAACCTTCTGGTTGTATCATATACAACTCTTCTTTAATAAATCCATCAAGGAATGCAGTTTTGTTTATCCATTTGCCAAATTTCATAAAATGCGGCAATTGCTAACATGATTCGGACAGACTTAAGCATCGCTGTGAGTGAGAAAATCTCATCGTAGTCAACACCTTGAACTTTGTCAAAAACCTTTTTCCGACAAGTCTAGCTTTGTAGATAGTAACACTACTATCAGCGTCCTTCTTCCTCTTGAAGATCCATTTAATCTCAATGGCTCGCCGATCATTGGGCAAGTCAATCAAAGTCCATACTTTGTTCTCATACATGGATCTCATCTCAGATTTCATGGCCTCAAGCCATTTCCCGGAATCTGGGCTCATCATCGCTTCCTCATAGTTCGTAGGTTCGTCATGGTCAAATAACATGACCTCTAGAACATGATTACCGTACCACTCTGGTGTGGATCTCACTCTGGTTTACCTACGAGGTTTGGTAGTAACTTGATCTGAAGTTACATGATCATCATCATTAACTTCCTCACTAATTGGTGTAGGAATCACAGGAACAGATTTCTGTGATGAACTACTTTCCAATAAGGGAGCAGGTACAGTTACCTCATCAAGTTCTACTTCCCTCCCACTCACTTCTTTCGAGAGAAACTCCTTCTCTAGAAAGGATCCATTCTTAGCAACGAATGTCTTGCCTTCGGATCTGTGATAGAAGGTGTACCCAACTGTCTCCTTTGGGTATCCTATGAAGACACATTTCTCCGATTTGGGTTTTGAGCTTATCAGGATGAAACTTCTTCACATAAGCATCGCAACCCCAAAATTTTAAGAAACGACAACTTTGGTTTCTTGCCAAACCACAGTTCATAAGGCGTCGTCTCAACGGATTTTGATGGTGCCCTATTTAACGTGAATGCAGCTGTCTCTAATGCATAACCCCCAAAACGATTAGTGGTAAATTGGTAAGAGACATCATAGATTGCACTATATCCAATAAAGTACGGTTATGACGTTCGGACACACCATTATGCTGTGGTGTTCCAGGTGGCATGAATTTGTGAAACTATTCCACATTGTTTTAACTGAAGGCCAAACTCGTAACTTAAATACTCTTCTCCACGATCAGATCGTAGAAACTTTATTTTCTTGTTACGATGATTTTCTGCTTCACTCTGAAATTATATGAACTTTTCAAATGTTTCAGACTCTTGTTTCATTAAGTAGATATACCCATATCTGCTCAAATCATCTGTGAAGGTCAGAAAATAATGATACCTGCTACGAGCCTCAATATTCATCGGACCACATACATCTGTATGTATGATTTCCAACAAATCTGTTGCTCTCTCCATAGTTCCGGAGAACGGCGTTTTAGTCATCTTGCCCATGAGGCACGGTTCGCAAGCATCAAGTGATTCATAATCAAGTGATTCCAAAATCCCATCAGTATGGAGTTTCTTCATGCGCTTTACACCAATATGACCTAAACGGCAGTGCCACAAATAAGTTGCACTATCATTATTAACTTTGCATCTTTTGGCTTCAATATTATGAATATGTGTATCACTACGATCGAGATCCAACAAACCATTTTCGTTGGTGTGTATGACCATAGAAGGTTTTATTCATGTAAACAGAACAACAATTGTTCTCTAATTTAAATGAATAACTGTATTGCAATAAACATGATCAAATCATATTCATGCTCAACGCAAACACCAAATAACACTTATTTAGTTTCAACACTAATCCCGAAAGTACAGGGAGTGTGCGATGATGATCATATCAATCTTGGAACTACTTCCAACACACATCGTCACCTCGCCTTTTACTAGTCTCTGTTTATTCTGCAACTCCCGTTTTCGAGTTACTACTCTTTAGCAACTGAACCAGTATCAATTACTGAGGGGTTGCTATAAACACTAGTAAAGTAGACATCAATAATCTGTATATCAAATATACCTTTGTTCACTTCTACTAGTCTCTGTTTATTCTGCAACTCCCGTTTCGAGTTACTACTCTTAGCAACTGAACCAGTATCAATTACCGAGGGGTTGCTATAAACACTAGTAAAGTACACATCAATAATCTGTATATCAAATATACCTTTGTTCACTTTGCCATCCTTCTTATCCACCAAATAGTTGGGGTAGTTCCGCTTCCAGTGACCAGTCCCTTTGCAGTAGAAGCACTTAGTCTCAGGCTTAGGACCAGACTTAGGCTTCTTCACTTGAGCAGCAACTTGCTTGCCGTTCTTCTTGAAGTTCCCCTTCTTCCCTTTGCCCTTTTCTTGAAACTAGTGGTCTCGTCAACCATCAACACTTGATGTTTTTCTTGATTTCTACCTTCGTCGATTTCAGCATCACGAAGAGCTCGGGAATTACTTTCGTCATCCCTTGCATACTATAGTTCATCACGAAGTTCTACTAACTTGGTGATGGTGACTAGAGAATTCTGTCAATCACTATTTTATCTGGAAGATTAACTCCCACTTGATTCAAGCGATTGTAGTACCCAGACAATCTGAGCACATGCTCACTAGTTGAGCGATTCTCCTCCATCTTTTAGCTATAGAACTTGTTGGAGACTTCATATCTCTCAACTCGGGTATTTGCTTGAAATATTAACTTCAACTCCTGGAACATCTCATATGGTCCATGACGTTCAAAACGTCTTTGAAGTCCCGATTCTAAGCCGTTAAGCATGGTGCACTAAACTATCAAGTAGTCATCATATTGAGCTAGCCAAACGTTCATAACGTCTGCATCTGCTCCTGCAATAGGTCTGTCACCTAGCGGTGCATCAAGGACATAATTTTTCTGTGCAGCAATGAGGATAATCCTCAGATCACGGATCCAATCCGCATCTTTGCTACTAACATCTTTCAACATAATTTTCTCTAGGAACATATCAAAAATAAAACAGGGAAGCAACAACGCGAGCTATTGATCTACAACATAATTTGCAAAATACTATCAGGACTAAGTTCATGATAAATTCAAGTTCAATTAATCATATTACTTAAGAACTCCCACTTAGATAGACATCCCTCTAATCCTCTAAGTGATCACGTGATCCATATCAACTAAACCATGTCCGATCATCACGTGAGATGGAGTAGTTTCAACGGTGAACATCACTATGTTGATCATATCTACTATATGATTCACGCTCGACCTTTCGGTCTCCATGTTCCGAGGCCATATCTGTTATATGCTAGGCTCGTCAAGTTTAACCTGAGTATTCCGCGTGTGCAACTGTTTTGCACCCGTTGTATTTGAACGTAGAGCCTATCACACCCGATCATCACGTGGTGTCTCAGCACGAAGAACTTTCGCAACGGTGCATACTCAGGGAGAACACTTATACTTTGATAATTTAGTGAAGGATCATCTTATAATGCTACCGTCAAACAAAACAAGATAAGATGCATAAAGGATTAACATCACATGCAATCAATATAAGTGATATGATATGGCCATCATCATCTTGTGCTTGTGATCTCCATCTCCGAAGCACCGTCATGATCACCATCGTCACCGGCGCGACACCTTGATCTCCATCGTAGCATCGTTGTCGTCTCGTCAATCTTATGCTTCTACGACTATCGCTACCGCTTAGTGATAAAGTAAAGCATTACATGGCGATTGCATTGCATACAATAAAACGACAACCATATGGCTCCTGCCAGTTGCCGAAAACTCGGTTACAAAACATGGTCATCTCATACAACAAATTATATCACATCATGTCTTGACCATATCACATCACAACATGCCTGCAAAAACAAGTTAGACATCCTCTACTTTGTTGTTGCAAGTTTTACGTGGCTGCTACGGGCTTAGCAAGAACCGTTCTTACCTACGCATCAAAACCACAACGATAGTTTGTCAAGTTGGTGCTGTTTTAACCTTCGCAAGCACCGGGTGTAGCCACACTCGGTTCAACTAAAGTGACAGAGACAGACACCCGCCAGTCACCTTTAAGCAACGAGTGCTCGCAACGGTGAAACCAGTCTCGCGTAAGCGTACGCGTAATGTCGGTCCGGGCCGCGTCATCTCACAATACCGCTGAACCAAAGTATGACATGCTGGTAAGCAGTATGACTTATATCGTCCATAACTCACTTGTGTTCTACTCATGCATAGCATCAACGCATAAAACCAGGCTCGGATGCCACTGTTGGGGAACGTAGTAATTTCAAAAAAATTCCTACGCACACGCAAGATCATGGTGATGCATAGCAACGAGAGGGGAGAGTGTTGTCCACGTACCCTCGTAGACCGACAGCGGAAGCATTATCACAACGCGTTGATGTAGTCGTACGTCTTCACGATCCGACCGATCAAGTACCGAACGCACGACACCTCCGAGTTCTACACACGTTCAACTCGATGACGTCCCTCGAACTCCGATCCAGCCAAGTGTTGAGGGAGAGTTTCGTCAGCACGACGGCGTGGTGACGATGATGATGTTCCACCGACGCAGGGCTTCGCCTAAGCTCCGCAACGGTATTATCGAGGTGTAATATGGTGGAGGGGGGCACCGCACACGGCTAAGAGATCTCAAGGATCAATTGTTGTGTCTCTGGGGTGCCCCCTGCCCCCGTATATAAAGGAGCAAGGGGGAGGCAGCCGGCCAAGGGGAGAGGCGCGCCAAAGGGGGGAGTCCTACTCCCACCGGGAGTAGGACTCCTCCTTTCCTTGTGGGAGTAAGAGAAGGGAAGGGGGAAGGAGAAAGAAGGAAGGGGGCGCCCCCCTTCCCTAGTCCAATTCGGACCAGATCATGGGGAGGGGCGCGGCCACCTTTTGAGGCCTTTCTCTCCTTTCCCGTATGGCCCATTAAGGCCCAATACGAATTCCCGTAACTCTCCGGTACTCCGAAAAATACCCGAATCACTCGGAACCTTTCCGAAGTCCGAATATAGTCGTCCAATATATCGATCTTTACGTCTCGGCCATTTCGAGACTCTACGTCATGTCCCCGATCTCATCCGGGACTCCAACTCCTTCGGTACATCAAAACTCAATAAAACTGTCATCGTAACGTTAAGCGTGCGGACCCTACGGGTTCGAGAACTATGTAGACATGACCGAGACACGTCTCCGGTCAATAACCAATAGCGGGACCTGGATGCCCATATTGGCTCCCACATATTCTACGAAGATCTTTATCGGTCAGACCGCATAACAACATACGTTGTTCCCTTTGTCACCGGTATGTTACTTGCCCGAGATTTGATCGTCGGTATCACGATACCTAGTTCAATCTCGTTACCGGCAAGTCTCTTTACTCGTTCCGTAACACACCATCCCGCAACTAACTCATTAGTCACAATGCTTGCAAGGATTATAGTGATGTGCATTACCGAGTGGGCCTAGAGATACCTCTCCGACAATTGGAGTGACAAATCCTAATCTGGTAATACGCCAACCCAACAAGTACCTTTGGAGACACCTGTAGAGTACCTTTATAATCACCCATTTACGTTGTGACGTTTGGTAGCACACAAAGTGTTCCTCCGGTAAACGGGAGTTGCATAATCTCATAGTCAGAGGAACATGTATAAGTCATGAAGAAAGCAATAGCAACATACTAAACGATCAGGTGCTAAGCTAACGGAATGGGTCAAATCAATCACGTCATTCTCCTAATGAGGTGATCTCGTTAATCAAATGACAACTTATGTCTATGGCTAGGAAACATAACCATCTTTGATTAACGAGCTAGTCAAGTAGAGGCATACTAGTGACACTCTGTTTGTGTATGTATTCACACATGTATTATGTTTCCGGTTAATACAATTCTAGCATGAATAATAAACATTTATCATGATATAAGGAAATATATAATACTTTATTATTGCCTCTAGGGCATATTTCCTTCACTTCGTGCTTCAGGATCTCTTCCTCCTCGGCAGGTGTCCCCCTCATCGACGCAAGGGCGGCTTGGCGCGCCTCCACCTGCTGCTCCAAGGAGGCGCTCCAGGCCTGGAGCTCCCACGCGCGTTTCTCCGCGATCTCGCGGCGGCGGTCGGTTTCCGGGCTTCTTCCAAGGCTCGGGAGCAGGCCTTGCGCGAGATCGCGAGAGACGCCTCGGCCTTCGCATTATCAAGCTCACGCTGGTGGCGCCCGAGGTTGATGGCCGCCTTCACCTTATGACGCTCCTCCATCAGCCAAAGGCCCTCGGCCTCGAGGCGCGCGTCCACGTCCGCAAGTTCCTCACCGAGCAGGTTCATCGCGCCCATCGCCTCCTGGAAAAGCTCGTGGCGGACGACGCTTCGTTCGTGTGCGACCTTAACCGCACGGCCGATTCCTTCCTCCGCTGCGGGGGTTGCCGAGGGAGTCTGGAGCGGCTCACCCCTTCTTAGCAGGGGGCTGGGGGCTGGTGCCCCCTCGATCGCTGGCCAGGCCCCGCGAGGGGCCCGGGTTGGTGTAGACCCGCTACTTGAAAGAAAGCCCAAGATCGAAGCCATCCAGCCGCCGTCCACGACCAAAGGAGGAGCCCTTGGCACGCCTGCCATGCTCCAAGCATGGCCACGGAGGAGAGATGGCAAGGGCACGGGCCTGAGGCGCGTTGCAGGCAAGCTTGCCTCTCTAGCCGACCCCGCGCCGGAGGCGGCGCACCGGCTTGGGGCGCTCAAGGCTAGCAAGGAAGATGAGGCAAGAGGAGGTTGCTTCTCAGGAGGCTCCACAGCCTTGGCAGAAGGGATCCTAGAGCGCCACCGTCAGAAAACGAAGCATCACTCGGGGAATCACAAAGATAAGGTACTTACACGTGTATGGCAATATACTTCCTATGCTTCAACGGCCGGACGGTGCCACCGCTGCAGGTTGGAGACACCTTCCTCTTATGGAGCGTCGCGAAGTCCACGCGGAACCGGCCCAAGCGCTATGCGTGGCGGCCAGCGCGGTGAGCAACTAATGAAGCACCCAAGGAGACGACCTCAGGAACGCCAGGCTGGGGAGAGCTGTCAGGCTCCGCCTCGCGACGACCCTGCCGAGGCCTCAGGAGCAGCGGGCTGCGTCACCCCCTCAGTTGCCGCCCCAGGATGAGAGTCATGGATTCGCGAGGATGACGCCTCGGGAGCCTCAGGCAGCATGGACGCCTCGGCACCCGCGCCTCCAGCCTCTGGCGGTGCCTGCCTCTCTGCGTCCACTCTTGGGGCAGGCTCGGCGCCGGCGACAAGGAGAGGAACCACGGTGATGGGATTCTCACGAGGCCCCACAAGGCCGACTGGACGTAGCCCCCATTCATCGAAGGGGGCATCTGCCCGACAAACTCCACCCTATTCCAGTAGTTGTACAAGCAACTACCCCCCTGTGACAAATCACCCGGCGAGGGGTCACCGGCCAGGACTTCGAGCATCGTCCTTCGCGCCTCGGCCGGAAGCCCCGAGTCCTGAAGCCTCATACGATCCTGGTCGCTGGTCAGAGCCCACATCGGCTAGGAATGATGCTGGAGTGGGGCGATACGGCGCCGGAGGAACTCCTTCATCACCTTGGGCGCGGTCACACCAAGATCCTTCAGCCTCCTCAGCCGGAACCAGACGAAAGAGAGACGAGAGCTCGCGAGCTCCTCGTGACCCCAGCCGGAGCTGGGACGGCGGGGGACGACGGCGGCAAAAGCAGGGGACTGAGTACTCCGGCATCAACATACACCCACCGCATCAGAAACTCACTCGTAGACGGCGGGAGATCGAAGTCAATCCCCGAGCCGGCTGTCGCCGCCACGGCCTGGAAGCTCAGGCACCCCAAGCACTGCCGGGGGCCAGTCAGGTGCAGCGAGAAGAAATGGCGCAAGAGGACCACAGAAGGAGCAATGCCCACCATGGCCTCGCAGATGAAGGCGAAGACAGCGAGAAGGGCGACGGATTGGGGATCAAGATGCAGCATATGGATCTGATAATGGGAAAGCACGACATTGAAGAAGGCGGAGAAGGGAGGAACAAGGCCAACCCACAGGGCGTCGACGAAGAACTGGACCTCAGTGGCCGTCCTATCAATGGAGGCTCGGGATGCAGGCCAGGCCACCGTCCCTCCCCATTCGTTGAAGCTGGTAGCAAGCACAGGGCGGACCTTATCCATGGCCTCCTGGTTGAGCACCCGCAATCGGCCGACGGTGGGCTCGACGGCCGGAGGTGAGCTGGCTGAGGACAGGGGCTTCTTCCCTTTCTCCGTCCGGTTCGGCGCCATGGCGGTTGGGAGGACTGAGCTCGAGTTGGATTCGAAGAGGAAGCAGAGGTACAAGGAAGCGGAGAAGTTGGGGAATGCGTCTCCAGCAGTGGGGGAATAACTTTGTAGGATGCCGTGGCCGCCTAGCCAGGCAGATTTCAAGGCTGCATGGGGAAGCGGGGCCGCCCACGTCCAATCAGTCGCCACGCGTGAACCAAGGCCGCAGGCTGTTGGGGCCCACGGCGCTCTGCACTTGCCCATTCGCTTCGCCCCGAAGCCAATCCCGAGTGCGCCTTGCGCCCGGGGGCTACTGTCGGCATTCTGGGAACGGGGGTCCCCAGACTTGCCTGCCTGCGGCCCACGGCGTGGCTTCACTCGCGGCCCAGCACGGCCCGTCTTCACCAGCAATCACTCAAGACCCTCGCGAGGGGCCAAGCCTCGCGAGGCGGACGACACAAGACCTCCTCGGGGGCGGCCTCACCAGGCTGGCTCGCGAGGGGCGGAGAGATCAAGGCAAGACAAACCTCGCGAGGTTCCAATGACGTAAGCCATGACGACGAAGACCAGGCGGGCGCTAGCGCGCACAGTGTCCTCGCTTCCTCTTTGGTGCCAAGGAGGCTAGCGCAGGCGATGAGTACCGAGGCATCAGGCAAAGGTTTCCATATTGGTGCAACGAGACCAAGACCAGCAGGACGGCAGGACGGAGGTCACCGTGGAGCCTTTGGCAGGCGAAGACCACCTTTAGTCAGGATTGCTTGTACTAGCTGCCCCCCTTCGAATTTGGCCGTTGTTGGATCCCTTCCCGCTCAATATTTGGGGAGAGGACGAGGGCCTCTATAAATAGGAATAGCCACCATAGTAGAACTCATCTCATCTGGGACTAGATCCATCCCATCCTTACACCCACCGAGCACAAGAACACCTCTCCTCTGGAGGCTGTTCTTCGCTTGTAATGTTCATCCTCAGCCCAAGAGGCAATCCACCACACCACACTGGAGTAGGGTATTACACCACAACGGTGGCCCAAACCAGTATAAATCTTGTGTCTCTTGTGTTGCAAGTTCGTCGAGCTAGCCTTTGAGATCGTGGCGAGGTTGAAGGCGTGATTAGGTAGGGGGAGATCTTCGCGCGCACCCCAGTGTTCGAACCTTAAGGGTTTTGCTGGAACCCGAAATCCGACAAATTAACCCAGCCATCCGTTGAGCCATCAGCAAGACAGAACAAACCAAGGAAGGTTGGCCCCGACAAGTACCTTCCCGCTGAGCTCCCAGGAGCCGCAGACGAGGATGTTGCCGGGTGCCCCAAGCTTGCCGAAGGGCAGCAACCTCCGGCAAGGCCCCGAGCCCTGGCCGTAGAGGCAGCTGCCCCTACGGCCGAAGATGAGCCTTTAGTCCTTGCCGTCGATCCCCAGGCTCCAACATGGGCGCTGCACACCGTCCGTTTCCTCCAAACAGGGGAATTCCCTGAGGAACAGGAAGAAGCAGAGAAAGTAGCCCGTCGGTCCAGCATGTACCAGTTTGTGGATGATGCCCTATACAGAAGGAGACCGAACGACGTGAAATTGAAGTGCATTCCTCGGAAGGATGGGCTGGAGCTGTTGGCAGAGATACATGGAGGCATGCGTGGCTCCCACATAGGGTCAAGATCCCTTGCCGGCAAAGTGTTCCGGCAAGGTTTCTTCTGGCCCACCGCTCTCCAGGATGCAACTGCACTAGTAACCAAGTGTGAAGCGTGCCAGTTCCATTCAAAGAAGCTTCATCAACCAGCTCAAGCTCTTCAGACAATCCCTCTTTCCTGGCCATTTTTGGTCTGGGGGCTCGACATACTGGTCCCCGTTCCCCGTGCTATCAGGGGCTTTGAGTACTTGTACGTCGCAATCGACAAGTTCACAAAGTGGCCGGAAGTGGAGCCGGTGAGAAAGGTGACAACACAGTCAGCCGTCAATTTCTTCAAGCGACTAGTCTGCCGTTTTGGTGTGCCAAACAGAATCATCACCGACAACAGCACGCAGTTCACGAGCCGCACCTTCATGCAATATATCCAAGACCTCGGCGGCAAGGTTTGTTTTGCTTCTGTTGCTCATCCCAGAAGTAATGGCCAAGCTGAGAGGGCGAACGCAGAAGTGTTGCGAGGCCTCAAGACCAGAACTTTTGACAGGCTACACAAGTGCGGAAGACACTGGATTGATGAATTGCCAATGGTTCTTTGGTCAATCAAAATGACACTAAATCAAGCCACTGGCCAGACACCCTTTAGCCTGGTATACGGGGCAGAAGCAGTTCTCCCCACGGAACTCATATACGGGTCACCTCGAGTGCTCGCTTATGATGAGCTTGAGCAAGAGCAGTTGCGCCAAGATGATGCGATGCTCCTTGAGGAAGATCGTCTTCAGGCTGCTGTGCGAGCCGCTCGCTACCAGCAAGCCTTGCGCCGCTACCATAGCCGCAAGGTTCACGCCCGAAGCCTTGAGGAAGGCGACCTCGTTCTTCGGCGAATCCAATCCGCCAAGAATTCAAACAAATTGACGCCAAAGTGGGAAGCCCTTATCGGGTAATGCGAGTCACCAAGCCCGGCGCAGTCCGCCTGGAGACCGTAGATGGCATTCCGGTGAGCAATTCCTGGAATATCGAACATCTTCGCAAGTTTTACCCCTAAGGCACGATTGCCAGGAGCCCCGGCAACCCCCATTTTGTACTAGCCTTGCCGGCAAGGCATGTAACCCTATGTACAGAGCCGGGCACAGACCTTGTGCGCAATCAGGGAAAGAAATCCCTTAGTATGTATAGTTTCCCATTGATTTCGTGTTTATGTGTATACGTATATGCATGCTTGTCCAGGATATTATACTACCTTTTGATTCCAACAAATATTAGTGGACCGCCAAGGTTCCATGCTCTTGCCCTTTCTTCTTTCCAGCCACGACGAGGACGCGCGATCCCGCCAAGGACCTCACTCCGGCAAGAAGTTGAGAAGACTGCCTGGCACGGCGATCCCTGGCAAACCAAATAGATAAAGTTTACCTCTTGCTCATTCGTGTTCGTAACCTATGACTTGTGCATTAGAAAACCTCGCCACTCTTCTTTAAAAACTCGGGTGCTCCCATTCCCGGCCCAAACGCTGCTTCGGTCGAAGTGGTCGTAGTAGCCCTTGCTAAAAGGAGGTGGGCAGGGGGCTGGACCCTTTGTCTGTAACCCGGCAGATGTGATTCTCCGGCAGGCGCAGAGGGCACCGGCAAGACAGCTTGCCGGGAGGACTCGTTTATTTACATTAAGGAGGCATTTCGCCTCTACACGAACATACATGTGCATGGGTTCCTGGCAAGGCTAGTCTTTCTTATTAACATGCTGATACAAGTACGAAGGTTACAGGACACAAGCATGGGATCGAGAGATTACGTTATCTAGAAATTAAGATTTGGCAAGTTCCTACAAGTTAAAAGAAAGATAAGTGCCCCGTGATCTCTGTTCTTGCCCCTTTCCTCCCAGGTGCGCAGGTGAAGGAAAAGAAGGGGCGACGGGGAACACGCCGATGGAGAGCTTAACGGGGAAGACCCTCGGCAAAGCGCATGGCCGAGGGAGGAGGGTGACGCAGATGACGGAGCTGCCGCCAACGGTCAGCCGGAGTCGGAATCAGCGTCCTCCCGCTTGATGCCCTCGTCGTCGCTGTCGCTGTCCTCCTCGTCACTCTCGCCCGAGGAGAAGGTTTCGTTGTCAGTGGAGCTGTCCGCGCAACACCTTAGGCGAGTTCCCAAGTCCCCAAAGACCTTGACGGAGAGCAAGCCATTCTCCATCAATTTGAAGTGGAGGACGAGCCCCTCCAATAGGCTATGGGCACGGGCGAAGGTTTTCCACCCACGGCGGAGGTACATGACATGAGGGGCGGCGAAGTCGGCGTCGACCCGCATGCTGCCATTCCCACAGCCCCTCATGTGCAGCCTCAAGGCCTGTGGTGGGTCGAGCTCCATCTCCCGAGCAAATAGAGTGGGGAGGCGGAGGTGGCCGCACACTGGCTTGTACAGCCTGATGAAGAACTCGCGGGGCTGGTCTTCGACATGGCCCTCCATTGGGGGAAGAGCCGCTGGCGGAAGCGTGGCCGATGCGTCGCCCCGTCCTCCTCTCCCCCGAGCACCACGACAGCCTCGGCCTCGCCCCTCCCTCTTCCTCTCGCAGCGGGCTTCGCCGCCATGAGCTCCTGAGGAGGGGGACGCGCTATCGAGCAGAGGCCCTCTTCGCTGCCATTGGAGCGCGGGCGCGCCCTCTCGCCATGGTGAAGAGAAGGAAAGAATCAGGCTGGAAGGAGATGAATGCTGAAGAATGCTATCCCTCTCCCCTTTTTATAAAGGGGCGGGGCCGGGGCTCGGCCCCCCAACCTAAGGGTGGCCGCCCCACTCGATCAATCCGGCCACCAGAGGCGCAGGGAATCAGGACCGACACGTTGCTCCAATCAGCGACGACCCAGCTTCCCACCTCGGCGTTAAGGCCCGTGCCCTCCGTAAACGCCACCTATCCTCCCTGGGGCATGAAGGGCACGTGGCGGGCGGGCCGGAATCGAGAAGACAAGTGAGGTGACCGTTTTCCACCCCGTATCCTGGGGCGCGAGCACCTTGAAGGCCACGACCCGAGTCCACTTTGTAAATGAGCCGCGCCCCTGCGGCTTCCTCCTTTTTATGGGGAAGATGCGGGCCGCCTCTTTACCATTCACCACGACGTGATGCAAGCGTGCTGCAACCGCTCCATGCACGACCCCCACGTCATGCACTCAATGCGGGTCATGGGGAAGCGCAACTAGCGAAGGGATTACTGTAGTTAAAACTCTGCCATGCGTGCCCATGCACCATCCTGGTACTGGCCCAACAACGCTTTGTGCTTATGTGTGGCCCAGGCCTGGGGGCTCCTATCGGTGTACAAAAGTAGGGGCCTTTTTGTACCCCTTTACTTGTGCATGGGCAGTTGTAGCCGCGCCCACGGCCACGCTTGGCAGAGCAGTGGAAGCAAAGATACGAGACTGCCAGGGCGGTGCTCAAGCCAGAGGCGCAAAGAGCAAAGGGACAAGATGGATTTCCCCCGACAAGAGCCTTGACAGGGCGACCTACGTAGCCCCGGCAAGAGCCTTGCTGGGGCAACTTGCCCAACACCAGCTAGGCCGCCACCCTTGAGCGTAAGAGTTCCGACACCATCGACAACATTGGGACCAAGGCTCAGGAGGTGCCTGCATGGTGGCATGCAGATCGTTGTGAAGACCAGAGGCCTGCAAGACTAGATAAGAACCCGAAGACGAAGACCCTTGACAAGGCCCTTGTCGGCGACGCCCATGAGACCCCGGCAGGACCCTTGCCGGGACCCCGGCAAGACCCTTGTCGGGGACATTTGCAGGGCCGCAGCCAGGCCCACACCTACCAAGGTTTCGCTGCCCTGCGCTCGTTCCGATGTGGCGGCCAGCCCACCAACTAGGCGGGTGCCTGCGTGGCAGCATGCAGCTTCTAGGCCAACTAGCCAAGCACCTGCGTGGTGGCATGCAGATCTTCATGAAGACCCTACCACCGCACCAGCTCAGCAGCCAGCCAGCCAGCTGCATACCTCGTCAGCCTGGACGCGCGTCGGAGCGAGGCGAGGCGGCGACGGATGGGACGAGCCTTGTTGCCATCCCCGATAAAGCAAGAGGACACATGGCGGTGCATTAAATGCGTTTGTCCTATGATGTCAGGAGATAAACTTGTACACTGTCGATACTTTCCACCTCCTGTGTGCCGCTGTGGCAACCCCTTTGACATATAAAAGGAGGCCCGAGGCGTACTGAGGAAGGATTCAGACTTTTTGGACTAGGCATGCACTACAGCTAGTTCTAGAACTCAAGAACACCAAATATACACCAAAGCAGAACTAGGGTATTACGCATCGCTTGCGGCCCGAACGTGGGTAAAAATCCCCCTCGTGTTGATCTTCCAGACCCGCTCTTCGCGCAGCTCCACGCCCCGCCAACCGTTGTAGGGATTCCCTGTGATCCCATAGGTGTCGTCCCTGAGCCCCGACACATTGGCATGGTATAGGCTATGCGATGATATTGGATCTTGGAACTAGAATCGATTGAAATTGGAGTTTCACCAAAAATATTATCCTATGCATCTAGTTAATCGTGATCGGAATTATATATATATTTTTTGGCCTCGTGAAGGAGAAAGTATCGCTCTAGCTTGGGGGAGGCTTAAGTCAATGTTATATTCATTCCCCAATCACGAGCTCTCAAGAGAAATTATTATTCAGAATTTTAATGCTCGGCTTTCTCATAATGATCGATCCATGCTTGATACTTCTTGTGCTGGTTCTTTTACGAAGAAGACTATTGAATTCCGATGGGATCTCTTAGAAAGAATTAAAAGCAACTCTGAATATTGGGAACTTGACGAAGGTAAAGAGTTAGGTATTAAGCTTAAGTATGATTGTGTTAAATCTTTTATGAATACCGATGCTTTTCAAAAGTTTAACACTAAATATGGACTTGACTATGAGATAGTAGCCTCCTTTTGTGAATCTTTTTCTACTCATGTTGATCTCCCTAAAGAGAAGTGGTTTACATATCACCCACCAACATTAAAGAAGAAATCAAAGAACCGATAATAGCTAAAGATGAAACTATTATTTATAATGTTGATCCAGTTGTTCCTACTGCTTATATTGAGAAACCACCTTTCCTTGTTAGGATGAAGGAACATGCTAAAGTTTCAACTATGGTCAATAAAAGTTATACTAGAACACCTAAGCCAGCTGAACAAATCAATGTAGAACCTAGTGTTGCTATGGTTAAGGATCTCCTGGAAGAAAATATAGATGGGTATGTTATTTACTTCTGTGATGAAGCTGCTAGAATTGCGAAGCCTGATAAAAAGGATAAACATAGACCCGTTGTTGGCATGCCTGTTGTCTCAGTTAAGATAGGAGATCACTGTTATCATGGTTTATGCGACATAGGTGCTAGCGTGAGTGATATTTATTTTTACTTTATATCAAGAAATTATGAATGATATAGCACCCACTGAGATAGAAGACATAGATGTTACTATTAAACTTGCTAATAGAGACATCATCACACCACTTGGGATTGTTAGAGACGTGGAAGTCTTGTGTCGCAAAATAAAATATCCTACTGATTTTCTTGTTCTTGGTTCCCCACAAGATGAATTTTGTCCCATTAGCTTTGGTAGACCTTTCCTGAACACCGTCAATGCTAAAATAGATTGTGAGAAACAAACTGTCAGTGTTAGCTTTGGTGATGAGTCTCATGAGTTTAATTTTTCCAAGTTTAGTAGGAAACCTCATAAAAAAGAATTTCCTAGTAAGGATGAATAATTGGTCTTGCTTCTGTTGCTGTACCCCCTACTGATCCTTTAGAACAATATCTGCTAGACCATGAGAATGATTTAAATATGCATGAAAGAAACGAAAAAGATAAGATTTCCTTTGAACAACGTCCTCTGCTTAAACACAATTTGACTATTGAAACTCTAGGAGGTCCTCCTCCACCTAAAGGTGATCCTGTGTTTGAATTAAAACAATTGACAGACACTTTGAAATATGCTTATCTTGATGAGAAGAAGATATATCATGTTATTATTAGTGCTAACCTTTTAGAACATGAAGAAGAAAGATTATTGAAAGTTCTAAGGAAGCACCGACCTGCTATTGTATATACTCTTGATGATCTTAAGGGCATTAGTCCCACTCTATGTCAGCACAAGATTAATATGGAACCTGATGCTACAACCATTGTTGATCACCAATGTTTGTTAAATCCGAAGATGAAAGAGGTGGTAAGAACGGAAATATTAAAACTTCTGGAAGCAGGTATAATCTATCCTATAGCTGATAGTAGATGGGTAAGTCCTGTTCATTGTGTCCCTAAGAAGGGAGGAATTACAGTTGTTCCTAATGATAATAATGAACTGATTCCACAAAGAATTGTTATAGTCTATAGAATGGTAATTGATTTTAGAAAATTAAACAAAGCAACTAGAAAAGATCATTACCCTCTGCCTTTTATTGATCAAATGCTAGAAAGATTATCTAAGCACACACATTTTGCTTCCTTCATGGATATTCTGGTTTTTCACAAATACCTGTTTCTCAACCTGATCAACAAAAGACCACTTTTACTTGTCTTTTGGAACTTATGCTTATAGACGTATGCCTTTTGGTTTATGCAATGCACCTGCTACCTTTCAAAGATGTATGACTGCTATATTCTCTGACTTTTGTGAAAAGATTGTTGAGGTTTTCATGGATGACTTTTCTATTTATGGGAAGTCTTTTGATGATTGTTTAAGCAATCTTGATCTAGTTTTTTAGAGATGTGAGCAAACAAATCTTGTCTTGAATTGGGAGAAGTGCCACTTTATGGTTCTCGGTGTCAAAACCGGCGGATCTCGGGTAGGGGGTCCCGAACTGTGCGTCTAAGGCGGATGGTAACAGGAGGCGGGGGACACAATGTTTACCCAGGTTCGGGCCCTCTCGATGGAGGTAATACCCTACTTCCTGCTTGATTGATCTTGATGATATGAGTATTAGAAGAGTTGATCTACCACGAGATCGTAGAGGCTAAACCCTAGACGCTAGCCTATGATTATGATTGTTGTTGTCCTACGGACTAAACCCTCCGGTTTATATAGACACCGGAGGGGGCTAGGGTCACACAGAGTCGGTTACAAGGGAGGAGATCTACATATCTGAATTGCCAAGCTTGCCTTCCACGCAAAGGAGAGTCCCACCCGGAGAAGGGACGAAGTCTTCAATCTTGTATCTTCATAATCCAACAGTCCGGCTAAAGGATATAGTCCGGCCGTCCGAGGACCCCCCTAATCCAGGACTCCCTCAGTAGCCCCTGAACCAGGCTTTCAATGACGATGAGTCCGGCACGCAGATTGTCTTGAGCATTGCAAGGCGGGTTCTTCCTCCGAATACTCAATAGAAGATTTCGAACACAAGGATCGTGTCCAGCTCTGCAAAACAAATTCTACATACACCGTAGAGAGTATAATATCCCACAAATCTAATCTGCTGACACATTTTGTAGCGTGACATCACGCCATGGCCCGGTCATTATTCGAACCGTTTTTCTCAACCAGCTACTGCATATATTGCGAGGCGGTTTTCTTGGCACATCTTGTTGAAGCAGAGATCGTGTCCCCTTATCATGGGATTCTCATCAATACGGGTGTGGGTAACCCAACCGCACCATCAATTACGGCGCTTGGGAAATAAGCGAGTTTACCAGGCAGGTGGGGAGGCGCATAGTTTCTTCCGCACTTATAAAGGGACAAGGATTCATCTTTTTCACCCACGCCTTCCTTTTCCCCTGCCCACTCATACGCACTCGAGCTCTAGCGCCCAAGTTCTCATCCTCTCCGCAAAGCCATTCCAAGCATGTCCGGAGCGGGGGGCAAGTGGATGGTCTCCTCCGTTATGGAGGAGGACATTACAAAGCTCCGGGGAGCTGGATACCTAGCCGCAGACATTGCGCATCGGCTCCCAGAAGCAGGGCAGATCGTCCCTACTCCAGAACCCCATGAGAGGGTGGTATTTCTTACCCACTTCGTCCGTGGACTAGGATTTCCCCTCCACCCGTTTGTCCGCGGGCTCATGTTTTACTATGGGCTGGACTTCCATGATCTGGCCCTAACTTCATCCTCAACATCTCGGCATTTATCGTCTTGTGCGAGGCCTTCCTTCGCATCAAACCCCACTTCGGCCTATGGCTGAAGACCTTCAACGTGAAGCCAAAGGTGGTAGTCGGTCAGCAGGCGGAGTGCGGAGGCGCCATGGTGGGCAAAATTCCCAAAGTCACCTGGCTTGAAGGCTCCTACGTGGAGACCGTGAAGGGGTGGCAATCGGGGTGGTTCTACATCTCCGAGCCGCGCGACGCCAACTGGGTGGCGGCCCCTGAATTTCGATCCGGCAACCCCATGCGGCTCACCTCCTGGAAAGAGAAGGGCCTGTCCTGGGGTTCGTCGGTGGAGCTGACCGGACTACAGAAATGTATCAAGAATATGATAAGAAAGAAAATCAAGCTCGTTAACGTGGTCCAAGTAATGATCTTCCGCCGGATCCTCCCGTGTCAAAGTCGGGAATTCAATTTCTGGGAGTTCGACTCGGCTAAGCACCAGACGCTGCGAGAGCTCTTCGACACGATGCACAAAGACGTCTGGAAGGTGCTCTTCAAGGGCGCCGAGGTACCTCCTCCTCTTACCGAGGATCGTGGAGTCAGCGCAAAGCGCCCTTCCAATCCGGTAAGTCTTTTATATCTCATAAAATATTCTTTGCCCAGCATAATAGTGTGAGGGGTCTGAGCCTCCATGCCATTTTAACAGGACTGGGTAGCGACAGCGGAGCAGATCGACTGTCCAGCCCCCCTGCCCGAAGATCCAGCAGATGCTCTCCTAACGGAGATGTTGGTTCCAGCGCCTTAGGAGGCACCGGAGAAGAAGGCCAAGAAGAAGGCCACGGGGACCAGGAAAGGTCTCCGCCGCAAGGTCATATCGGACTCATCGTCCGAAAACACCGAGGCACACTCCTCCCACGAAAACGAGGAGGAGGAAGAGGAAAGTTCTCCCCCCCCCAGTCGGGGGAGACAAGAAAAGGAAGGCCGCCCCATCAGGGGAGGCCGGAGGGTCCAAGAAGGAAAGGACTCTCCTTCTGGACTGCTCCACGGCGGCCGCTTTTAGCGACGATGAGTGGTTGCCCAGGGACAAGCCCCTGGCGAAGTTGTAAGTATTCAGATACCATAATAGTTCTTGGTATGTTTTATTTTATTGCTTCTTATCATGCCGAACACGATCACGCAGTCCGTCCAGAGCCCATATCGATGTATCCTCTTCGGAGGAGTCTTTGGGCTTGTCGGAGATGAAGAGCGATTCACTCCCGACCGCCTCCTCCCCCCGCCCTACAGACGACGTCGAGGTGTTGTCTCAAAGGGTACTGAACCAAGGGGAGACAGTTCCGGAGGCGCCGCAAGGCGACATTCCAGGCGCTGGTCGTACGAGGGGCAAGACTCCCATGGGCCCTGATGCCGGGGGTAGCTAGTCTAGCCCCCAGCCGAATACTGTGCCGGAACCTCCAGTGGTTCCGGATTCTGTCAGGCGGCCCCTCGCAAAAGGGGGAAAGCCGTCTATGCCGATTGCCTCTGTCCATCCAGAGGCATCGGACAATTTGCTGGAAGCACTTCGCGGCGCTTCCATTGACGAAGAGCACCGCACTATCATGAGTGTGGTGGTCAAGAAGGTTCAGTCCGCCAAAAGCAGACTGACTGAAGCCTGTGCCAGCCTCCTAATAGGCTTTGAGATAAGTAATCAAGTTATGAGAAAATGTTACATCATAGACAGTATCCCCTGATGCTCTATTTGATGTTTGCAAAGAAAGGCCGAACAGAGGATCAAATAATAATCATAGGAGTCTAATCAAAATATGTCTATGTGAGAAAGCAGGCTTCGCTGCTGGCCGCTGCCGCTCGCACGACGGAGGTCGCCGCACGGAAGCGGGACCTTGAGCGGTCCAAGGAAGAGCTCGGCCTTACCAATTCGAGAATAAAGGTAAGTAATACCCCGTCTGTTTATTGATAAAGAAAAAGAAAGGTGGTTTGTTAGATCACAGGATCGCATTAATATTGCTAGGGGCCACGACCGAAGTGGCGACCCTGAAGAAGGCGTTGTCCGAGGCCGAAGACAAAGCAGCCAAGGAGCGCATCGAGCGTGAGAAGCAAGAGGCCCGAATCGGCGAGGTGCAGCAAGAGCTCCAGGACTTTGTCAAGAAGTACGAGTCCTTGGAGCGTGACTCTAAGATGCAAGGGTCCGAGCTTGCGAAGGCCCTCGAGAACGCAAAAAATGCCAACACCGAAGCCCAAAAGGCCCTCCAGGAAATTGAGGCGGTCAAGAAGATAGCGGCGGGTAAGGCATTCATTATGCAAAGCAAGCATGTGAGGGAAACTTTCCTTTTACTTACCCGAATTCGGAGCTCTCCAGGAGCGTTCGCAGATCTGCCCCGCAGTGTGTCAGATGCCACAGAGTTCTACTGGGCCGAGGAAGGGAGCTCGACGGAGAAGTTGTTCTGGTCTCAGTATATTGGGACCGAACATCCGATGCCCTTGAGCGACCAGTTAAAGCAGCTGGTCGAGCTTCACAAGGCGGCCGAACTGGCCATGAGGGGCCTTATAGTCCGGATGTGGCCTGGCGAGCCCCTGCCTGGAAGCTATTTCGGCCTGGTAAGGCGACTTGTGAACGCCTGCCCACGGCTTGAAGTCATAAAGCGGTCCGTCTGCATTGAAGGTGCGCGCATGGCTTTAGCCCGGGCGAAAGTGCACTGGGCGAAGATGGACGCCGAAAAGCTGGTGAAGGAGGGGCCACCGGAGGGCAAGGAGCATCGCCACCCCAAAAAATATTATGACAGTGTCTTGAAGGGTGCTCGCCTTGTGGCGGAGGAATGCGCTAAGGATGTAAATTCGAATGAATGTACTCATGTGACCCTGTAAGATGAAAACGAGTTCATGTGCGCTATATAACGCTTGTTGATTTAAAATATTACCTTGTGTGTGGCTGTTTATATAATTTGAGAGTTGGCGAGTCGTCCCCATGTAACTAGTACTGAGGTGTTCGGGATAAACCTGATCACTCTTTATCCCCGTTTTGGGTCCTTCGAAGGAGGTGTTCAGCACAACGAACCAGGCAATCGGACTATAAAGCTTTATCACTCTCACTTAGCCATAGAAGTCTACAATTTTAAATTTTGGCGAAGCCCCTAGTATTCGGAAGGCCGAACTTGGGGTGCTATGTACGCCTAAATCGGACAAGGCCGATTCCTTGCCCAAAGCGTAAAAAATCTTTAAGGATTTGAGACCTCTCGAACAGCGACCAGCTCTCTCCGCATCATGACAGTCAGTTTTCGGCTTTCTCTACTGAGGTGCTCGTCCGGAAGAACCGGGACACAATCGCAGTAGTTCTCCCAGTGCTACCTTAGCCGATATAGCGGAACGTAAGGTACCAAAACATGGGAGCCGGGCAAACCCAACTATTGACCCAAGACATGATTCGGAGCTGATGCATATAATGCTATAAGTTTGGGGTGCCGCACTGTCAAAAGTGTTCGGACTTTTCATGCCGTATTATGGGGTACACTAAAGCCCCTGGCGCACTGAACGTATCAGAATGTACGGGTGCAATTTGTCGTAAATAAGTAGACAGGAAAAAAGAGAATGCAATAATGAGCTAATGCTGTACATTGTTATTTAAATGATACGTCAAAGCGTATGCATAATTATAGTGTAATAAGTAAGAAATAGGACTATTTGACATGTCCTATCCAAGGGCAAGCTGCGTGTGGGTATGCAAAACAAGTATATCGATCATTATCAGAGACCACCTAAGGATTCCCTTATACGTCAAAGCTTCTAGCTTCCTTGGTTCTTCCTTCCTGTGACGGGTCCGATAATCAGATGATCGGAGAGGGCTTCCAGACAGTAAGGTCCTGAAAGAGAGAAGATGATAAAGGTATACGGCCCCTAGGGCGGTTGAGCCGCATTGTGGGACGTGCCATAGCCTTGCCTCCGCCTATGCCCATGGTATCTTGAGTGCGTAGTTATGTACGTGCGGCACAAATTTTGCCGCTTGACTGGGACTAGGACGGAGGCCGAATTGCTAGGCGAGCTCTAAACATGCCTGGCGATCCTCCTGCAGGGTACTCCGGACTCGCTTGAAGGTATCCGGGGTCTTTTTCGCCGAATTGGCGGTTTGCCTCATAAGGCTGCTTTGCGCTTCTGCTGCGAGGGCTGCAGTGTGCTCCTCCATGCGGAGCGACCGTTCTGTGTTTCCATTGACTGTTATAACCCCACGAGGTCCTGGCATTTTGAGCTTGTGGTATGCATAATGCGGTACCGCATTGAATCTGGCAAATGCGGTTTGTCCGAGCAGTGCGTGATAGCCACTGCGGAACGGGACGATATCGAAGATTAACTCCTCGCTTCGGAAGTTGTCCGGAGATCCGAAGACCACTTCCAGTGTGATTGAGCCCGTGCAACAGGCCTCTACACCTGGGATGACACCTTTAAAGGTGGTTTTAGTGGGTTTGATCCTCGAGGGGTCTATACCCATTTTGCGCATTGTATCCTGATAAAGCAGGTTTAGGCTGCTGCCACCATCCATAAGGACTCGGGTGAGGTGAAATCCGTCAATGATGGGGTCAGGGAACAATGCGGCAGAACCGCCATGACGAATACTAGTGGGGTGGTCCCTGCGATCGAAAGTGATCGGACAGGAAGACCATGGGTTGAACTTTGGGGCGATTGGCTCCATTGCATAGATGTCCCTCAGTGCACACTTCCGCTCCCGCTTGGGAATATGGGTTGCGTATATGTTTACCGTTTTCACTTGGGGAGGAAATTTCTTCTGTCCTCCTGTGTTCGGCGGCCGGGGCTCCTCCTCGTCGTCGCTATGCAGTCCCTTTTCCTTGTTTTCGTTGCAACGTAGCTTGTCGTTGCTGTCTTTGGCATATGAATTTCCAGGGTTTCTTGACGTATTGTTGCTGCGAGCTAGCCAGCTGTCCTCGCCCATGAAAAAGCAGGTCATGAGCGTCGTGAGGGCTGCCATGGAATTCGGCTTCTCTTGGACGAGATGTCAGGCGAGCCACTCGTCATGGATGTTATGCTTGAATGCCGCTAAGGCCTCGGCATCCGGACAGTCGACAATTTGGTTCTTTTTAGTTAGGAACCGAGTCCAGAATTTCCTGGCTGATTCCCCTGGCTGTTGTGGTATGTGACTCAAGTCATCAGCATCCGGAGGTTGCGCATAAGTGCCTTGGAAGTTGTCAAGGAATGCGTCTTCCAAATTCTCCCAGCTGCCTATGGAGTTTGCCGACAGGCTGTTGAGCCAATGCCGAGCAGGTCCTTTGAGTTTTAATAGGAGGTACTTGATGGCATGTAGATCATCACCGCGGGCCATGTGGATGTGGAGGAGGAAATGTTCAATCCATACCGCGAGGTCTGTTGTACCATCATATGATTCAATGTTTACGGGTTTAAAACCTTCTAGGAATTCATGATCCATTACTTCATCAGTGAAGCATAGAGGGTGTGCGGCACTTCTGTGCCGGGCTATATCACGACTCAGTTCATATGAGTTGCTGTATTCGGCCCGGCCGGATTTGCTTTTAGTATATCCGGCGTGACAGTCGTCGTCACATGTGGGGGCGTGCCCCTGTGATTTGTAGATCGATCTTGCATATCCTGCTTTGTTTTCCAATTCGTCTTGCAGGTCCTGCGTGTTACCCCGGGCCTAGATATTTTTGTTTGACTGGCAACGGGGTGCGGGCTAGACTTCGGCCTGATATGCCGCTTTGTCTCGGCCACGAGGTGGCCGGTCAGCCGCATCATATGCCATGTCCTAAAATTTCTGAAAGAGGTATTGAGGTGGACAAAGCTAAGGTTGATGCAATTGAGAAAATGCCATGTCCTAAAGATATCAAAGGTATTTGTAGTTTCCTTGGTCATGCTGGTTTCTATAGGAGATTTATCAAAGACTTTTCTAAAATTTCTAGGCCTCTTACAAATCTTTTGCAAAAGGATATTCCTTTTGTTTTTGATGATGATTGTTTAGAAGCCTTTGAAACACTCAAGAAAGCCTTAATTTCTACACCTATTGTTCAACCACCTGATTGGAACTTCCCTTTTGAAATTATGTGCGATGCTAGTGATTATGCTGTTGGTGCTGTTCTAGGACAAAGAGTCGATAAGAAACTAAATGTGATTCATTATGCTAGTAAAACTCTAGACAATGCACAACGAAATTATGCTACTACTAAAAAAGAATTTTTAGCAGTGGTGTTTGCTTGTGATAAATTTAGATCTTACATTGTGGACTCTAAAGTTATTGTTCACACCGATCATGCTGCTATAAAATATCTTATGGAAAAGAAAGATGCCAAACCTAGGCTTATTCGATGAGTTCTCTTGCTACAAGAATTTGATTTGCATATCACTGATAGAAAAGGAGCAGCGAACCCCATGGCTGATAACTTTTCTAGGTTGGAGAATGTCCTTGATGACCCAGTACCTATTGATGATAGTTTTCCTGATGAGAAGTTAGCTGCAATAAATGTTTCTCATAACACTCATTGGTATGTTGACTATGCTAATTACATTGTTGCTCAATATTTATCCCCTAGTTTCACATACCAACAAAAGAAAAAAATTCTTCTATGATTTAAGACATTACTTTTGGGATGACCCACATCTTTATAAAGAAGTAGATGGTATTATTAGACGTTGTGTACTTGAGCATGAACATGGACAAATCCTACGGAAATGTCACTCCAAAGCTTATGGAGGACATCATGCGGGAGACAAAACTGCTCACAAGGTATTGCAATCTGGTTTTTATTGGCCTACTCTCATCAAGGATGCTTGTAAGTTTGTCTTATCTTGTGATGAATGTCAAAGGATAGGTAGTATCGGTAAGCGTCAAGAAATGCCTATGAATTATTCACTTGCTGTTGAACCATTTGATGTTTGGGGATTTGATTACATGGGACCTTTTCCTTCCTCTAATGGGTATACTCATATTTTGGTTGATGTTGATTATGTTACTAAGTGCGTAGAACCTATTCCAGCTAGTAGTGCTGATCACAACACCTCTATTAAAATTCTTAAAGAAGTTACTTTCCCAAGGTTTGGAGTCCTTAGATATTTAATGACTGATGGTGGTTCACACTTTATTCATGGTGCTTTCTATAAAATGCTTGCTAAGTATGATGTTAACCTTAGAATTGCATCACCCTGTCATCCTCAATCTAGTGGTCAAGTTGAACTTAGCTATAGAGAAATAAAATTAATTTTGCAAAAGACTGTCAAAAGGTCCCGGAAGAATTGGTCTATAGATGATGCACTTTGGGATTATAGAACAACATATAAAAATCCTATGGGTATGTCTCCGTATAAAATGGTTTATGGAAAAGCTTGTCATTTGCCTCTTGAGTTAGAACATAAAGCATATTGGGCAATTAAAGAACTCAACTATGATTTCAAACTTGCTGGTGAGAAGAGGTTATTTGATATTAGCTCATTAGATGAATGGAGAACCCAAGCTTATGAAAATTCCAAGTTATTTAAGGAAAAAGTTAAAAGATAGCATGATAAAAGAATCCAAAAGCATGAGTTCAAAGTTGGAGAATATGTTCTTTTGTACAACTCTCGTTTCAGATTCTTTGCAGGAAAACTCCTCTCCAAATGGGAAGGACCCTATGTTATCGAGGAGGTTTATCGATCTGGAGCTATCAAAATAAAAAATGATGAAGGTACTAGCCTGAAGGTTGTTAATGGGCAACGAATAAAACATCATATCTCAGGTATGCCCATTAATGTTGAAAGCAATATTATCCAAACTATGACACCGGAAGAGCAAATAAAAGAAACCTTCCGGAACACTCCAGGATCGTGAAAAAGAGGAGGTACGTGATACGGTAAGTAAACGGACTCCGAAAAATTTGCAAAAATAATTTATGTCTGTTTTGGAATATAACAAAAATTAGAAAAATAAGAAACTACCAGGAAGGTGACCCTGGTGGGCACAAGACACCAGGCCTAGGTGGGTTGTGCCCACCTCGGGTACCTTCTGGACTCTGTTTTTCTTCCGTTTGCTTGTTTCCCAAGATAAAAAAATCTTTATATACCCCTCGAACCTATTGACCACCGTATCGTGGAGAAATCTTCTGTTTTCTTTTCTTGATGTTTTCCTGACAGATCTGAAAATATGTCATCCCAAGACTCAGAGGGTAAAGAGCTATGTTGCTGATTATATCGCAAACCCCAAGTATTATGGGGATGTGGAGCACTATAGCTGGACTTCAGAGGAAGAGGAAGACTATGTTCCTAAAGGGAAGCAAGAGACGAGCTCAGATGAGGATGAAGTCCCATTGCCTCAACCCGGGGACATGCACGTGGAATTCAAGAAGTCAAGCCTCCCCAATAAGGCAAAGAAGCCTAAGTTCCAGTTTATACCCTTTCGTCTTCTGCAGGAAACAAGCAAGATTTATGCAAAAAGGTATTGGAGCTTGAGCAGGAGATAGGTGAATTGAAGGAGGAAAATTCCATTCTCAAGCGTAAGCTGGGAATAAGGACAAGATATCTACTTCATCATCACCACCACCTCCTTCTTCATCACCAAAAGAAAATTGAGTATCGGGTATGGGCACTCCCCTTGGCTTATGCCAAGCTTGGGGGAGGTGCCCCGATATCATATCACCTCCACTATCTTAGTTTGATCTATAGTTATCTTTTGCTTTAGATGAATAAAAGTTTAGTTCGATCCTTTCTTTTTGAGAGTATGCTTAGTGATCTATCCCTGTAATCGTGTGCGAGATATATAATAAAGTTTAGTTTGAGTTTTTCTTTCTTTACTTTCTTGTTGCAATAAAAAGAAAGGAAATAAATGAAAAATATCATATGCTAATCTTATGGTAGGTAATAACACCACATAAGGAAAAGTATAAGTAGAAAATTGTATTGGAGATTGACAAACATAGCATTGGTCAATGATGCAATCCATGAAAGAATTAATAAGGGAAGAGAAGATTCACATGCAAATACACTATCTTGGAAATCTTTTGTGATTGTGAGCCCCCATAAAAATATTATAGGCCAAAATTGTTGACGTTGGACAAGGATGACAACGTAATGATTTATGTTTTCTCTTATTCACATAGAAGTTATATTGTCATAGATCCTTCAACTTTAGGTGCTTGCCCCCATCTTTGCTAGCCAAAAATTCCGCATCAAGTAGAGATACTACTTGTGCATCCAAAAGCCCTTAAACCTAAATCTTATTTTCAAGAGTCCACCATACCTACCTAAGGATTGAGTAAGATCCTTCAAGTAAGTTGTCATGACTACAATAAGGCAATAAAAATTGCTTCTAAAAGTGTGAGATCATTTAGTGGAAGAGAAAATTGAGCGTTGTACGAACTTGTGATGGTAAAGAATAAAAGCGATAGACTGCATAATAAAGGTTGCCATCACAAGGGGCAATATAACATGACGTTCTCTTGCACTAAGGGATTAAACATACAAGAAAAATGCATGGCAACCTCTGCTTCCCTCTGCGAAGGGCCTATCTTTTACTTTTATGTATTTACTTTCATGCAAGAGTCAAGTTTTCTCTCTTTTCCTTTTTATTTTCTCTTTTGGCAAGCATCATGTCATGAGGAAAGATCTAGGCACATATATCCAGTTGGATGTGGGTAGCATGAGTTATTATTGTTGACATCACCCTTGAGGTGAACACGCTCGGAGGCAAAATTATAAGCTCCTATATTTCTATGTGTCCGGTTGAAATGTTTTGCTCATGTGTATGCGGTGAGTGTTAGAAATCATAGAAGACTATATGATGGTTGAGTATGCGGACTTGCCTAAAGGCTCCGATATGTGACCCTTCCTGAAAAGATGATGAATTGTAGTTGCAAAGTTGACTGAGAACAGAGTTTGTTGGTTTCCAATAGAGTTTATGCTTTATACTTCGATGGTGTGATGAATTGTTACTTATTCATGAGAAGTCTATGATAAAAGTTCTATGATAAAGTTCTATGTTTAAGTTTGTTGCTGTTATAATAATTCACATGATGCTTCTATGTCCGTATTTTGTTTTTATCGACACCTCTCTCTCTAAGCATGTGGACATGTTTTTCGATTTTAGTTTTCGCTTGAGGACAAGCGAGGTCTAAGCTTGGGGGAGTTGATACGTCCATTTTGCATCATGTTTAACTACTGTTATTTATAATGTTTTTATGCATAATAATGCTTTTTTGAGTAATTCTAATGCCTTTTCTATCATAATATGCAAGGTTCACACAAAGAGGGAGAATTCTGGCAGCTGGAAAACTGGACCTGGAAAAGCTATGTCAGGCCACCTATTCTGCACAACTCCAAATAAGCTGAAACTTCACGAGGAATTTTTATGGAATAAATAATAAACACTGGAGCTAATGACTACCGGAGGGGGGCACCTGGTGAGCACAAGACACCAGGGCGCGCCTGGCCCCCCAGGCGCGCCCTGATGGCTTGTGCTCAGCCTAGCCCACCTTCGGTGCCCATCTTCTGGTATATAAGTCATTTTGACCTAAAAAATAAGGAGAGGACTTTTCGGACGGAGCACCGCCGTCTCAAGGCGGAACTTGGGCAGGAGCACTTTTGCCCTTCGGCGGAGCGATTCCGCCGGGGGAACTTCCCTCCCGGAGGGGGAAATCATCATCATCATCATCACCAACAACTATCCCATCTTGGGGAGCGCAATCTCCATCAACATCTTCAACAACACCATCTCATCTCAAACCCAAGTTCATCTCTTGTGTTCAATCTTTGCACCTGAACTATAGATTGGTGCTTGTGGGTGACTAGTAGTGTTCATTACATCTTGTAGTTGATTACTATATGGTTTATTTGGTGGAAGATTATATGTTCAGATCCATTATGCTATTTAATACCCCTCTTATCTTGAGCATGTTTATCACTTGTGAGTAGTTACTTTTGTTCTTGAGGTCACGGGAGAAATCATGTTTCAAGTAAGAATGGCACCTAAGCACCTGTCCACCCACATATCAAATTATCAAAGTAGCGAACACGAATCGAACCAACATGAAGAAAGTGAGTAGATGAAATTACCATGTACCCTCAAGAACGCTTTGCCTATTATAAGAGACCGTTTTGGCCTGTCCTTTGCCTCATAAGTATTGGGCTACCTTGCTACACTTTTTTTACTATAATCGTTACTTGCTCGTTACAAATTATCTTGCTATCAAACTACTCTGTTACTTACAATTTTAGCCCTTGCAGATATTACCTTGCTGAAAACCACTTGTCATTTCCTTCTGCTCCTCGTTGGGTTTGACCCTCTTACTTATCGAAAAGGCTACAATTGATCCCATATACTTGTGGGTCATCAGTATGTACCAGTAGCTATGTGTTTGATCTCTCTCTCTCTCTCTCGTGTTTTTGATTTGGCACGATCTTGATGTACCGCGAGCATTGTTATTATAGTTGGATCAAATGGTGTTTCTCCCCCTCTACCTTCTTGTGATGAATTGAGTATTACCTTTGAGGTTTCACTATTATTGGATTGAATACTATTATGGATTTGAGAACACTTCATGTATGTTTTGCGTGGGATACCCGTGGTGACAATGGGGTATTCTATTGATTCACTTGATGTATGTTTGGGCACTGAACTTGTGGATTCCCGAGGTAACATTGGGGTAATCTATGCATAGGGGTTGATGCACGTTTTTGTCATTGTTTCTCCGGTAGGAATCTTGGGGCACTCTTTGAGGTTCTTTGTGTTGGATTGAATATTATGATTCTGAAGTTGTTTGATGCATATCGTATAATTGACCCACGGATACTTGTGGTGACATTGGAGTATCTAGGTGACTTTAGGGTTGATTGATGTGTGCCATATGGTGTTATTTTACTACGAACTCTAGGGCTATTTGTTACACTTATAGGAATATCACAAGGGATTGATCGGAAAGAATAACTTTGAGGTGGTTTCATACCCTACAAGCAATTTCATCTTATGTTCTCCGCGATAGGAACTTTGGAGTGACTTTTGTCGCACGTTGAGGGTTTGCCATATGATCTAATTATGTTATCATTGTTGAGAGAACTTGCACTAGTGAAAGTATGAACCCTAGGCCTTGTTTTCAAGCATTGCAATACCATTTTCGCTCACTTTTGTTACTAGTTACCTTGCTGTTTTTATATTATCAGATAACAAAAACCTATATCTACCATCCATATTACACTTGTATCACCATCTCTTTGCCGAACTAGTGCACCTATACAATTTACCATTGTATTGGGTGTGTTGTGGACACAAGAGACTCTTTGTTATTTGGTTGCAGGGTTGTTTGAGAGAGACCATCTTCATCCTACGCCTCCCACGGATTGATAAACCTCAGGTCATCCACTTGAGGGAAAATTGCTATTGTCCTACAAAACTCTGTGCTTGGAGGCCCAACACAAGTCTACAAGAAGAAGGTTGCGTAGTAGACATCAAGCTCTTTTCTGGCGCCGTTGCCGGGGAGGTGAGTGCTTGAAGGTATATCTTTAGATCTTGCAATTGAATCTTTTAGTTTCTTCTTTTATCACTAGTTTAGTCTATAAAAGAAAACTACAAAAAATGTTATTGAGGTTGCTTCATATGCTTCATCTTTTTAATGTCTTTCATGAAAACGATGGAAAGGAAAATTGTGCTCAAGTGTTAGAAGAAGAAGTTCATAAAATGTTTGGCATTAAATCTTTGAATGATGAGCATGACTGCAATGTTGTTAGTTTTAATTCTTTGAATATCCATGATGCTAATGATATGCAACGCCATAAGCTTGGGGATGGTATGTTTGATGAAGATGATATTTTTTGTCCCCCAAGCTTTGATGAGAAAATTTATTATGATGATAACATGCCTCCTATTTATGATGATTATACTGATGAAAGTGGGTTTGGAAGAGGGTCAACTCTAGGTACTAATGATCCCACTATTTTGGTGGGTGTTGAATCTTATTGTAATAATGATGAATGTGGATTTGGAGAGGTCATGACTTTATTTAGTGATGAATCCACTATTTTGGAAGGTGTTTCAATTAATTATGAGAACAAAGTTGCTATCTATGATGATTATTGTGATGACATGTATGCTATAAAGAGTAATGATAACCATGAAACTCGTCATCATGATTTTAATTTTCAATTGGATTATGCCTCCCATGATAGTTATTTTGTTGAATTTGCTTATGTGGTGAGTAGTAAAATTTCTATGCTTGTGGATTATGAAAAGAATGCTTTATGTGATAGTTATATTGTTGAATTCATTCATGATGCTACTGAAAATTATTATGGGAGTGGAACATATGCTTTTACATATCTTCATAATACCAAGTTTCCTCTCTATGTGTCGAAAATCTTGAAGTTTTGCCTTTCTTTCCTTCCTATGCTAGTTGATTCTTGTTCCCATAAATTGTTTGCTCACAAAATCCTTATGCATAGGAAGTGGGTTAGTCTTAAATGTGCTAGTCATATGCTTCATGATGCTCCCGTTATGTTTCAACTCTTATCTTTTATGTGAGCATCATTGACATCATCATGCCTAGCTAGAAAGACAACCCAACATTTACCACTACTATTTTAGTGTGTTCACATCATCAAGATACTGTAGTAATCATGGTTTATAGCTTTTTCTTCTATAAAGTGCCAAGTAAAGCCTTTGGGATATTGTGGATGATAGTTGACTTGATTCTGTGCAAAAACAGAAACTTTTGCTCTCAGTCTAGGAATTTTGAAAATTCACTGGAACGAGCTTTTGATCTGAATTTTTTACACATGATTGATATAAAAATTTCCTACGCTTTCCTATTTTTTCAGAATTTTTAAGGTTGCAGAAGTATGGGTTTTGACCAGATCATTACAGACTGTTCTGTTTTTGACAGATTCTGTTTTCAATGAATAGTTTGCTTGTTTTAGTGTTTCCATAGCTTATATTAAGTAATATATATTGTGGAAATGATAGATTACAGTAGGAATTATGTGGAAACTATTAGGAATCTCATCTTGACAGTACCAAAGTGAATAATTTGTATTTATCATACTAACCAATCTCACGAAGTTCCGTTAAGTTTTGTGTGATTGAAGTTTTCAAGTTTTGGGTGAGATATCGATATGAGGAGAATAAGAAGCGGAAAGACCCTAAGCTTGGGGATTCCCAAGGTACCCCAGGGTAATATTCCAGGAATACCCAAGCAACTAAGCTTGGGGATGCCCCGGAAGGCATCCCTTATTTGGTCTTCAACATTATCGGTAACCTCACTTGGAGCTATATTTTTATTCGTCACATGATATGAGTTTTGCTTGGAGTGTCATTTTATTTTAGTTTGATTTGCTTGATGCTAGTTAGAATAATGTTTTCCATCTTTTATTTCAATAATAAGGTCAAGTATAGCCTTTACCATGCTTATTTTACAAGTCTATACGTTGCTGTTTTGAAAAAAGAATTGTTTCTATCATTGTCTGAATTCTTCTAGAAAGTCAGAACGTGATAAAATCTTGAAATGTTTACAAGGAGTAAAAAAAATTCTATAGTGTGGTAATTTTTCCGAAGTTTTAGAGTTAGGGAAGTATGATTCCTCTTGCATTCTTTACAGACTGTCCTGTTTAGACAGATTGCTCTTCTGTTTGCATTGTTTGCATATGTTTGCTTGTTTAATGATTCTATTTGAGGATAGGAGTATTAAATATGCAGAGGCAATTAGTATGCATAGTCAAATTATAATTTTAGTGATTTTCTACAGTAGAGAATGATAAGGTTTTGCATGGATTTATACTAACTATCTCACGAGTTCTTGTTGAGTTTTGTGTGGATGAAGTTTTTCAGAAGTAGGGAAACCGTGATATGAGAGGAATTAAGGAGACACAAGAGCTCAAGCTTGGGGATGCCCAAGGCATACCTATGTAACATCCCAATTTTCAATTTGGATGTTAATCACTAGGTCATCATATGCATCCATGATTCTTGCATTTTGAATTGGTTTTATTTGGACATTTTGATCCTAGAGACCTTAAGCAACTCAAGGACCATTTGAGAGAGTTGGAGGTTTACATAAAATCCATTTTTGAATTTTTCAAAATTGGTAAATTGGATCAAAGTGATTTTTATTTGAAATTATTTTTCTGATAATATTTCAAAATAAATAAAATAATGAGAGAAGATAATATAACTTCTTCAAAATAGAGGAAATAATGGAAATTTAATTTTAAATAAAAATATTTGTTTTATTTGAATTTTATTTGAGATTTTATTCGAGTAAATTGCATTTTTAAAAATTGCATTTTAGCCCAGAAAAATGTTCATGCTCTCCTAAATATTAGTAGAGGACCATGAAAATTGTTTTTGGGATTTTAGGAATTTTTTACTATTTATTTTATTTTGAATTTTTTTCCGTTTCGGTGATTTTTTGAAAAAATAAAATTCTTTCGGACCGACCGGCCCGAAGGCCCAGCCGGCCCAGCCGCCGCCGCGTTCCCTCGCGCCGCGCCACCCGTGCCCGAGCCGGACTCCGGCAAGGAGTCCAACGCCCCGCCTCCGTCGCCCCCTCGCCCAAGCCGATTCCGCCCCACCCCCTTTATAAGCCGCCGCACCCCCCTTTTCCTTCATCGCCGCCGCCCGCCTCTCGCAGCAGCCGCAGCTGTAGCCACCGCCGCCTGCAGCGGCCGCGCCGCCGCCACCCCGCCGCCTGCCGCAACCGCCGCTTGCGCCGCGCCGCCGCCCGCGCCGCTCCACTGCGCCACCCCGCGCCACTCCGTCGCCCGCGCCGCCCCACCTCGCAGCCGCCGGAGCCGGAGTTCGCCGCCGCCGCCGCCGCTTTTCCCACACCAAACCGGTAAAAACCAAAGAGAAACCGCGCGTTTTTTATTAAGTTTGATTTGTTTCTATAGATCGGTTTTTTAGGGTTCGTTAATTAGTGAACGTTCACCCGATCTTCTCTGTTCGCGAACGAATGTGTTCCTTAGTCTCTGTTAGCGGACGTTCGTCCAATATATTTTTATTTTTAGTTTTATTTTCGGCCAATGACCTATCCGTAATTACTTTTATCGAAGATATTCCCTGATCTTCAAACCTTCGCTACTTTTTGCTCGTTTGTCCAAATCCAGTGAAACCAACGCCAAAATCTTCGTCTCGTTCCTCTCTGTCCAGATAATTAACTTGAACATGATTTTGGAAATTTAAAATTTGTTTTCAAGCAGATTTGAGTTGGAACTTCTTTTGATCGTAGTTTGAGTTTCGTAACTCCGATTTAGTTCATTCTTTTTGCAAATCGAAACTCTTCACTTGAACTTTCTGTTTAGATCTTTTCTTTTGGGTTTTACCTTTGCATATTATGCTTGAGTGTTTATGTATGCTATTGTTTGTTCATGATAGAGTTTCCGGAGTGCGAGGCTTGCTACTACGAATCTCTAGGGTTTTCCGATCGTCAGCAAGGCAAGTAACACTTTGATCATATCCCTTTACTACCTAGTTTTTATGCATTAGTTTTCAACCCTCAAACACTTGATGAGGTAGAACCTATTGTCTTATATTCAAACCTTGGGTGTTACTACGTTATGCTTATACCGCTATGCTATGCTCGTAGACGTGGATTGGTTTGAGAGAATTCATGAAATATGTGAGAGTTATTGTTCACTAAGGTTTAAACTTAACATGGCTACTATAATACACATCTGGGTGGATTGGTTGTGGGCACCTGGGGATATACCAGTGTTGTCCAAGGAGATCCCGGGGAACCCGTGTGATCATCCTATGGTTTGTCACCTAGGCTCAAAGGGATCATAATGTTATTCATGCTGGAAACTTCCGTGTGCAGCCACATGCCATTATGGGCTCTGGCATAGTTGAGTATGTTGTGTGACCTCTTTCAGTGGTAGACTAGTAGATTTAGGGGATGTAGGTGGTACTGTCTACCCATCGTAAAGAGTTAATGCTTCTGAAAGACTGTGTCTCGGTCATCCGTTTCTCAAAGATCATGTAGTGCGAGAAATTCAACGGAGGAGATCGAGTCTTGTGGGGAAAAGTGCGCAAACCTCTGCAGAGTGTGTAAACTAATCATGGTTAGCCGTGTCCCCGGTTATGGACATCTTGAGTATCTGGTACTTGAATTATTATGTTGATCTCATCACTTTACTTAATTAATTTGTCGGGTTATTAATTTTTAATTTTGGGATTGAGTTGGGGTTACCTTCTCAATATTTTCAACAAACTTTGTAGTTAAATAAAATATATTCCTTTGTTGTAGGGAAAAACTAGCTTTATGCAAATGATAACCATAGAGCCTCCACCAGCCATATATGCATGTAGTG
This sequence comes from Triticum aestivum, assembly GCF_018294505.1. Taxonomy (NCBI): domain Eukaryota; kingdom Viridiplantae; phylum Streptophyta; class Magnoliopsida; order Poales; family Poaceae; genus Triticum; species Triticum aestivum. Next base: position 216,713,022 of record NC_057811.1, on the reverse strand, counting down.
ATAGCTGTTATTCTCTTCATTGTTCTATAGTGTTATCTTGCCAGCATATTCCATGTGCTGACCTACACGGCTGCAACATATCATGTTGCAGTATTTTCAGACGAAGAGTAAGGTGCGCTAGGTCGTTGTCGTGCACTCAGTTTTGCCGTGGAGTTGGATGGACTCATTTATCTTCGAACCTTCCGCAGTTATCTTATTTAGATGGCCTTCAGCCATGTTATTGTAACAAGTACTCTATTTTGAGACACTCGATGTAATAAGTGTGTGATTGAACTCTGCAATAAATCCTCGAGTACTGTGTGTGTCAGCAATACCGATCCAGGGATGACACTTAAGCACAGAGACTTGACCGTCTGAGGTTGGGTCGCTACAAGATGGTATTAGAGAACACGCTGACTGTAGGACGCGACCACTAGGAAAAGCCACTGGATACTCTTCTCTACTCACTTCTGACTCTTCTCCATTTCTACTCTATAGATGGCGGACTCAAGGAACAAGTTCACTCAACCGGATGACGACACCCCTTTCGGATGACACTTGAAGGAAGTCACTAGGTACCTGAGCATCGGCATACCAAGCTTCACCGGGACCTACACCACCACCCTACCTGAAGAGGAGCGCTGGATGATACGAGTTCATGTTCCAGGAAGGACGTTCACACCAATTACCGAGCCCATCGAGTTTTCCTTTGATGCACCAACTTGGAGTCTTGGAAAGAGCATGGCCGCCCACATCGCCATTGGACGCATCGGCGAGGTATACAACAAGGATCTTAAGGATACCATCTACCAGATATGTGGACACCGAGATGAGCAATGGGAGATGATCTGCACCAGGAAGGACAAATCCATTGCAGCCTACATACATGAATTAAATCAGCACATTCATCGTCAGGAGAACCAAATGTGCGCCAATATGATAGACCTGAAGAAGGTGATGACCCGGAACATGGAGCTAGAGGAGGAACTCAAGTCTACATGCTATGGATATGAAGAATAAATTGCAGTACTACTGGAGAAGAATGAAGAACTAAAGAAGAAGCTAGGAATATTCATGGGGGATCCCACACCTGGAATGGACATCCGTTTTGAAGACTACATCATACTAGACAACACCGACTCCGACCCCGACATCGATGATGATTATGAAGACAAAGCTGGAGCAGATATCATGGAGTCATCCACCGATCAAAATTTCTAGTCGACCACCATATTATGAGTAGAATTCTCCCATGTATATTGTAATAGTCCAAGCATTTTGTAACGGTAGCTTAGACCGATTGTATGATCTTGTTTGAATTGAGTGGTGTGAAATGAATGTGTTGTCTCATGTGCATATGGGTAGTGATATCTCTTTAGACCTCATTCCATTCTGTTCTCACCCCTCTAAACCTATCAGATGCCTCCGAGATGTGACCCCGCATTTGCTTTCCCACTGGAGCTCACTCAGTTGATCCAACAGCAGAATGCCTTGATGTAGCTGCTAGTCCAGAACCAAGGCAACAACAACAACAACCCACTGCCACCACCCCCAGTTGACAACTTAGCCCGTTTCCTAAGGTTGAATCCGCCGGTGTTCTGTAGTAGCACCGAGTCGATTATTGCAGATGACTGGCTCCGCAAGATTGGAAGGGAGCTGACCACCGTAGGTTGCACAGATGCTAAGAAGGTACGTTTCGCCGCACATCAACTGGATGGACCCGTAGCTTCATGGTGGGAGATTACTCAGCCACTTTCCCCGTGGCCAATGTCACTTGGGATCAGTTTCAGCAAGCATTCCGCACTGCACATGTCTCTGCTGGAGCTATGAGTATGAAGAAGCGTGAGTTTCGCAACTTGCGCCAGGGGAACCGTACTGTGGCACAGTACGTGGATGAGTTCAGCAAGTTAGCTCGCTATGCCCTAGATGATGTGGCCACAGATGCTACAAAGCAGGAGAAGTTTATGGAGGGGTTGAATGACGAGCTGAGTATGCAGTTGATGGTGGCAACATTCGCCAACTACCAGGAGTTGGTAGATAGGGCCCTCATGATTGAAGGCAAGCAACAGCAGATTGAGAACCGCAAACGGAAGTATGGACAAGGGAAGTACAACTCTGGAGCTCAACAGAAGCCTCGTTTTACCCCAAACTTGGGAGGACATACCCATCATAACCATGGAGGCCACACTCACAATGGAAGGAGTTCACATAACCACAGTGGCCCTAAGAATGGAAATGGGACTTGGAGGTGTAATTATGCAATACGGAAGAGTTGTTTCATATGTCTCACGACAGCTTCGACCTCATGAGTTGAAATATGCCACGCATGATTTGGAGTTAGCAGCCGTAGTGCATGCGCTCAAGACCTGGAGACATTATCTTATTGGAAACCATTGTGATGTTTACACGGATCATAAGAGCTTGAAGTATATTTTCACGCAGAAGGAGTTGAATCTTAGGCAAAGGAGATGGTTGGAGCTCATAAAGGATTATGATATGAAGCTACATTATCATCCAGGAAAGGCCAATGTTGTAGCAGACGCTTTAAGGCACAAAAGTTATGTTAATACTCTCGTAACCGGAGGATTACCGTAGGAATTGGCCGACGATCTCAAGGAACTTCGTTTGGAGATAGTTCCAAGAGGTTTTGTTGCAGCTTTGGAAGTTCAGTCTACGTTACTGGGAAAGATTCGAGAAGCCCAGAAGGTTGATAAGGAGATTGATGAGATAAAGGAGAAGATGAGTAAAGGAAAAGCCAAAGGTTTTCATGAGGATGAACACGAAAATTTATGGTTTGAGGACCGTATTTATGTACCCAATGATGCAGAAATCAGGAAGTTAATACTTCAGGAAGCTCATGACTCGCCATGCTCAATTCACCCCAGAAACACCAAGATGTATTTGGATTTGAAGGAACGTTTCTGGTGGACAGGTATGAAGAAGTATATTGCCGAGTATGTAGCGGTATGTGATGTATGTCAGAGAGTTAAGGCAGAACATCAGAAGCCAGCAAGATTACTTCAGCCTATGCCGATACCTGAATGGAAGTGGGATAAACTTGGCATGGATTTTATCACCGGATTACCCAGGACCCGATCAGGGTATGACTCCATCTGGGTATTAGTAGATCGCTTGACCAAAGTGGCTCACTTTATCCCCGTTAAAACCACTTATACGAGCGCGAAGTTGGCCAAGATATATATGACCAGAATCGTATGTCTGCATGGAGTTCCGAGGACCATCGTATCAGATAGAGGATCATAGTTTACTTCGAAGTTTTGGAATCAGTTGCACCAGACTTTGGGTACCAGGCTAGAGTTCAGTACAGCCTTTCATCCGCAGACAGATGGACAGGCCGAGAGAGTCAATCAGATTCTGAAGGACATGTTGAGAGCTTGTGCGCTAGATTATGGATCTAGTTGGGATGATAATTTTCCTTACGCAGAGTTCTCTTATAACAATAGTTACCAGGCTAGTTTGAAGATGGCCCCTTTTGAAGCCTTGTATGGAAGGAGGTGCAGGACACCATTGATGTGGGATGAAGTCGGAGACCGCCAGTTGTTCGGACCAGATTTAATCAAAGATTCTGAAGAGAAGGTTAAGTTGATTCATGATAGACTGAAGGTAGCTCAGTCCAGGAAGAAGAGTTATGCCGATACGAAACGCAAGGAGGTAACCTACGAAATCGGAGATAGAGCATATCTTTGGGTGTCACCACTCCGAGGAGTTAAACGATTTGGAGTCAAAGGAAAGTTAGCCCCTAGATTTGTAGGACCATACCGAGTTTTGGAACGTATGGGAGAAGTGGCCTACAAGTTGGAGTTACCCAAAGGATTGTCAGGAGTTCATGATGTGTTTCATGTTTCCCAGTTGAAGAAGTGACATGCAGAGATGGCTGATATTCCTCTAAGAGATACAGTGCCCCGGGAAGAAATTCAGTTGGAGAGTGACCTAACCTACGAGGAGAAACCCGTCAAGATTCTTGAGTTTGCCAGCCGAGTTACACGCATCAAGGTCTTCAAATTTTGCAAAGTTTAGTGGAGCCACCATACCGAGGAAGAAGCCACCTGGGAGCGAGAAGAAGACCTATGGAAAGACCACCCACACCTATTTGCTAGCCAACCCGAATCTCGAGGGCGAGATTCATCTTAAGGGGGGTAGGTTTATAACATCCCAATTTTCAATTTGGATGTTAATCATTAGGTCATCATATGCATCCATGATCCTTGCATTTTGAATTGGTTTTATTTGGACATTTTGATCCTAGAGACCTTAAGCAACTCAAGGACCATTTGAGAGAGTTGGAGGTTTACATAAAATCCAATTTTGAATTTGTCAAAATTGGTAAATTGGATCAAAGTGATTTTTATTTGAAATTATTTTTCTGATTATTTCAAAATAAATAAATAATGAGAGAAGATAATTGTAGCGACCAGACCTCAGATAGTCAAGTCTCTGTGCATCAGTGTCATCCCTGGATCAGTAATGCTGACACGCACAGTACTCGAAGGATTTATAACAGAGTAGCAATCACACACTTATTACATCGAATGTCTCAAAAGAGAACTTAATACAATAAATATGGCTTAAGGCCATCTAAAAATGATAACATCGGAAGACTTGGAAGATAAGCGAGTCCATCAACTCCAACGGCATCACTGAGTATAGAACCACGACCTAAGGCACCTTACTCGTCGTCTGAAAAGTCTGCAACATGAAACGTTGCAGCCCGAAAACGGGTCAGCACATGGAATATGCTGGCAAGGTAACACATAGAGAGTAATGAACAGAATAATGCTATACTACATGCATATTTGGCTGGTGGAAAGCTCTATGGTTACGGTTTTGCGAAAAGCCAATTTTTCCGTACTGCAAAGGAATAAATTTTATTTACTATCTTGGTGGTTGTTAAACATTGAGAATGGGTGACACCATCTCAATCCCAATTAAGTGTCAACATTAATCCCAACAAAATTAATTAAAGTAACATGATGAGATTCACATGATAATCCAAGTACTTGATACTCAAGTTGTCCATAACCGGGGACACGGCTAACCATGATTAGTTTATACACTCTACAGAGGTTTGTGCACTTTTCCCCACAAGACTCGATCTCCTCCGTTGGGATTCTCGCACTACATGATGTTTGAGAAACGAATGACCGAGACATAGTCTTTCAGAAGCGTTTGCACCTTACGATCGGGTAGACAGTACCACCTACAACCCCTACATCTGCTAGTCTACCACTGTAAGAGTTCACACAACTTAATCAACTATGCTAGAGCCCATAATAGCTTGTGGCTGCACACGGAAGTTTCTAGCATGAATAATCTCATGATCCCTTTGAGCCTGGGTGGCGGTCCATAAAAAAAAGGCAATCGCTGGAATACCCAGGTGCCTCAATCCACCCAGATGTGTGTTTAAGTAGCCACCTTAAATTGAACCATTAATTAAAAATCTCACATCTGTCATGGATACACTCACCCAATCCACGTCTACTAGCATAGCATAACAACATAAGCAAACGTAGAAGTAACTCCCAAGGGTATGGTAATAAACAGGGCAATAGGTTCTACCTCATCAGCTACTTCCCAACCTACAATTTAATCAGATCCTAATCATTCAATTGTTTGAGGATTGATCTAATGTAATAAAACTGGGTATGAAAAGAGGTATGATGAAAGTGTTACTTGCCTTGCTGATGATCCGTGAAACCTAGGGATTCGAAGTAGCAAGCGGCGCACTCCGGGTACTCTATCGCAAACAAACAAGCATACAATAAGTACTCGTCTAATGCACAGGTAAAACTCAAATAAGAGATCTAACCAGAAAGTTCAACTTAAGAACTCCGGTTTGCAAAAAGAATCAAATCAAACGAAGCAACGAAAGTCAAACGGCGAAAGAAACAAGCTTCGTTTACTAATCTGGACCTAAGTCAAATTTTGCAATATCAAAAACTTGTTTGAGTTGGTTAAACATAAAGAGGGTTTCGAGACGAAACTCTAGGCGCTTGAATCGCCTGATTCCGATAAACGAGCGAAAAGTTATACTAGAACGAAAAACAGATCGGAAATCGCGATCAGAAATAATCGTGGAAAATGCGAGAAAAAGAAAAACGGACGAACAGGCTAACGAACGAACGTTCGCTGTCTGCGAAAAAAAAACGAAAATCGTTCGTTAAAACGAACGTACGGACGAACGTCCGCTAAATAAACGAAACCGAAAAAAAACATATCTAGGTTTTTTTAACAAAACCGAATGAAAAACCGGCGGAAAAACCATACGGTTTTCTCGAGGAAAACCGCCGGCCGCGGGGGCGGCGGCTACCTCCGGCGTGGGCGGTGGGGTCCGGCGGGTGGCGCGGCGGAGTCCGGCGGGCGGCGGCGTCCGGCGGGTCGGCGGCGGCGGCTCCAGCGTCGGGCGGCGGGACGGCGGGCGGCGGTTTGGGTTAGGGTTGGCGCGTGGCTCGGGTGGGCTGACGGGCTCGGGGCGGCGCCTTATAAAGGCCCGGCCAGGCGGAGTCCTGGCCGAACACGGCCCAAAGTCGGTTCGCGTTTTTTAAAATAATTTCGCGCAAAAAACAATTAAAAGAAATACTAAACGGACTCCAAAAATCCCGAAATAAATTTTTCCCCGACTTCTAAAATAAAGCCGGACAAGATGAACATTTATTTGGAGCCTAAATGCAAATTTGAAAAACGCGTATTTTTCCTAAATTCAAATAAAATAGCGAAAAACTCCAAAATAAAATCTTATTTGATTTTTTTATTAAATCCTCAATATTCCTTTATTTTGGGAAAGTCATTTTATTCCCTCTCTCTTATTTCTAAAATTGGAATAATTGATGATAAAATAGATAAAATCAAATGATCCTATTTTCAAAATTCGAGAAAACTGAAACATGAAAATAACGAAATCCCCAACTCTCTCCGTGGGTCCTTGAGTTGCGTAGAATTTCTAGGATCTAGCCAAAATGCAATAAAATATGATATGCAATGATGATCTAATGTATAACATTCCAAATTGAAAATTTGGGATGTTACAATAATATGACTTCTTCATAACAGAGGAAATAATGGAAATTTAATTTTAAATAAAAATATTTGTTTTATTTGAATATTTTTCGAGTAAATTAGGGAAAAATTGCATTTTAGCCCAGAAAAATGTTCATGTCATCCTAAATATTAGTAGAGGACCGTGAAAATTGTTTTTGGGATTTTAGGAATTTTATTTATTTTATTCTGAATTTTTTCCATTTTGGCGAAATTATTTAAAAGAAAAATTCTTTCAGACCGACCGGGCCGAAGGCCCAGCCGCCGCCGCCTTCCCTCGCATCGCGCCGCCTGTGCCCGAGCCGGACTCCGGCAAGGAGTCCGACGCCGCCCCGCCTCCGTCGCCCCCTCGCCTAAGCCGACCCGCCCCCTCCCTCTTTATAAGCCGCCGCAACCCCCCTTTTCCCTCATCACCGTCGCCCACCTCCCGCAGCAGCAGCAGCCGCAACCACCGCCGCCTGCCCCAGCCGCCGCTTGCGCCGCACCGCTCCACCGCGCCACCCCGCGTCACTCCGCCGCCCGCGCCGCCCCACCTCGCAGCCGCCGGAGCCGGTTCCGCCGACGCTAGAGTTCGCTGCTATCACCGCCGGTTTCCCCACACCGAACCGGTAAAAACCGAAGAAAAATTGCCCGGTTTTTTATTAAGTTCAGTTTATTTTCATAAATCGGTTTTATTTTTTAGGGTTCATTAATTAGCGAACATTCACCTGATCTTCTCTGTTCGCGAACGAATTTGTTCGTTAGTCTCTGTTAGCGGACGTTCGTCCGATATATTTTTCTTTTTAGATTTATTTTCGGCTAGGAACCTATCTGTAATTACTTTTATCGCAGATTAGTCCCTGATCTTCAAACCTTCGCTACTTTTGGCTCGTTTGTCCAAATCCAGTGAAACCAACGCCAAAATCTTCGTCTCGTTCCCCTATGACCAGATAATCAACTTTAACATGATTTTGGAAATTTAAAATTTTCATGCAGATTTGATTTCGAACTTCTTTTGATCGTAGTTTGAGTTTCGTAACTCCGATTTGATTCATTCTTTTTGCAAATCGAAACTCTTCACTTGAACTTTCAGTTTAGATCTTTTCTTTTGGGTTTTACCTTTGCAACTTATGCTTGAGTGTTTATGGATGCTATTGTTTGTTCACGATAGAGTTTCCGGGAGGCTTGCTACTACGAATCTTTGGGGTTTCCCGATCGTCAGCAAGGCGAGTAATACTTTGATCATATCCCATTACTACTCAGTTTTTATGCATTAGTTTTCAACCCTCAAACATTGCATGAATAGGAATTGATAACATGTGGGTATTGGGAAGTAGTTGATGAGGTAGAACCTATTGTCTTATATTCAAACCTTGGGTGTTACTACGTTATGCTTATACCGCTATGCTATGCTCGTAGACGTGGATTGGTTTGAGAGAATTCATGAAAGATGTAAGAGTTATTGTTAACTAAGGTTTAAACTTAAGGTGGCTACTTTAATACACATCTGGGTGGATTGGTTGTGGGCACCTGGGGATATACCAGAGTTGTCCAAGGAAATCCTGGGGAACCCGTGTGATCATCCTATGGTTTGCCACCCAGGATCAAAGGGATCATGATGTTATTCATGCTGGAAACTTCCGTGTGCAGCCACAAGCCATTATGGGCTCTGGCATAGTTGAGTATATTGTGTGACCTCTTTCAGTGGTAGACTAGTAGATGTAGGGGATGTAGGTGGTACTATCTACCCGTCGTTAAGAGTTAATGCTTCTGAAAGACTGTGTTTCATTCATCCGTTTCTCAAACAGCATGTAGTGCAGGAAATTCGATGGAGGAGATCGAGTCTTGTGGGGAAAAGTGCGCAAACCTCTACAGAGTGTATAAACTAAGCATGGTTAGCCGTGTCCCCGGTTATGGACATCTTGAGTATTTGGTACTTGAACTATCATGTTGATCTCATCACTTCACTTAATTAATTTATCGGGTTATGAATTTTTAATTTTGGGATGGAGTTGGGGTTACCTTCTCAATATTTTCAACAAACTTTCTAGTTAAATAAAATATATTCCTTTGTTGTACGGAAAAACTAGCTTTATGCAAATGATAACCATAGAGCCTCCACCAGCCATATATGCATGTAGTGATAGCTGTTATTCTGTTCATTGCTCTATAGTGTTATCTTGCCAGCATATTCCATGTGCTGACCTACACGGCTGCAACGTATCATGTTTCAAAATTTTCAGACGAAGAGTAAGGTGCGCTAGGTCGTTGTCGTGCACTCAGTTTTGCCGTGGAGTTGGATGGACTCATTTATCTTCGAAGCTTCCGCAGTTATGTTATTTAGATGGCCTTCAGCCATAATATTGTAACAAGTACTCTATTTTGAGACACTCGATGTAATAAGTGTGTGATTGAACTCTGCAATAAATCCTCGAGTACTATGTGTGTCAGCAATATCGATCCAGGGATGACACTTAAGCACAGAGACTTGACCGTCTGAGGCCGGGTCGCTACAACCTAGTTAATATTTCAATAAGTCTCAAGCATCTAAGCTTGGGGATGCCCTGGTTGGCATCCCACCTTTCTTCTTCAACAATGATCGATCAATTTTGGTTGAGCCTAAGTTTTTGCTTCTTCACATGATATGTGCTATCCTTAGAATGTCATTTTATTTTGTTTTTCTTGATGTTTGAATAAAGTACTTAAGATCTAAATTTTCTTTATGAGAGAGAGTCATTAGCTACTTAATTATTTAACTACTCATTGATCCCCACTTATATCTTTTTGGAGTAGTTTGTCATTTACTCACGTGCTTCACTTATATCCTATGAGTAAATGGTTGACTGAATTGAATATCATAAATCCGAAATTATATATGCTTCATATGCTCATACCATGGGGAGTAATGACTTCACATATAATAAGTAGAGGTGGTAAATTAATTGAAAGTTAGCACACTGTCGTGGGAAACCACGGGCACCTATGGGGCCATGAGCCCCTTTTGGATCGGCGGGGGGGTGGGCATGATGCACAAAGAGCGGAGAAGCGTAACACAGCACGACAGAGATCACAGGGCAGTTTTACCCAGGTTCGGGCCGCCACGAGGCGTAAAACCCTACTCCTGCTTTGGTGGATTTATGGTGGAAAATAGTGGAAAAACGCAACGCTCTTGCCCGACAAGGTTTCCCCATGGCAAGAGTGGCTACGCGCATATGAATGTGCGGGGGTCCGAATCCTTTCTACGGTTGCCATGGGCCTCCTTTTATAGATTAAGGGGCCAGCGAAGCTGGCAAATCAGTTTTTACACACTGATTAGATAGAAAGCAGTGCTATTATACATAACTCTGCAGGCTGACAGAGCGCATTAAATGCGCCGCTCAGTGTCACATCACAGCTTGCCCGGCAGGCCCTGTCGGGCTGTTTTGCCAGCTTCGCGCCTGCTTGCTTGACATGTCTCGGGACGGGTGTTGCTTGGAGGCATTTACTATAGGAAGTGGCTGCCATGTGGCAGGGAGCAGCCACTTAGTCACTTAGGAGCTTGACACCGCACTGATCGACGACGTGCGCGCTGTGAGGTTGTGTGGCAGAGTGGTTTGCCTCTGTGAGCCCCGGTAGGCCTGCCGGGGTGGTCTTGGAGGCTCGCTTCCGGGGTAACCCCAACTTCGCTAGGCTCGCTTGCCCGTCAAGGGAGGTTCTTCTTGTAGTGGTATCTTGTCTCTCTGGCTAGTCTTAGTCTTCTTGATCTGCACTTTGATCCTTCAAAGAATTGATCCCTCGCGCTTTGATCTGATCTTGGTGCTATAATCTCATTCTTGGGCCTGTGCACAGTCTAGGCAACGGACCCAGGTTTCGCTGCACCGACAAGAGCCCCCGGGCTTGGCCTGAATGCGTTGCCGGGCGTCGTCGTGGTAGGCCCTAATCAGTGCACATGCAGGGGCGTAGAACTGGCTGCCCCCTTGAGATCTTCTTTACTTCTTCATTAACTTGAGCCCCGGCCGGTCTTCGGTTCTTCCATGGCTCGCGTAATGCCAATCATGGTGGTGCCACTCTTGTAATGGCCCGCGAATGGCTTTAACGCACGGATGAGTAACTGCCAATTCACTCTTCCCACCACGCCCTTATCCTTAGCCATGTATGCTGCATGCACCAAGTGGGGTAGGTAACGGAGGCGTGCGGGAGAGCATCAAGGCAGGGGCCTGATCTTCTTGGATTGGTGGAGGAGGGCGGCAGTTACCTGTTGAGGGATCGGCTCTCTTCCCCGACCCGCCTATAAGAGGAGGGGCGGGGAGGAGCGGAGGTATTCATCCTCACGTCCCTGCTCCTACATCCTCAGCTTTTTGCTGGTCATGCCGAAAGGGAGAGCCCGGGGCCAGTCCCCAGGCCGTAGCTTGGGGTTGGCGATGTCGAATGCTCGTGTTGATGCTTGTGGAGTGAGTCTGGTCCAGGTCCGGAGGGGGTGCGGTGGACGAGTTGTCCGTGGTGCAGGAGATATCAAGCTCCCCCATTGTGGTGGATTGCTTGTCTCCTCTGCCTCATCCGGCCGTGCAGTAAGTGTCGACCTGGTCATGAGCCTTTGCAGCCTGTCGACCTGGTGAACAGGTTCTTGGAGCCCCCGATGCCCGTCCAAGATGCAGGGCTCGGGGTTGTTGGTAATCGCAGCATTGCCCCTCCTAGCGGAACTGGGGCTGGTGCTGAAGAAAGGAGCGCCTTCCTGCCCGCCAAGGTGGGGAGTGGTGCACCCCGAGTCCCCTGGCCATCTTGGCCGTTGGTCGCTTCTTCGGGGAAGGTGTCGGGCTAGGGGCCCGATGTCTCCCTGGAGCGATGGTGATGGAGAGAAAACGAGGGAAGACGGAGAAGGCGGGTGGCAGGGCGTCAGGTCGGAGTACGATGGCACCAACACCTTCGTCTCCTTCTAGTGACTTGCCACCTCGTCTTTCCGCTCTTCCCGTCCCTCCCCGGCACCATCATCCCCGGTCTCTTCGGGTGATAGCTGGGGAGGGATGTTCCCTTGGTGCATTCGCCCCCCTCCAGCAGTCTTCTAGCTGAGCTTTGGTGGTTGATCCCACCGGTGCTCGAGCTGGGGCTTCTTGCTGGTCCTGGAGGTGGTGACTAGGGCACCGCCGATCTGCTTCCCATGCCCCTCCTTCGCAGCCTCGCCACTCCTGATCTTGTCAGGCTGTGCCCAACAGGCCATGACGGGACCGGGGTGGGCTCCTGCTTGGGGTTCTCTTTTAGTTATCTCCTCTTCCCACCGCAATACCTGGCGGAGGGAAAACGAAAAGAGGAGATTACGAGGAACTTATCTTTTTTTAATCTTAAATCTATAAGCACTTGCTAAATTTTAGTTCAAATTATGTAATCTCTTGAATCCATATTTGTGTCCTGTAAGGTTACTACTTGTTTGATCAACATATTCATGAAAACGATAAACCTTGCCGGGGACTTCTGCATGTAATATGTCCATGCAGGGGCGGAACGCCTCTATACTTTTAAGTAAACAAGTTTTCCTAGCAGGCCACCCTACCGGTACCCTCAGTTTTGTTGCTGTGGAGTCAGGCCTACCGGGCACAAATCATGAAGAGGGACCAGGCCCCCGCCAATCTTTTTTCATCAACGTCCACTACGACCATCCCGACCGAAGCAACGTTCGAGTCAAGGGATGGGAGCACCTAAGTTTTGAAAAATGGCAAGGTTTTATGATGCACAAGTCTTTACTTACAGAACAGGTATGCATAAGAGAAAGAACTTATCTGTTTGGCTTGCCAGAGATCACAGTGTAGGCTCATCTTTACATCTCCTCTTGGAGACCAAGTCCTCGGCAGGAGCCTGCAATTTACGCAGATGAAAATGATGCCAGATGCGATCTTATCTACATGAACATGCGGTGCTCATGAAATGCTTATGCATGCATGCAACTTGTCGCCCCCAGCACTTCATTTATTTCTCTGTTGCTCAGGGTATGCGCCTGGCTTTGTACAGGGGTTACATGCAACTGAGGCAAGGCCTGTACAAAAGGGTGGCTGCTGGGCAGGGCCCGACAGCCGTGCCTTATGGGCAGAACTTGCAGAGATGCTCAATATTCCATGAGTTTAGCAATTGAAAGCCATCTCCAGTCTCCAGATTGACTGTGCCAGGTCTGGTGGCTCGTACTACCCGGTAAGGGCCTTCCCACTTTGGCGTCAACTTGTTTGCACCCTTGGCAGACTAAACGCGCCTAAGGACAAGGTCACCTTCCTCAAAACATCGAGCATGAACCCTGCGGCTGTGATAGCGACGCATGGCTTGCTGGTAGCGTGCGGCACGCATAGAAGCCCGGAGACGGTTCTCCTCGAGAAGCACAACATCGTCAAGATGGTGCTGATCCTGCACTACTTCATCATAGGCAAGCACTCGAGGTGATCGGTAAATGACTTCCATGGGGATAACTGCTTCTGCCCCATAGACTAGGGAGAAGGGAGTCTGCCCGGTAGCTCGATTTGGTGTCGTTCTGAGGGACCAAAGAACCACCGGCAGCTCGTCGATCCATAGCCTACTGCACTTCTGCAGCTTATCAAATGTTCTCGTCTTGAGTCCTCGCAATAGTTCAACGTTCGCCCTCTCAGCTTGTCCATTGCTTCTGGGATGTGCAACAGAGGCAAATGAGATCTTGGATCCGAGGGCATGAACATATTGCATGAAGGCGCGGTTCGTGAACTGGGTGTCATTGTTGGTGATGATCCGGGTAGGGACCCCGAAGCGGCAGAACAATCCTTTCAAGACCTTGATAGCTGACTGAGCAGTCACCTTTCTCACGGCTTCTACTTCCCAACCACTTTGTAAATTTTTCGATGGCAACAAACAAGAATTCAAAGCCCCCGGCAGCTCGAGGGAAAGGGCCGAGGATATCGAGCCCCCAGACCGAAAACGGCCATGACAAAGGGATTGTCTGAAGAGCTTGGACAGACAGGTGGATGTTCTTGGAATGGAACTGGTAGGCTTCACATTTGGTGACTAGCTCGACCACATCTTGGAGGGCTGTCGGCCAATAGAATCCTCATCGGAATGCTTTCCCAACCAACACCCTTGATCCAATGTGGGAGCCGCACATGCCTATGTGTATTTCTGCCAGCAGTTCCTTTCCTTCTTACCGGCAAATGCACTTCTATTTCACACTGTTGGGCCTTCTTCTGTATAGTGTGTCATCGACAAACTGATACATACTGGCCCTCCAGGCTACTCTTTCAGCTTCTTCTTGCTCTCAGGGAAGTTCTCCGGTTTGGAGGAAGTGGACTATGTTCCTTGCCCAAGTTGGAGCCTGGGGCTCGGCGATGAGGACGAGCGGCACCTCGTCATTCGTGGAGCGCGTTCCTCGACTGCGGAGACCAGTGGCCCGGCAGGAGGGTGCAGCTCGACAATCGAAGGGGAGCTGTTTCTGGCAGGGTCCCTGCCAGGAGCCCCAGAGGCTCTACCAGGAGAGGCTTACCGGAGTCTAGTTTCCTCCTCTTTTGGGCCATTGTTGCCAGTGATACGGAGGGCTGAGTAAGATGGAGAACAAAAGTTCTTGGTTCCACAGGAAGTTTTGGTGCAGCACACTTTGACTGATGATCAGCCATGCTGTTTTCTACACGGGGTACGTGCTCTGTTTGCAATCCGTCAAAGCGCTCCTCCAATCTTCTCACTTCCTCAATGTATGCCTCCATCAATGGACTTTGGTAATCCTTGTTGACTTGTCTCACCACAAGTTGTGAATCTCCTCGAATGATCAGCTTCTTGATTCCCAATTCAGTGGCAATCCTTAGCCCGGCAAGGAGCCCTTCATACTCTGCTGTATTGTTGGTCGCCTCCTCCCAGGGAAAATGCCTCTGGATGACGTACTTAAGGTGCTCTCCAGTGGGAGCAACGAGAAGCACACCAGCCCCTACACCTTGTAGGGAGAAGGCACCATCGAAATACATGATCCTTTCTTGGGGTGCTTCCTTGCCGGGAATAACTGTTTCCAGCACTTCTTCATCAGGGCTTGGTGTCCATTCTGCAATAAACTCTGCCAATGCCCTGCTCTGAATCGTTGACGCGCTTTCCAATTTCAGGCCAAAGCTGGATAACTCCAACGCCCACTCCACTATTCTTCCGGTAGCCTCAGGGTTTTGGAGTATCCTTTGCAAAGGAAAGCGGGTGACAACCGTGACCTCATGGGCTTGGAAGTAGTGGCGCAGTTTCCTTGAGGCCATTACAAGGCCAAAAATCAACTTTTGCACACTAGAGTACCTAGATCTAGCCCCCTGCAATAGGGAGCTGATGAAGTACACTGGGCGCTGCACCACTTTCTTCCTTGCCGCATCCTTGGGGTGATCTCCGCTGCTGCGCTCTGCTTTGTCCTGATCCATATCTGTCCTTGTCGGGCAGTTCTCACTCTCCCCCTGGAATGGACACTAGCTGAGGCTGCTGCTTCCTCCACTTCCCGTTGCACCACTAGTGGTGCACTAACCACTTGGTTAGTTGCCGCCAGATATAGCAGCAACGGCTCTTGTGGTTTGGGAGCAACCAAAGTGGGCACAGAGGACAAGTAGTTCTTCAAATCTTGAAGTGTTGTATCTACTTCCGGGGTCCACTTCATGGGTCCTGCCTTCTTCAAGATCTTGAAGAACGACAAGGCGTGCTCAACAGACTTGGAGATGAATCTGCTAAGCGCAGCAACGCACCCTGTCAAACGCCTTACATCCTTAATTGTCCTAGGTGCCTGAATCTACTTGATGGCCTTGATCTTATCAGGGTTGACCTCTATCCCAAGATGGGACACAAAGAGACCAAGTAGCTTGCTGGAGGGAACGCCCAACACGCACTTCTCCTGGTTCAGCTTCAAGTTGATGTTGCACAGATTAGCAAATGTCTCTTCTAAATCCTGGATGAGGGTTGATCTGTCCTTTGTCTTGACCACAATATCATCCATATAAGCTTCAATGTTCCTATGAAACTGTGATTCAAAAACAATCTGGACTGCTCTTGCAAAAGTGGACCCGGCACTCTTCAACCCGAAGGGCATGCGCCCGACGCAGTATGTGCCACATGCGCAGCATACTCCGAAAAGGTATGCTTCCCGGATTCCTTGCTGGTGTCCCTGCTAGCCTTCTTCTTTCCTTTGATTTCCTTGGCAGGAATTGTGGCTTCCGCAGTCTCTGCCGCGACTACGTCCTGGTACATCTTATCCACGCAAATGATTGCGTCCTTCTCGTCTTACCGAATGGAAATTGTCGGCGTCCTGGGAACGGGGTTCCCCAGACTTGCCTGCCTACGGCCCACAGCGTGGCTCTGCCAGCGGCCCTGTATGGTCCATCTTCACCAGCAATGTGACGCCCGGGTAATCAAGCTACAGTAACCCTCTGGTATGATGCCACGTCACCACGATTACTGTTGCTAATCTCGTGTTAGTTCAGAACCGATCCAAATTCAAATTTGAATTAAAGTCAAACAATAAAGTCTTCAATTCTCAAAACTAAAATGTTCTTATTATGACAATTAAATCATCGATAGTATTGGTGGAGAAACAACATTTTTATAAAATAATTAATTACTCTAAAGTGATTAGAACTGCAGCAAAACAATTAAGTGAATACCTTTTTCGATTAATAAAATTCTAAACTAATTTTATTTCGGGGTAAAACATTTATGGCAGTGGGTGGTTCTCAAACATCAATTTAGGAATTGTTATTATTTTTTTCTAAGCTAAAAACAATGAGTATCTAAAATAAAACAGAACAGAAAAAAATAAAAAAAAGAGAAAAGGAAACAAAAAAAAGAAAGAAAGGAAAAGACCCCCCCCTGCTGGGCCTCGGCCCAGCTGGCCACTGGGCCACCAGGCCAACCCCAGCCGGCCCACCCCTGCCTACTAACCCACTCCCCCTCCCACCGTAACCCTAACCTACCCAACGTTCCCCACTCTCCCCCCGATCCTATCCACTCCTGCTTCTGCCCCGATCTGGGCATCGTCGCCCCGAGCACCGTCGCCAACCGCCCCGACGCCGCCGCCTGGTCCTCGCCGGATTTGTCAGCTTGCCGTCTCCTTCCCACGCCGGACCTCCTCGACCTCCTCCCCGACGGCCTCCCCAAGCCACGCCGTGCCCCGTCGCCGCTCGCCGTCTCTGGTGCCACCTCGCCGACGCCGCCCCACCGCCTCTTCCTCGCCGGACCGCACCGACCCTCCCCGTCCTCTTCTCGTCAACGGGGTGAGCTCCCCGTCGGCCCCCGTCTCCCCTCCGTATGCTGCACCCCACGCCATCTCGTCGCCGCGCCCGCCTCTGCGTGGCCGCGCCCCGTCGTGGCTCCCGCACGCCCGCGCGCGCAGAGGGCGCGCCTCCCCCCTTTGCGCCCGTCGCCTGCGCCGGCTCTCACCGTTGCTAGCGCCGGTCGCGGACCGCCTCTGCTAGTCCCCACGGCCGCGCCACCACGCCGCCCGCGTGCCACTGGCCGCACCGGCGCCACCCCCTCGCCTCCGCCCGCCGTGGCCCCGGCTGGCCGCGTCGGCTTGCCCCTCCGTCGGTGCCCCGGCGGCCTCGTCCCGCCCTGCGGGCGAGTGCTCGCTCGGGTGCGCCCGCAACCGCCTGCCCGAATGCCCGTTAAGGCCCCTGGGCCTATGACCAGTGGGCCCGGCCCTAGAACGTTCAAAAAAAGAGAAAAGAATTAAAAATAATGTTAATAAAATTAAAAATTAATTAGTTAATTAATTAATGAATTAATTAAGTTAATTAACCATGTTTAATTAGTCTAATTAACTAGTTAGTTTAAATGAACCATAATTAGTTTAGTTAAATCCGAATTGACCTAATTAGAGTATGACAGGTGGGTCCCACTGGACCCACCTGTCAGGTTTACCAGGTTAACGGTCAACGTTGATTGCTGACATCATGCTGACGTCATAATTATCTTTTTTCTAATTAAATTAATTCTATTAATTCTTGAAAAAGATAAAATCCTTTTTAAATTAATATAAAATAAACCGTAGCTCGGATGGAAAAACTTTGTACATGAAAGTTGCTCAGAACAACGAGACGAATCCGGGTACGCAACCCGTTCGTCTGCCACACATCCCTAGCATAGCAAACACGCAACTTTCCCCCTCCGGTTCATCTGTCTGAAAACACGAAACACAAGGAATACTTTCCCGGATGTTCCCCCCTTCGCCGGTACCACCTCCTACCGCGTTAGGGCACACCTAGCCCCGCGCAATGACATGTCTTCCATCGTCCTGCTTATGTTTGCATTATATTTATTGTTTCTTCCCCCTCTTCTCTCGTTAGACACCGAGACAGACGCCGCTGCTACCCAATAGGACTACGGTGTTGACGACCCCTCCTTCTTGCCAAAGCAACCAGGCAAGCCCCCCCCCCTTGATCACCAGATATCGCCTATTCTTCTCTATACTGCTTGCATTAGAGTAGTGTAGCATGTTACTGCTTTCGGTTAATCCTATTCTTTTGCATAGCCTCTCATTGTTGCTACAATTGTTACCCTTATCTCCTATCCTACTGCTTAAAATACGATGCTAGTTTTTCCATCAGTGGCCCTACATTCTTGTCCGTCTGCCATGCTATACTACTGGGCCGTGATCACTGCGGGAGGTGATCACGGGTATATACTATATACTTTATACATGATACATGTGGTGACTAAAGTCGGGTCGGCTCGAGGAGTACCCGCAAGTGATTCTGATGAGGGGGCTGAAAGGACAGATGGCTCCATCCCGGTAGAGGTGGGCCTGGGTTCCTGACGGCCCCCGACTATTACTTTGTGGCGGAGCAACAGGGCAGGTTCAGACCACCTAGGAGAGAGGTGGGCCTGGCCCTGGTCGGCGTTCGCGGATACTTAACACGCTTAACGAGATCTTGGTATTTGATCTGAGTATGGCCATTTGGTCTATACGCACTAACCAACTACGCGGGAACAGTTATGGGCACTCGACGTCGTGGTATCAGCCGAAGCTCTTCTTGACGTCAGCGACGGAGCGGCGCGCGCCAGATTGGACTGGAACGCCTGCTAGGCTAGGTTTGCTTCCGGCCGCGTACACAATGTGCAGGTATGCAATGGGCGATGGGCCCAGACCCCTGCGCGCATAGGATTTAGACCGGCGTGCTGACCTCTCTGTTGGGCCTAGGTAGGGCTGCGACGTGTTGATCTTCCGCGGCCGGGCATGACCCAGAAAAGTGTGTCCGGCCAAATGGGATCGAGCGTGTTGGGTTATGTGGTGCACCCCTGCAGGGAAGTTTATCTATTCGAATAGCCGTGTCCCTCGGTAAAAGGATGACCCGGAGTTGTACCTTGACCTTATGACAACTAGAACTGGATACTTAATAAAACACACCCTTCCAAGTGCCAGATACAACCCGGTGATCGCTCTCTAATAGGGCGACGAGGAGGGGATCGCCGGGTAGGATTATGCTATGCGATGCTACTTGGTGAACTTACCATCTACTCTCTTCTACATGCTGCAAGGTGGAGGTGGCCAGAAGCGTAGTCTGCGACAGGATTAGTTATCCCCCTCTTATTCTGGCATTCTGTAGTTCAGTCCACCGATATGGCCCTTTACACATATACCCATGCATATGTAGTGTAGCTCCTTGCTTGCGAGTACTTTGGATGAGTACTCACGGTTGCTTTTCTCCCTCCTTTTCCCCTTTCCTTTCTACCTGGTTGTCGCAACCAGATGCTGGAGTCCAGGAGCTAGAGATCCCGAGGATGATTCTACGCGGAGTTTGGCTTCGAGGAGTAGTTAGGAGGTCCCAGGCAGGAGGCCTTGCCTTTTCGATCGTTGCTATTTTTGTGCTAGCCTTCTTAAGGCAATCTTGTTTAACTTATGTCTGTACTCAGATATTATTGCTTCCGCTGACTCTTGTGTTTTCGAGCTTATGTATTCGAGCCTTCGAGGCCCCTGGCTTGTAATATAAAGCTTGCTTTATTTTAATTTGTGTCTAGAGTTGTGTTGTGATATCTTCCCGTGAGTCCTCGATCTTGATCGTACACATTTGCGTGTATGATTAGTGTACGATTGAATCGGGGACGTCACAAGTTGGTATCAGAGCCAACTACCTGTAGGAATCCCCCTTTCCAACTCCTTGGCCGAAGTCGAGTCTAGTCATTGGAATTTTTTTTACTAACATGGCTGTGTGGCTTACGGGCCCACGTCGCCATTGGGTGGTAGTAGGATCTTTTATTCCTCAACCTATACTCTGGGACTCTGACATCTCTTCTATTCGGATTAAACGATTTTACTCACTCTGACTCTAGGTTCTCGATAATACTTTCTCCCGGAGAGCCCCTTATTACAGATGATCGTTTGCTGCACCAGAAGGATCCGAAGATACTCTCCGATGTTCTCTTGAGACTTTATGGTGTCACTTTTGCAATTCCCTTCCATCGATAAACCCCTGTGGCTAAGCACGTATACTTGCCATTCATACAATGCTTCCCAGTTGATCTTGTTATTACAAGATACCTTGAAATTCTCTTTGTTGCTCCGAGAATCCTTTGAGCTTACTGCCTTGCTGTTCTTTGCCACATGAATACCACTATGGATAATTTCTAGCACTCACCGGATATTTTCTCCTCCCCAGTTGATTCATGTATTTCACAAAAGTCTTCAAAATACTATTTGAACTTCTAAAATCCTGAGTAGCCTATTGCTCTTGAAATTCTTACTTGCTTGCATTATGGTTAATCCCATAAGTCTATAATCTTATTGGCATCTCTTGTCATTATCATTTTGAGTCCGTTGATTCAATTTGTTGCGAATGCTCGCAATCCTCAATCAGATCCTAGAATTCATCCTTCCGGCTCAGACGTCATTTTAAACATGAGCTGGAACTCGACCAATCAATTTGCCATCGATTGTACCCCTAAGCCTACTCAACTTATCCATCCTTGATCAGAGCGTTGCTCCTGATCCCCTGATTTGGAAATCATAATTCTTTTGCATTTGAACTTTGAATTAGTCAGTTGTTTCTATAATCAGATCTCCTTGCATTCTTCTTCCTCTGGTTGCATACCGATGCTCACATCAGATCCCTTGTGGACCATCGGTTCCTTTGTTGGATTTTATCCGACAGTGTCCTTCATATTGAATAACCTTGTGAGCCTTTCCATGGGTATATAATGCCATTGGTAAATTGTATCATCTGCTTTTGAACAATGCTCTACTTTCGAGCTTGTAATATTTACTATTGAAGCTTGTGGTATATGTTTCCACGATACCCTGACGGGTTGAACCTATACCTTCCTTAATATGTGTGAACCTGAAAGTTTTCACGGGATATACTCCTCTGGTAATTCACCAGGTAGGTTTTGACACTGAAATCACCTTTATCTAGAGCAGTGAATGAAAGCTTATGCGTTGAACAAGTGGGAGTCGACCTTGAACCCTGTGTTCATGCCCATGGACACGATGTATACCTTATCATGGAAGCTTCTCTGAAAATAATTATCCCCTTGTTATAAGTTCATCTGGTATCCGTGGACGTGGTTCCGACCATGTTTCTCCTTGATTCCGTTTCTCCTGCAAGTTTGAGCACTTGTCTTCTGCAGAGCAATACCCTAGTCCAACCTCTACCTTGATCTGTCGTCGAGTATTACCCCCTGGTATCTCGAGATTATCATGGAACTGCATAACTTCTTATGAGTTCTTCATCAAGTGCTACATTCTCACTGATTCCAATTTTCCACGGGCTCTGAGTTATTAGTCACTCGAGAACACCGATAAGTGAATCGATTCCGCACTCTGATTCAATAACTCTAAGTAATTCTTGTTGATTACGAGTTTAATAATCCTTCAAGTCATTCCTAGCCGTATCGGCTATATCATTATCGTGCAAACTTTTTAACTGTGCTACCCGGTCCTTCCCGGAACACAACTTTCAACGATGAGCTAAGCTTATGTCGATCTCCCTTGTCTTATCGTTTCACCTCGAACGGCATGCTTGATTCCTAGTGGGTGTTGTATCCGTAGTTCCAATAATCCTTTGCTGCATCAGTCCTTCTGCTTGAGCAAGCGTTGTTCGATTACATCTTCATGAAACCTCTCGGCAAATGTGTCGTGATCATCATCAACCTTATGAGGTCTTCCAGGATATCAATTGAGTTCATGATGAGAAATACCATCCTTGCCCTCGATGATCTGTGTTATCATCGACCACTTTATTGCCTTCCCACCAACACAAGCTTGTTCGTGTTTGGTGTTATACCTTGAGTTCCTTGCTATCCAGCAATTGTTCTTCTTTACCTTGGAACATTAACATCTCTTATGTCATCTATGTTGTGAGAATTTCACCACCTCTTAAGAATTCTTGGTATGGTGATACTTCTCACCATCACCATTCTTTCTGGGGTCCTCGTGTTGATTCCAACCGGGGTACCAACAAGTGAGCGGTGCTGTTTGGATTCTGCCCTTCTAGCAACCCTATTCCTTTGAAGTTAATGATCGGACGTTCATTCTTAGACTATTAATTATTGAATCACCATTCCGACGTTGGTCGTGCAACCCAGCACATATTTCGGGTGCACCTTTCAACCAATGTTTAATTGTGTATGTTTTCCTCGAGCATACATCATTATACCATTTGAATTGACAAATGTTATCTCCTTGATGACATACTTGTGGAAATCCATCTTTTGGAAATCTGGAGGAATTGTCGCTGAGTCCATCAGCCACCCCCTCACCCTCTCCTTGATTTAATGATGAACTCTTCGAAACTCGCTTCCATAGTTCAATTCTCGAGAATCTTACAATGTCATCTCGAAAATTTGTGTAGCACCTTTCCTCTCAGGCATCCTGAGTCTGAGTTATCCTGACACCAATCAGATCTGAATCTCGGTCAGATATGATGGTTGGAACATATTTCCAAGAGTTATAACATTGGTCTTATGTGACCCGGTAAGGTGATGTCGTGCCTAGCACACCTGGCCGGAGGACCTATTGTTACCATTTCCTTTTAGCAAGGCTATCCTTTTCTTCCATGAGGAAATTGTAAGACTTATTCAACAAGCGGTTCCCGATGGACCCTTTTTGTTTCTAAAGTCTGATCTTCACCTGATAACCATGTCAAGGCTATCTCGATGCATGTCTATGGTACTCCGATTTTCAACAGGAACATTTGAAGCCCAATGCTAAATGTTTCCTGCTCAACTATCCAAACACCGTTGTATGGGTAACATCTCGATTAATCCTTGCCTCTTATCTGAATGGCTGGGTACTTGCTCTCCTACCCTGTATGCCATGTTCTGCTTGTACATGGGAAGGATATACTCCTAATAATTGTGTGTTTAAACACATTTTCCTTTCCCTTGTTCTGTTTAATCTGATAATCATATTTTCCTTTCCATTGGTTGGTTTAACGTTTCTGGTGATCATTATGATCTAAGCAGTATTAATTCCCTACTTGTGCAAACACCTCGGTGTACAACTCTGTCAGTAAGACCCTGTTACTATTGTTGGTGACATTCCGGTAGCCACCGATGGACGAGAACTTTGCCTATGGGTCCGCCTCGTTCAACGAGCAGGAAAATGGTTCTCTTGGTCCCTCGCCCTTGGTACCGACGTTGTTGCCGACATAATTGACAGGCTACCCTCTGACATGCCTTACTTGCATGATCATGCAAGACGTCTCCACCCTTCCAACTTTTATCCCACATGGTGGGCCCATAACCCACAGTTCCACAGGATCGAAACCTGACTCTCCTGTACCCCCATGTTGCCAAAGTTATTCCTCGCGCTTGATTTCGTATACAATTCATGGATCATCTTCCTAGTAATATACTTTGGTGTCAGAAGCAATACTTATTCTCGTTGCTCTGGACCCCTTTCACACTTTGTTCAGGCATCGAACGATTGCCTACCCGCTTAAACTTCTCATAGTACCTTCTTACTTTGCTCTCGAAATTTTCTTAAGTTTCAGTTCGAGAGTTCCTTTCCGCCACCTTCCCCCGATGTTAGCTACCAGGTAATCAACCTTGCAGAGGTCCGTTCTTCCGGAATAACGACCCTTTATTCTTTCGTAAGTACGATGGAGTTCCCGAAGAAAGGATGACGACTTGATCATGGTGACTTGAAGCAGAGAAATGAAGACATCAACGAAAGGGATCAACCTCTTTGAAAGGGCAGCCAAGACCGACAAGACTCGTTAGGTTTTTCGCTACCAGCACCTTCCCCCCTTAGTCCACCGCGTAAATCTCGGGACGAGATTTCTTGTAGTGGAGGAGAATTGTGACGCCCCGGTAATCAAGCTACAGTAACCCTCTGGTATGATGCCACGTCACCACGATTACTGTTGCTAATCTCGTGTTAGTTCAGAACCGATCCAAATTCAAATTTGAACTAAAGTCAAACAATAAAGTTTTCAATTCTCAAAACTAAAATTTTCTTATTATGAAAATTAAATCACCGATAGTATTGGTGGAGAAACAACATTTTTATAAAATAATTAATTACTCTAAAGTGATTAGAACTGCAGCAAAACAATTAAGTGAATACCTTTTTCGATTAATAAAATTCTAAACTAATTTTATTTCGAGGTAAAACATTTATGGCAGTGGGTGGTTCTCAAACAAAAATTTAGGAATTGTTATCATTTTTTTCTAAGCTAAAAACAATGAGTATCTAAAATAAAACAGAACAGAAAAAAATAAAAAAGAAAGAGAAAAGGAAACAAAAAAAAGAAAGAAAGGAAAAGACCCCCCCCCCCGCTGGGCCTCGGCCCAGCTGGCCACTGGGCCACTAGACCAACCCCAGGCCGGCCCACCCGCTGCCTACTAACCCACTCCCCCTCCCACCGTAACCCTAACCTACCCCACGTTCCCCACTCTCCCCCCGATCCGATCCACTCCTCCTTCCGCCCCGATCTGGGCATCGTCGCCCCGAGCACCATCGCCAACCGCCCCGACGCCGCCGCCTGGTCCTCGCCGGATTCGTCACCTCGCCGTCTCCTTCCCACACCGGACCTCCTCGACCTCCTTCCCGACGGCCTCCCCAAGCCACGCCGTGCCCCGTCGCCGCTCGCCGTCTCTGGTGCCACCTCGCCGACGCCGCCCCACCGCCTCTTCCTCGCCGGACCGCACCGACCCTCCCCGTCCTCTTCTCGTCAACGGGGGTGAGCTCCCCGTCGGCCCCCGTCTGTCTCCCCCTCCGTATGCTGCACCCCACGCCGTCCCGTCGCCGCGCCCGCCTCTGCGTGGCCGCGCCCCGTCGTGGCTCCCGCACGCCCGCGCGCGCCCAGGGCACGCCTCCCCCTTTGCGCCCGTTGCCTGCGCCAGCTCTCACCGTTGCTAGCGCCGCTCGCGGACCGCCTCTGCCAGTCCCTGCGGCCGCGCCACCGCGCCGCCCGCGTGCCACTGGCCGCACCGGCGCCACCCCCCTCGCCTCCGCCCGTCGTGGCCCCGGCTGGCCACGCTGGCTTGCCCCGCCGTCGGTGCCCCGGCGGCCTCGTCCCGTCCTGCGGGCGAGTGCTTGCTCGGGTGCGCCCGCAACCGCCTGCCCGTATGCCCGTTAAGGCCCCTGTGCCATGACTAGTGGGCCCGGCCCTAAAACGTTAAAAAAAGAGAGAAGAATTAAAAATAATATTAATAAAATTTAAAATTAATTAGTTAATTAATTAATGAATTAATTAAGTTAATTAACCCTGTTTTATTAGTCTAATTAACTAGTTAGTTTAAATGAACCATAATTAGTTTAGTTAAATCCTAATTAAACTAATCAGAGTATGACAGGTGGGTCCCACTGGACCCACCTGTCAGGTTGACCAAGTCAACGGTCAATGTTGACTGCTGACATCATGCTGACGTCATCATTATCTTTTTTCTAGTTAAATTAATTCTGTTAATTCTAGAAAAAGATAAAATCCTTTTTAAATTAATATAAAATGAACCGTAGCTCGGATGGAAAAACTTTGTACATGAAAGTTGCTCAGAACGACGAGATGAATCCGGATACGCAGCCCGTTCGTCCGCCACACATTCCTAGCATAGAAAACACGCCACTTTCCCCCTCTGGTTCATCTGTCCGAAAACGCATAACACCGGGAATACTTTCCCGGATGTTTCCCCCCTTCGCCGGTACCACCTCCTACCGCGTTAGGGCACACCTAGCCCCGCTCAATGACATGTCTTCCATCGTCTTGCTTATGTTTGCATTATATTTATTGTTTCTTCCCCCTCTTCTCTCGTTAGACACCGAGACCGACGCTGCTGCTACCCAGTACGACTACGGTGTTGAC
The DNA here is from genome assembly GCF_018294505.1 of Triticum aestivum. NCBI lineage: Eukaryota > Viridiplantae > Streptophyta > Magnoliopsida > Poales > Poaceae > Triticum > Triticum aestivum. The sequence goes on along the minus strand of NC_057811.1, from coordinate 216,686,785 downwards.
GACCCCTCCTTCTTGCCAAAGCAACCAGGCAAGCCCCCACCTTGATCACCAGACATCGCCTATTCTTCTCTATACTGCTTGCATTAGAGTAGTGTAGCATGTTACTGCTTTCGGTTAATCCTATTCTGTTGCATAGCCTCTCATTGTTGCTATAGTTGTTACCCTTACCTGCTGTCCTACTGCTTAGAATAGGATGCTAGTTTTTCCATCAGTGGCCCTACATTCTTGTCCGTCTGCCATGCTATACTACTGGGTCGTGATCACTGCGGGAGGTGATCACGGGTATATACTATATACTTTATACATGATACATGTGGTGACTAAAGTCGGGTCGGCTCGAGGAGTACCCGCAAGTGATTCTGATGAGGGGGCTGAAAGGGCAGATGGCTCCATCCCGGTAGAGGTGGGCCTGGGTTCCTGACGGCCCCCGACTGTTACTTTGTGGCGGAGCAACAGGGCAGGTTCAGACCACCTAGGAGAGAGGTGGGCCTGGCCCTGGTCGGCGTTCGCGAGATCTTGGTATTTGATCTGAGTCTGGCCATTTGGTCTATACGCACTAACCAACTACGCGGGAACAGTTATGGGCACTCGACGTCGTGGTATCAGCCGAAGCTCTTCTTGACGTCAGCGACGGAGCGGCGCGCGCCGGATTGGACCGGAACGCCTGCTATGCTAGGTCTGCTTCCGGCCACGTACGCAACGTGCAGGTGTGCAATGGGCGATGGGCCCAGACCCCTGCGCGCATAGGATTTAGACCGGCGTGCTGACCTCTCTGTTGGGCCTAGGTAGGGCTGCGACGTGTTGATCTTCCGCGGCCGGGCATGACCCAGAAAAGTGTGTCCGGCCAAATGGGATCGAGCGTGTTGGGTTATGTGGTGCACCCCTGCAGGGAAGTTTATCTATTCGAATAGCCGTGTCCCTCGGTAAAAGGACGACCCGGAGTTGTACCTTGACCTTATGACAACTAGAACTGGATACTTAATAAAACACACCCTTCCAAGTGCCAGATACAACCCGGTGATCGCTCTCTAATAGGGCGACGAGGAGGGGATCGCCGGGTAGGATTATGCTATGCGATGCTACTTGGTGAACTTACCATCTACTCTCTTCTACATGCTGCAAGGTGGAGGTGGCCAGAAGCGTAGTCTGCGATAGGATTAGTTATCCCCCTCTTATTCTGGCATTCTACAGTTCAGTCCACCGATATGGCCCTTTACACATATACCCATGCATATGTAGTGTAGCTCCTTGCTTGCGAGTACTTTGGATGAGTACTCACGGTTGCTTTTCTCTCTCCTTTTCCCCTTTCCTTTCTACCTGGTTGTCGCAACCAGATGCTGGAGTCCAGGAGCTAGAGATCCCGAGGATGATTCTACGCGGAGTTTGGCTTCGAGGAGTAGTTAGGAGGTCCCAGGCAGGAGGCCTTGCCTTTTCGATCGTTGCTATTTTTGTGCTAGCCTTCTCAAGGCAATCTTGTTTAACTTATGTCTGTACTCAGATATTATTGCTTCCGCTGACTCTTGTGTTTTCGAGCTTATGTATTCGAGCCTTCGAGGCCCCTGGCTTGTAATATAAAGCTTGCTTTATTTTAATTTGTGTCTAGAGTTGTGTTGTGATATCTTCCCGTGAGTCCTCGATCTTGATCGTACACATTTGCATGTATGATTAGTGTACCATTGAATCGGGGGCGTCACAAGCAAACACTCAAGACCCTCGCGATGGGCCAAGCCTCGCGTGGCAGACGACACAAGACCTCCTCGGCGGCTGCCTCACCAGGCTGGCTCGCGAGGGGCGGAGAGATCAAGGCAAGGGACACCTCGTGAGGTTTCCTGTGACGCAAGCCATGACGACTGGAGCCAGGCGGGCGCCAGTGCGCGAAGTGGCCTCGTTTCCTCTTTGGTGCTAAAGGGGCAAGCGCAGGCGAGCAGTCCCGAGGCATTAGGCAAAGGTTTCCATATTGGTGCAACGAGACCAAGACCAGCGGGACGACAGGATGGAGGTCACCGTGGAGCCAAGACGGCGTCACCACCAGAGGCTTTGGCAGGCGAACACCACCTTTAGTCAGGATAACTTGTACTAGTTGTCTCCCTTCTAATTTGGCCGTTGTTGGATCCCTTCCCGCTCAATATTTGGGGAGAGGACTAGGGCCTCTGTAAATTGGACTACCAACCACCATAGAGAGGCAACTGATCTTGGACAGATCATTCAGATCACCCTCAACCACACAAGTTCACAAGCACAAGAGCACCTTCTCCTCAGGAGGCTGTTCTTCCCTTGTAACTATTCATCCTCAGCCCAAGAGGCAATCCACCACACCACACTGGAGTAGGGTATTACACCACAACGGTGGCCCGAACCAGTATAAACTCTTGTGTCTCTCTTTCTGCGGGTTCGACGCGTTAAGATTTGAGATCGCGGTGAGGCTGAGGGCATGAGTAGGTAGGGAGAGATCTTCGTGCGCACCCCAGTGTTCGAACCTCAAGGGTTTTACCGGCACCCAAAATCCGACATTTGGCGCGCCAGGTAGGGGTGCGCCGAAGCTTTCTTTCCATCGATTCGCGTCACGTTGCTTCGTCGCATCCATCGCGGACACTCGTCGGGCCCGCGCCGAGCATCGGGCCGCCATCGCCGCCCGTGTCGCTCAGACCGCCCCTATCGGCGGGCCTCCCCGTTGCTCCCCGTTGCCCGCCGCCAACGCCACCACCGGCCCGGCGGGGAACGAGCAGCAAGCGTCCTTGCTGCACCCCTCGGTGCGGCGGGACGGCCGCCCCGCCACTCCGTTGCTAACCCCAGCCGGCTCGTCGTCTCACGCTCGTCGCGCTCCCACAGACGCGCAAGCCACGCTGCTCATGGCACGCGAGCTCCTGCGCTACCGTCCAGTCGACAACCTCTACGAGGACTGGCTCGACCGCATCGCTAAGCTCGTTAGCGCCGCAGGGGGCTCCCCCGCTCCATCCCTCTCGCTGCCTCGCCCTCCGCCAGCTGCAGGCGATGTGGCTCACGGAGCGCCTCCACCACCTCTGCACCAAGACGGCGTTCTGGCGCCACGGCGCGCGGCCCCCCGGCGCGACCCACCGCGTCGGGTGCCCGCACGAGAAGAAGGAAGCTGCCAAGAAGTTCCCCGATGAGGGAGCCCTGGACTAAGGGGTCCTCGGGCGTCCGGCCTGTTGGACATGGGCCAGACTGATGGGCTATGAAGATACAAAGACGGAACACTCTATCCGTGTCCGGATGGGACTCTCCTTGGCGTGGAAGGCAAGCTTGGCGACCAAATATGAAGATTCCTTTCTCTGTAACCGACTTTGTGTAACCCTAGTCCCCTCTGGTGTCTATATAAACCGGAGGGCTAAGTCCGTAGAGGCGAACAATCATAATCGTAGTCATACAGGCTAGACTTCTAGGGTTTTAGCCATTACGATCTCGTGGTAGATCAACTCTTGTAATACTCATATTCATCAAGATCAATCAAGCAGGAAGTAGGGTATTACCTCCATAGAGAGGGCCCGAACTTGGGTAAACATTGTGACCCCTGTCTCCTGTTACCATTGACCTTAGACGCACAGTTCGGCACCCCCTACCCGAGATCCGCCGGTTTTGACACCGACATTGGTGCTTTCATTGAGAGTTCCACTGTGCCGTCCTCAAAAGGTTCGATGGCCCTTTCAATCATCTACAACAATGTTGTCCAAGGAGAAGTCTTCCTCCCCGGACAGATCTTTGTGTTTGGCAGCTTCGCACTGCGGGCCAACTCGCTTGGCCATCTGGAGCAGTTCGATAGCTACGCCCCTGGCCGTCAGGTCAGATTCGGGAGCATGAACTACGTCGCGGATATCCGCAGAGACTTGATCTTTGACGGATTTGAGACCACGGCAACCGCTCCCCGTCACCACGATGAACATGACTTAAAGCTGTCATCGGACCATACCCAGGAGAAAGCACCTGTAACTGCTCTAGCCTTAGATCCGGAGCAGATCGCACCATCCGAAGGCGGGAAGCTCGACCCCGCCACGGATGCCGCAGTCTCAGTGGCGTCAGAGCCGCACATAGACCCAACCTCGAGTGGAATCTATGTCATCGGAGCCTCGGACTCGTTTCTGGCTACAGGTTCCGAACCATGTGCGTCCACATGCGTCGAGCTCGATTAGTCATCGATCGTTGAATTCAGCTCTGCGGACATTTTTCGACACGCGCCTTTGGGCGACGTGTTAAACTCGTTAAAAGCACTATCCTTAGCGGGGGGCTCACAGCCGAATTATATCCGGTTTGAACTGGAGGCTGATGATGGAGAATTTCGCTTCCCACCCACTGCCCACTTCATAGCCACTGTCGAAAACTTAACCAACATGCTCGATTACGGCTCCGAAGACATCGATGGTATAGATGATGATGCCGATGAGGAGCAGGGCCAAAACCCGCCATTTACCAGACGCTAGATAGCCACCTCTTCTTCTGACGTGTACATGGTGGATACACCTAAAAGAACTAACGATGATGACAAAGAAGATCCAGTCGAGATAAACCTCCTGAGACACAGCCAAAGCGTCGGCGTCAGCGGCGCTGCACTAAGTCACGTCATGGAAAAGACAGCAATACCGGCACGGGAGAAAACAAGACTCCGAACGATGCCGAAGATAATGAAGACCATGTTGAGATAACTTCCGAACAGGAGGAACGGGAAAGCGGTCAAGTTAGCCTGATGAACAGGCCATAGATGAAGACTCGGAGGACAGTAATTATCTTCCGCTCTCTAAGGATGAGGTGAGCCTTGGCAACGAGGATTTTATCGTGCCTGAGGAACCTCTCGAGTAGGAGCGCTTTAAGCACCAGCTAATAGCCACTGCAAGAAGCCTGAAAAAGAAGCAGTAGCAGCTTCAAGATGATCAAGACCTGCTCAATGATAGATGGACTGAGGTCCTGGCAGCCGAGGAATACGGCCTCAAGCGCCCACCCAAAAGTTACCCCAAACGCAAATCGCTACCTCAGTTCGATGATGAGGCGCCGGAGCCCATACCATCATCGCACAATGCAGCTGACCGACCACCACTTGGTTGGGACAAAGCGGCAACTCAAGCCGAACACCAGCCCGCCCCACCTCACCGTAAAGGCAGAGATAAAACAGCTCAGGGCTATACATATGACCTTCGGCAGGGCCTGGACAGTAGAGCAGGACATACCAGATCGATCTACGGAACGCGAGGACGTGCCCCAACACGCGGCGACGACTATCTACTCGGACGTGACAAGCCTAGTCACGCCCGGGCCGAAAACCGCAGACGGACTCCATCAGAGCTACGTCGAAATGTGGCCCGGTATAGAGGCGCCGCACACCCTCTTTGCTTCACAGACAAAGTAATGGAGCACGAATTCCCAGAAGGGTTTAAACCCGTGAAAATCGAATCATATGATGGAACAACTGATCCCGCAGTATGGATCGACGATTTCCTTCTCCATATCCATATGGCAAGCGGAGATGACCTTCACGCCATCAAATACCTCCCACTAAAACTCAAAGGGCTAGCTTGACACTGGTTAAACAGTCTGCCTGAAAACTCTATTGGCAGCTGGGAGGATTTGGAAGACGCCTTCCGCGACAACTTCCAAGGTACATATGCCCGGCCACCAGATGCCGATAACTTAAGTCACATCGTCCAGCAGCCCGGAGAGTCAGCCAGGAAGCTCTGGACTAGGTTCTTAGTTAAAAATAACCAAATCGTAGACTGTCCGGATGCGGAAGCCCTAACGGCCTTCAAACACAGCGTCCGGGACGAGTGGCTCGCCCACCACCTCGGTCAAGAAAAAACAAAATCCATGTCACCCCTTACCACCTTAATGACCCGCTTTTGCGCAGGAGAAGACAGTTGGCTCGCTCGTAGAAGCAACAACGGCAGCGATCTGGGCACTTCCGAAGTCCGAGACAGCAACGGCAAGCCACGACACAGTAAACAGAAACGTCGCAATGATAATGAAGGAATGCATGACACAGCGGTCAACGCTGGATTCAGCGGCCCCCAATCCGTTCGACGGAAAAAGCCATTCAAGGCAAACAGAGACGGACCATCCAATTTAGACAAGATATTGGATCGGCCCTGCCAGATTCATGGCAACCCCGATAAACTAGCTAATCACGACAACAGAAGCTGCTGGGTCTTAAAACAGGCCGGCAAGCTCAATGCCGAACACAAGGGGAAGAGGCCGCCCGGTGATAGCAACAACGAAGAGACTCACCAATCAAACAACGGGTGTCGGAAGCAATTTCCCCCCGAAGTAAAAACAGTGAACATGGTATACGTAACACACACCTCTACAGGGGAGCGTAAGAAGCGCTCCCTTCGGACAGAGGATCATACTACGGCTACTTCAGCCGAAGTACAAAGCGGTCTTATTAAACTGCATACCTTGTCGGCAGTTAAGCCGCCGGTCTCCATTCAACAGGACCGAGCAATTTCGGAGCTGGACTAGCTGTTCAGCTTCCATCTTATGCCTCATATACCTACGAAATCAGTACCGCGCATACATAACTATGCACTTAAAATACCTGGGGCATCGGCGGAAGCACAATACGGACGGGCCTACAAGTACTCCTATAACCTCCTTCTTTTTTCTTTTCTAATTACTCTTTCTTTTTCATTATCCTTTACCACAGGTGGCTCAAAGGCTGGTCATCGCACAGACTCTATCGGAGTTCGGCTTCGTACATTCACACAAAGGCTACTCCTGTTAAGGAGCCCCTTCACTGAGGAAAGGCGGCGCAGACGTGCGACAAGAGGTCCAAAACAACTTTTTGTAGACCGCACTCTCTATTTTCGAGCCTGTAAAGTGTCTTTTTCCTCAGTCGTCGACCCCTGGCATGTCAAATAGCCGGGGTTGCGGCGTTATTATTTATAAAATGACAATTGGCATATCACTCAAGTTCCAGTCAACGTAATCCGTATCCAGTATTCACTTTTCTCTAAAGAACTGCATTTTGCTCCTTTGGTTGTTTCACACACGCACCCCGACATAACTTGCCAGGGGCTCGGTATGGGAACAAAATGAGTTACCAACAAGTCCGAACAACTTTATAGAATACTTCGGCGTCGCGAGTTTGGCCTTATATGCATCAGCTCCGAATCATGTCTTGGGTCAATAGTTGGGTTGCCCGGCTCCTGTGCTTACTACCTTACGTTCCGCTCTATCAGCTAGGGTAGTAAAGGGAGAACTACTGCGGTTGTGTTTCCTGTTCATCTGGTCAAACACCTCAGTAGAGAAAGCTGAAAACTGACTGTCATGATGCGGCGAGAGCTGGTCAACCACTCGATGACTTGTCGGAATCTTTCGCGATTCCCTCCGTATTACACGAAGGACCTTTCCTCAGGTCATACATGTAACGCACCGTATTGGGATAACCGCGTACATACCAGGGTCTATATCGTAGACCCACCGTAAAACTCCTATGGCTAAGTGAAAGTGTTAAAGCCCTATAGTCCGATTTCCTAGTTCGCCGCATTGACACCTCCTTCATCGACCAAGACGTTGGGTTAAGAGTGATCAAGTGCTTTTCCGAACACCCCCGTATTTTCTACGAGGGGGCTGAAGCCGACGACTGGAAAACTTTCAGATTATACAAAAACGGCCGCACAGGAGGAACCAAATCTTTTAGGCGAAACTAAAAAGAAAATAGCTTTATTATATCATAATATTGTCTTTTACAATTTCAATACATTTCACTTGAATATCATGTCTTTCGAGCACTCACCCTCTATCAAGCGGGCACCCTCTAAGACATCCTCAAAATAATGCTCTGGTGCGTGATGGTCCTTGCCCTTGGGTGGACTCTTCGCTGCAACGTCGGTGGCCTTCATCTTTGCCCAGTATGTCTTGACGCGGGCAAAGGCCATCCGTGCACATTCAATGCACGTTGACCGCTTAACAGCGTCGATACACGACACTTCATCAACAAGTCGCTACACCAAACCGAAATAACTATCCGGAATTGGCTCGGTCGGCCACAGCCGGACCACGACGTCCTTCATGGCAGATCCAGATATCTTGTGGAGCTCTACCCACTGGGCCATCTGTTCGCTCAGCAACAACAGACGCTTCGGCATGCTAAACTGTGACCAGAACAACTTTTCTGTTGCACGTCCTTCTTGCGCTTGGAAAAACTACGTCGCATCGGAGACACTCTTTGACAAGTCCAACAATGCATCTGGAGAACTCCGCACTAGATTAAGCGGGGCATAATTCGGATCGCCGAACTTAGTTTGTAATAAAAAGTGCTTACCAGCCGTGATCTCCCCAGCTTGCCGGATCTCATCCCGGGCCGCTCTAGACTCGGACCGCGCTTCTTTCGCCTCTCTTAAGGCCTTGTCAAGATCAGCCATCCTGGCTTTATTATCCTTCTCAAGAAATTCGCAGCGGCATCCTTTAGCTCAAGCGCCATCGTGGATATTCTCTCCTCGTATTGGCGCCGAGGAGCCTGTTCGGCCTTTAACTCGGCAGATGCCTTTTCGGCAGCCGCATTACTAATCCGGGCCTGCTCCTTGGCGTGGGCTAGCTCAGCCCGAAGGATCTCAAATGTGGCAGCACTATCTGCAGTCATGCATATCTCAGTATACAATTCTTAGTGTCATGCTTATATTATAAGCACGTGCATATAACGACTGCCCCAAAGACATACCTTGTGCCTCGTCAAGCCGCCTGTTGATAAGCATGATGTCATCATCCGCCTCATCAATCTTTCGCTGCAGGTCTGCAACCTCTGTAGTTCGGGCAGTAGCCAAGGAGGTAACAGGCTGTGTTCCAATTAATCAGATTATTTCCTGAGCATATCTTTTCGATCCTCTGATCTCCTCCCTTGGGAAGCCAATTAGAGTCTCAGGGGCTACTATCTATACACAGGTGCATTTTTGTGAATTAAGCACAATCAAAAATATTACATTACAAACCTCGAAGCCTCTTAGCAGGCTCGTGAAGGCTTCATTCAATCCACTTTTCGCGGACAGAACCTTTTCAACCACCGTACCCATCAAGGTACGATGTTCCTCTGAGACGGACGCCTGTCGCAGCATGTTCGTCAATATATCCGGCGCTTCTGGATCTCCGGAAGCTACTGTAGGAGTATGGCCTTCCTTCAACGGGATCCATTTATTCGTCCATAGATTCGTCTCCGGCTGTAAACCGGACTGTCCGGGGCCTTTATTGTTGGCCCCCGGACCCTGGGCAACCAAAGTATCACCTTCGAGTAATGTCTTCATCGTCCCTCGCACCACTTGTTTATCAGGAGAGATCCTCTGGGACGACACCTCGAAGTCGTCCGCCCTATTAGGCGAGGAGGCCGGTGGAGGCATCTCGCTTTCCATCATATTCGGGAGAAGATCCCCCGAGGAAGAGGATTGTCGAAGAAGACTGTGTGCCGAGCTGCAAAAACGTATATTCTAGATGTTACCTTCGTAACAGGAAAGGAACGGGATATGTTTAAAACACCCTTGTTCACTTACGATTCGGCTAAAGGCTTGTCCTCACTATGGAACTGTGCGGCAACGTCATCCTCCAAGGCCGAGCCACCCAACGGTGGCATCTTGCCTCGCTTAGGAGCCTTTTCCTCCCAATCTTCGGAGGCGGCTCTTTTCTTACCATGGGGGAAAGGATGTTGGATTCTCCTTCACTTTTGTCTTTGGGCGAGGGAACTTTAATCTCCCCGGACACAGTGTCTGATATACCTTCGAAATGGAGGCCACCTTTGGTCCTCCCGCTTTCTGCCTTGCTCTCCTTCACGGGCACTGGTACGGTGCCGGGGCCAGCATCCTTGTTAGCACGGGATCTGCTGAGTCATCGGGAAGGGGGGCCAAACACCTAATTCGCTCCGCTTTCTTTATCCAGCCCTGGAGGAAGATAGTTTGCTCAGTGTCTATTACAGCATACTTAAATAAAAATTGTTCGGGAGTTGAGCGCTTACCGAGGTATCCGGATGGTTGCAGTCGAGGCCAATGTCCTCGGTGGTGTCTGGCCACTGTTTTCGTTTCCCGAAAAACAACTTCCACATTCCTTTCCGCGTAGTGCCGAAGAATTGTTGGAGGGTCCATGGTCCTTCCGGATTAAACTCCCACACGCGGATAGGCCGCCGCTCGCACGGCAGGGCCCGGCGGACTAGCTATCACGTTGATAAGATCGATGTCCTTCTCAAGGAGGCTCCGGATGCGACTCTGTAGAGTCTGCACTTCGTCAACTGATCCCCACTCCAGCCCCTTAATTAATGATGCAAGCTGTAATGGAGGGCCAGATTGGAACGCAGGTACAGCTGCCCACTTGGTACCGCGGGGTTCAGTAACGTAAAACCACTCCTGCTGCCATAGATTGGATGTTTCGGTGAAGGAGCCTTTTGGCCAGAGAGTATTGGTAAGCTTGCTCACTATAGCACCGTCGCACTCTACTTGTTTCCTGTCGACTACCTTCGGCTTCACACTAAAGGTCTTGAGCCATAAGCCGAAGTGTGGGGGAATACGGAGGAAGGCCTCGCACATGATAATGAACGCCGAGACGTGAATAAAAGAATCATGGGCTAGATCGTGAAAATCTAGCCCGTAATAAAACATGAGCCCCGGACAAAGGGATGGAGAGAGAACCCTAGCCCTCGGAGGAAGTGGGAGATGAATACGACCCTCTCGCCGGATCTGGGAGTAGGAATAACCTGTCCTTGAGCAGGAAGCCTGTGGGGGATCTCCGCGGTCAGGTATCTGGCACCCGGAGCTTCGCAATGTCCTCCTCTGTAACAGAGGAAGCCACCCATTGGCCCTGTGGGCTGGGTCCAGACATGATTGGGAAGCTTGAAGCAATGAAGTTGAACCTTGGGTGATAGAACTCGAGGTTGGAAGGGCTGAGGAAAGGGTCGGCGTAAAAGAAAGAGACGGCCCTTGGTTCCTTTATAAAGGCGACGGATATCGAACGCCTCCTCCTAAGCTTGAAAACCTGCCTATTCCTAAGGAATCATGCCAACAGAACGGTTGGGTTACCCACGCTCGTATTGATGAGAATCCCACAATAAGGGGACACGATCTCTTCTTTGACAATACGTGCCAATAAAAACTGTGCCTCAAAACGTGGAACGGTAGGACAAGAAACGGTTCGAAATAATGACTGAGCAGACGTGATGTCACATTACAAAAAGTTGTCAGCGGATTGGACTCGTGAAATATTATACTCTCCGCGGTTGTGTGTGGTACTTGTGTTGCAGATCCGGACATGTTCGTTGCGTCCGAAGACTATCTTGAAGTATTCGGAAAGGGGAACCCGCCTTGCAATGCCGAAGACAATCTGCGCGCCGGAGACCTCGTCATTGAAGCCCGGTTCAGGGGCTACTGAGGGAGTCCTGGACTAAGGGGTCCTCGGGCGTCCGGCCTGTTGGACATGGGCCGGACTGATGGGCTGTGAAGATACAAAGGCCGAAGACTCTATCCGTGTCCGGAAGGGACTCTCCTTGGCATGGAAGGCAAGCTTGGCGACCAAATATGAAGATTCCTTTCTCTGTAACCGACTTTGTGTAACCCTAGTCCCCTCCGGTGTCTATATAAACCAGAGGGCTAAGTCCCTAGAGGTGAACAATCATAATTGTAGTCATACAGGCTAGACTTCTAGGGTTTTAGCCATTACGATCTCGTGGTAGGTCACCTCTTGTAATACTCATATTCATCAAGATCAATCAAGCAGGAAGTAGGGTATTACCTGCATAGAGAGGGCCCGAACCTGGGTAAACATTGTGTGTCGGTGTACTAAAGTAGGGGCACTCCTTTGTACCCCTTTACTTGTGCACGGACAGTCAGAGCCGCGCCCATGGCCACGCTAAGCAGGGCTGAGCAGGGAAACCGGGAAGAAGCCAAAACACAAGACGGCCAAGGAAACGCCAAGACCAGAAACACAAGAGGGAAAGGAGGCGAGGTAGACTCCCTCGGCAAGGTTCTTGCCGAGGCAGCCTCCGCAGCCCCGGCAAGGGCCTTGCCGGGGCAGCCTGCCCGATGCCAACAGAGCGAGCCACCCTTGAGCCCACGGTTTCCAACCCAACCACATTGGAACTATGGCTCGGGAGGCACCTCTGTGGTGGCATGCAGATCTTTGTCAAGATCATAAACACACAAGATCAGATGAGGACTAGAAGACGGCGACCCTCGGCGGGATCCTAGCCGAGGAGATCCACAAGACCCCCGGCAAGCGCCTTGCCGGGGACGACTGCGACGCCACGGCAAGACCCTTGCCGGGCCCCCGGCAGGGCCCTTGCCGAGGGCGCCAGGAGGGCCACTACCAGGCCCGCACGAACCAAGGCCCCACCACCATTCGCATGCAGCTGCCAGCCCAACCAGCTGGGCAGGCACCTGCGTGGCAACACTCGGCTTCCAGACCAACTCAGCAAGCACCTGCGTGGTGGCATGCAGATCTTCGTGAAGACCCTGCCACCGCTCCACCTCAGCAGCCTGCCTGCCTACATGGCACCGCACGCATCACTGCCCTGGGCGCGTGTCGAAGCGAGACGGAGCGGTGATGGACGGGACGGGCCTCATCCCCGTCCCCGATAAAGCTAATGGACACCTAAGTAGTGCATTTAATGCGCTTTGTCCCATAATGACGGGCGATAAGCTCGCGCGCTGTACGCCTTTCCACCTCCTGTGTGCCACTGTGTGCCACTGTGGCAACCCCTTTTCGACTATAAAAGGAGGCCCGAGGCATATTGGAGAGGGATTCGGCTTTTTGGAACGACGCAGCCACCGTAGCTAGTTCAAAAGCTCAAGAACACTCAATACATCCACCAAAGCAGGACTAGGGTTTTACGCAACCTCGCAGCCCGAACCTGGGTAAACGATCCTTGTGCTGGCTCCTGGACCTGCTCTTCTCACAACCCCGCGCCCGCCGACCGTAGAAGGGATTCCAGTGATCCCATAGGTGTCTTTCCCACTGACATCTTTGGCGCTCCAGGTAGGGGGCGCAGTTGTGAGAATCTGGTCTAGCAGTTACCCTAGCAGTTCTTCGTTGCCATGGCTCCAAGAAGAAGACGATCATGGCGATCGGCTCATCGGGAGCCGAGCGGCCCACGCCAGTGCGGGCGACCAGCGGGCCGGTCGCTGACAGAACCCGAGCCGCGGCCCACGAGCACCAGCATCGCCCCAGCAGTCAGAGCCAGGCGAGCGGCGTCGTTCATGTGCTGGATGATGAGCCGCATGCCGCCAGATCCAAAGATGGGGCTGGGCCCCCCAGGCGCCGCGGGGCCCTTCAGGGGCGTCGCTGTGCCCCTACGGGCGGCGCAGCGGCCTCCAAGACGCCCACCCCAGCGTCCATAGCGTGCTCTTCCCATGGTGTGCACGACGAGCAGCGTCACCACGCCGGTGACCCTGGACACCACCGTGGGAAGAGCCCTGTGCATCGTCCGCGGGATGAAGGAGTCCAGCATGCCCGCCAAAGTGCTGGCGAAAATGGCACGCAACCGCTGGGCCGTGATAGAGCTCCTTCTAACGTGGTTAGAAGTCGAAGCGTGCCACGGTCCACACAGCTGTCGCCACCACCCACGCCAGCAGAAGCTTTGGCGCATGCACAGTTGCTCCTTGACTTCCCTCCTGCTGCAAAGAAGTTCGATGAGTGGAGAGCCACCATCCGGAGCCTCATCACCGTCGCCAATAAAGATGATCCGCGACCGGCCAGACCCTCAGGTCGGCGCTCCGTCAAGCCACCACATGTCAGCGGTGGGAGGACCGGGGGAGCTGCAGCCACAGTACACTCTCCTCCCCCACACCAGTTGCCGCCGGTGCTGATCCGTCATGACGACGCGTGTGATAACATTTCCATAGCGTCGTCTGACCCACGGACCCACCGCGACCAGCGCCATGTTCTTCGAGAACGAGCTCATGAAGATGCTCGAACCAATATCGAGCAGCGGCGCGATATGCGCCACCAGTCGGATAAGCGGGCGGGACCCGCTATGGACCACCCAGCACCGGGGGGCTCCGGCGGCCTACCTTAGGAGGTGGGTTGCCCAGCCTTTACCCGTGAGCTGCGGCAGTTCCAGTGGCCGTCCCACCGCACGTTCAAGCCCGACGTCGGCGAGAAGTACAACGGCAAGACCCATCCGTTAGAGTTCCTCAACATCTACACCATCGCGATGCAAGCTGCCGGATCTCGCGACGACAAGGTGCTTGCCAATTACTTCCCGTTGGCACTGAAGCCCAACGTCATGTCTTGGTTGATGCACTTGCCAACGGATTCCATTTCTTCTTGGTCGGATCTGCGCCATGAGTTCGTTGGTTCCTTCACCGGAGGCCACCAAGCTCAAGGCCAGGCCAGTGATTTGCATATCATTCCCCAGAAGGAAGGGGAAACCCTGCGTAAGTACATCCATAGGTTCAGCCGGGTGCAGTACAACATCCCCGATGTTCATCCCGCCGCAGTGATTAGCGCGTTCCATCTGAACGTTCGCAACCGCAAGATGCGTGAAGAGCTGGCGATGAACAAGGTTAAGGATGTGGCCGAACTTTATGTTCTGGCCGATAAGTGCGCCCGGACTGAAGAGGGAAGGAAGTACCCCGGCGAGGACGCCGGCGTGGAAACCGAGTCTACTGATGAAGAAACCGCTGCCCCGACGAAGAAGGGCCGGCGTCGCAACAAGAAACGCAAGGGCAAGACCGTGCTTGCCGTCGAGGGATCCGACAGCACCAGCGCCGCCAAGAAGGCCAAGGCAGACGACCCCGACAAGGAAATTTCCGGGTGTGCCGCTTGCCGGGCCTTGGCGGCTGCCGACAAGCCGGGGGGCTCCAACAAGCAGTATTGCAAGATCCATGGCACCAAGGGCCACGACCTCTAGAACTGCCGACAGGTCGAGCTGCTGGCCGAAAAGCCAAAGGCTGAGTATGAGAGGCGGGACAAGGAGAAGGGTCAAGACGGTGCCGAAGGATCCGGCAAGAAGCGTGGCGGCCAAGGAGGCCGCCGCGGCAAGGATAACCAGCAAGAGAGGCCCGCCCGGGGCCGTGACAAGAAGCAAGAAGACGATGATCATGACGAGGACGACGAGTCCGGCGAGCAAGAGTTTCAGAAGGCTACGGAGGCCATATGTGTCGATGGTGGCGCCTCGTTGCATACTTCTCACCGCCAGCTCAAGCAGTGGGCACATGAGATCACAGCAGCGGAGCCATCGTTCGACGCCTAGAAGCCGCTGAAGTGGTCCAGCACGCCCATCCTCTTTGATGCCGAGGACCACCCTGATCGCACCACTACGGTCGGGTGCTTGCCGTTGTTGGTCTCACCGATGATACGGAACCTCAAGGTGAACAAGATGCTAGTTGACGGCGGGGCCGGTCTGAACTTAATCTCGCCCGTTGTGATCAAGAGGCTGCAAATTCCCAACGGAGACCTCGAGGAGACGGGCACGTTTCAAGGGGTCAACTCGAGAAGGAGCCAGCCAAAGGGGAAGATCACATTGCCTGTGACGTTTGGAGGTGAGTTGAACTACAGGACGGAGAGGATTGTCTTCGATGTAGCTGAGATCCCCTTGCCCTACAATGGGTTCTTGGCCGCCCAGCACTAGCCAAGTTCATGGCGGCGGCGCATTACGCCTACAACACGCTGAAGATGCCTGGGCCGATGACCATCATCACCGTCCCCTGCGACAAGAAGGATGTGCTGATCTGCGCCGACCTACTATACCGGGAAGCAGTTGCAGCAGCTGCCGCAAAAGCACTTGCTCCTGCCGCTGAAGCCCCGGGAGGGAAAAAGAAGCCCGGCAAGGCCTCTCGCACCCACTTCCGGTAAGCGCACCTCTTCGGAGTGTTGTGCTACCGTCGAGGACGTGCCAGAGAGCTCCACCGGCAAGAGCAAGAAATCCAGAGCTGCGCCACCACAGACCAAGAAGGTGTCCGTTAGGGAGGATGGCACGGGAGGGTCTTTCACCATAAGTTCCACCCTCGACAGCAAATAGGAAGGCGCGCTTTTCACCTTCCTGCGGGCGAATGTCGATGTGTTTGTGTGGCAAGCATCCGACATCCCTGGTGTTCCCAGGGAGGTGATTGAGCACAAACTAGCTGTATGTCCTCATGTGCGGCACGTCAAGCAGAAGGTCAGGAAGCAGGCTCTGGAAAGGCAAGAGTTTATCACAGAAGAGATCGGGAAGTTGGAAGCAGCATGCTTGGTGAGGGGAGTGCTCCATCCGACGTGGTTGGCCAATCCGGTGGTGGTACGTAAGGCGAACGGGAAGTGGAGACTGTGTATTCACTACACAGATATCAATAAGGCTTGCCCTAAGGACCCCTTCCCGTTGCCGCCCATCGACCATATTATTGACTCCACGGCCGGGTGTGATCTGCTATCATTCCTCGACGCCTACTCGGGCTACCACCAGATCTTCATGACAAGAGAAGACGAAGAGAAGACATCATTCATCACCCCATGTGGTACGTATTGCTTTTTACGGGTGCCTTTCGGGTTGAAGATTTCTGGCTCAACGTTTGCAAGAGTGGTCCAATTGGTTTTGAGCCCCAGCTACATAGAAATATGGAAGCATACATGGATGACATAGTGGTCAAAACCAAGGACAAGGCAACTCTTGTACAAGACTTAGAAGAGACGTTTGCCAACCATCGCAAGATCAACCTCAAGCTGAACCCTGAGAAGTGTGTCTTCGGCGTTCCGTCCGGAAAACTTCTCGGGTTCTTTATGTCGCAGTGTGGGATAGAGGCAAACCCAGACAAGATCAAGGCTACCGAGAAGATTGAGGCACCCAAACGGATCAAGGATGTGCATCGGCTCACTGGCTGCGTTGCCGCCGTGAGCCGATTCATCTCCAAGTCTGTCGAGCGTCCCCTTCCCTTTTCAAGATTTTGAAAAAGGCGGGGCCCATGGAGTTGACCCGGAGGCAGAAGTAGCACTGCAAGATCTGAAGAAGTACCTCTCTTCTACACTAGTACTGGTGGCGCCTAAACCGCAAGAGCCGTTACTGCTGTATCTGGCGGCGATGAATCAAGTGGTCAGCGTCGCGCTGGTGGCGCAGAGGGAGGTCGACGAAGAGGCAGAGGCAACGGCAGGACCGGCTGAAAGATCGTGGATGTCGCCTAGAGGGGGGTGAATAGGCGCTTTTAAAATAATTACGGTTTAGGCTTGAACAAATGCGGAATAAACCTAGCGGTTAATTTGACAAGCACAAAACCTACAACAACTAGGCTCATCTATGTGCACCAACAACTTATGCTAAGCAAGATAAACAACTAAGTGATAGCAAGATATATGACAAGAAACAATATGGCTATCACAAAGTAAAGTGCATAAGTAAAGGGTTCGGGTAAGAGATAACCGAGGCACGCGGAGACGACGATGTATCCCGAAGTTCACACCCTTGCAGATGCTAATCTCCGTTTGGAGCGGTGTGGAGGCACAATGCTCCCCAAGAAGCCACTAGGGCCACCGAAATCTCCTCATGCCCTCGCACAATGCAAGGTGCCGTGATTCCACTAAGGGACCCTTGAGGGCGGTCACCGAACCCGTACAAATGGCAACCCTTGGGGGCGGTCACCAAACCCGTACACTTTGGCAACCCTTGGGGGAGGTCACCGGTACCCGTCAAATTGCTCGGGGCGATCTCCACAACCTAATTGGAGACCCCGACGCTTGCCCGGAGCTTTACACCACAATGATTGAGCTCCGAACACCACCAACCGTCTAGGGCGCCCAAGCACCCAAGAGGAACAAGCTCAAGGGCACCAAGCACCCAAGAGTAATAAGCTTCTCAACTTGTAACTTCCACGTATCACCGTGGAGAACTCAAACCGATGCACCAAATGCAATGGCAAGGGCACACGGAGTGCCCAAGTCCTTCTCTCTCAAATCCCACCGAAGCAACTAATGCTAGGGAGGAAAAAGAAAGGAAGAACAAGAAGGAGAACACCAAGAACTCCAAGATCAAGATCCAAGGGGTTCCCCTCACATAGAGGAGAAAGTATTGGTGGAAATGTGGATCTAGATCTCCTCTCTCTTTTCCCTCAAAAACTAGCAAGAATCCATGGAGGGAAGCTCGAAGAAGGTCAACAATGGGGGAAGAACACGAGCTCAACGGATAAGGTTCATTTGGGAAGAAGACCCCCTTTTATAGGAGGGGGAAAATCCAACCTTTATGTGCTCAGCCCACACACGAGCGGTACTACCGCTCGGGCGGAAGAAGCAGGGAAACGGATCAACAAAACATGAACCTTGGGGCGGTAGTACCGCTTATAAGCGGTACTACCGCTCACCCCAGCGGTACTACCGTGGAGTCTGGAGGGCAGGAGAGTGACAGACCCGAGCGGTACTGCCACGGTGGTTGGGCGGTACTACCGCTCGTGAGCGGTACTGCCGCCCTACTGCCGCTTCCAAGTACCGCACTATCCGACATGAAAAATGACCCCTCGAGTCGACGCGGTAGGGGCCTGGTACCGTAGCGGTACTACTGCTGAGGACCCACCAGCGGTACTACCACTGCGGAGCGGTACTGCCACTTGTGACCCCTAAGCGGTACTACCGCTGGGTACCGCGGTACTACCGCTGGGACCATCCTAAAGCCACTTCCACGAAAACAAGAATACTCCACGGGAAACCAAAACTGCCATAACTTCTGCATATGAGCTCCGAATTGAGCAAACTCAAGCTTGTTGGATACAAGACGACGAGTAGCATCAAAACAGCGAGGAGTGAAACCTCCAACCGAGAAGAACCGGCATAACCTTCCAACATCGAAAACATCATAGAAGATGCGAGTGAACTCCGTTTTCGATGAACTCGAGCTTGTCATCAAGATGACCATAAGCTCCAAAACTCACAAAGAGAAAAACCAAACAATAACCAAGAAAGATGATGCAAGGATGCAATGGTTTGAGCTCTCTACGAATGATACGATCAAGCTACTCATCGAGAGCCCCCCCTTGAGAGTACGGCAATCGATCCTATAACCCGGTCTCCCAACTACCATCATGAGACCGGTAAAATAGAAAACCTATCAAGGGCAAACCTTTGCCTTGCACATGGTCCACTTGAGCTAGATGATGACGATCTTGACTCCCTCAAGTTGGACCACCTTTCTTGGTTGCGTTGGCTCGATGAAGACTAGTTGATTGCTCCCCCATACTCCACTATGGGTGAGCCACTCTTCCGCACATCTTCACAAGTCCATTGTCACCACAATGGACGGCAAGCTTCAAGCATTTGATCTCTTCATGATGCTTCACTTGAACTTGCACACCGTAGCATCTTCACAAGTCCTTTGACACCACAATGGACGGCAAGCTTCAAGCATTTGATCTCTTCATGATGCTTCACTTGAACTTGCACACCACAACCTAACCCCACAAAGAACTCTCACGAAGATCATGGGTTAGTACACAAAGCGTAATTGACAATGCTTACCACACCATGGGATCGCTTGATCCCTCTCGGTACATCTTCTACGCTTTGTGAGTTGATCAAGTTGATTCACTCTTGACTTAGTCTTGATCAACCTTGAATCTTTTCAACTCTCTTATTTTGGATGATGTCTTGAAGATATACATGAATGATCACACAATCTTCTTCTCCAAGACATGCTTGCAATAAGCTCAACTCTCACATGACCAATCTTTGGATAATTCCTTAATAACACCTTGATCACCACATAAACTCCTTGAAACCAACACATGAACTTCAAGAAATGCCTATGGACAAATCCTTCAAATATAACTCAAGGCAACCATTAGTCCATAGAGATTGTCATCAATTACCAAAACCAAACATGGGGGCACCGCATGTTCTTTCACCGGCGAATGGCATGTCAAAAATTCCCCCGGCAGGGCCTGGTGCCGGCAAGGCAAGGACCCTGGCAGAGTCTGACGCCATCGGGGCAGGGCCCACGCAGCCAAGTGAAGTGGGACAGAAGAAGAAGATGATGCAACACCCGGTTTACTTTGTCAGCTCCCTCTTGCAGGGGGCTACGTCAAGGTACTCTAGTGTGCAGAAATTGCTCTTCGGCCTCCTTATGGCCTCGAGGACGCTGCGTCATTACTTCCAAGCTCACGAGATCACTGTCGTCACCCGCCTCCCGTTGCAACGGATACTGCACAACCCAGATGCAACTGGAAGGATTGTGGAGTGGGCCTTGGAGTTGTCAAGCTTTGGGTTGAAGTTTGAAAGTACCTCGACAATCCAGAGCAGAGTCTTGGTGGAGTTCATTGCAGAATGGACCTCAACGCCTGACAAAGAAATCCAGGAGACCGCTCTCCCCAGCAAGGAAGCAAGTCGCGACTGGATCATGTACTTTGATGGGGCTTTCTCGCTGCAAGGCGCCGGCGCCGGTGTGCTGCTTGTCGCACCCGCCGGAGAGCACCTCAAGTATGTGATCCAGATGCACTTTCCCAGGGAGATGTCCACAAACAACACTGCTGAGTACGAGGGGCTGCTTGCCGGTCTCAGGATCGCGGCAGACCTCGGGGTGAAGAAGCTCACCGTCAGGGGTGATTCGCAGCTTGTCGTCAGACAAGTCAACAAAGATTATCAGAGTCCGTTGATGGAGGCCTACGTAGATGAGGCGAGGAAGCTGGAGGAGCGCTTCGACGGTATACAAGCGGAGCACGTTCCCCGAGCGGAGAACGACATCGCTGACTACCTGTCAAAGCGCGCTACATTCAAGCTACCTGTGGAACCAGGTACCTTTTTGCTTCGGTTAACTCAACCATCCGTCGAACCATCAACGGAGCAGAACAAGCGGAGGAAATCAGGCCCCGACAAGTACTTTCCC
Source organism: Triticum aestivum (assembly GCF_018294505.1). Classification (NCBI taxonomy): domain Eukaryota; kingdom Viridiplantae; phylum Streptophyta; class Magnoliopsida; order Poales; family Poaceae; genus Triticum; species Triticum aestivum. The sequence continues at coordinate 216,666,045 of NC_057811.1, read as the reverse complement.
GCCGAGCCCCCAGGGGCCGCCGACAAGGGTGTTGCCGCGGATTCTGGACCTGCCAAGGGGCGGCTGGCTCCGGCAGGGCGCCAAGCCCTGGCCGTAGAGACGGCCGCCCCCATGGCTGAAGAGATGCCTTTGGTCCTTGCCGTCGAGCCCCAGGCTCCGACATGGGCACAACATACCGTCCGTTTCCTCCATACAGGGGAACTTCCTGAGGTGCAGGAAGAAGCGGAAAAAGTAGCCCGTCGGTCTGCCTTGTACTAGTTCATCGATGACGTCCTGTACATAAAAATATCGAACGGTGTGAAATTGAAGTGCATCCCCCGGGAGGAAGGACTGGAGCTGTTGGCAGAGATACATGGAGGCATATGTGGCTCCCACATAGGGTTGAGGGCCCTTGCCGGCAAGGCATTCCGGCAAGGCTTCTTCTAGCCCACCGCCCTCCAGGATGCGACGGCACTAGTAACTAGGTGTGAAGCGTGCCAGTTCCATCCGAAGAAGCTTCATCAACCAGCTCAAGCCCTTGAAAACAATCCCTCTTTCCTGGCCGTTTTCGGTCTGGGGGCTCGACATACTGGGCCCTTTCCCTTGCTCTGTCGAGGGCTTTGAGTACTTGTACGTCGCAATCGACAAGTTCACAAAGTGGCCAGAGGTGGAGACAGTGAGGAAGGTTACCGCACAGTCAACCGTCAATTTCTTCAAGGGGCTAGTGTGCTGTTTTGGTGTGCCGAACAGAGTCATCACCGACAATGGCACACATTTCACAAGCCGCTCCTTCATGCAATACATCCAAGACCTCGGCAGCAAGGTCTGTTTCGCTTCCGTGGCACATCCACGGAGCAACGGCCAGGCGGAGAGGCCAAATGCTGAAGTGTTACGAGGCCTGAGGACAAAGACTTTTGACAGGCTGCGCAAGAGTGGAAGGCGCTGGATTGATGAGTTGTTGGTGGTTCTTTGGTCGATCAGAACGACGCCAAATCGAGCCACCGGCCAGACACACTTTGCCCTGGTTTACAGGGCAGAAGTAGTTCTCCCCACGGAACTCAGATACGGGTCACCTCGAGTGCTCGCTTATGACGAGCTTGAGCAAGAGCAATTGCGGCAAGATGACGCAACACTCCTCGAGGAAGATCGTCTTCGGGCGGCTGTGAGAGTAGCACGCTAACAGCAAGCCTTGCGCCACTACCATAGCCGCAAGGTTCATGCCCGAAGCTTTGAGGAAGGCGACCTTGTTCTTCGGCGCGATTAGTCGGCCAAGAATTCCAACAAGTTGACGCCGAAGTGGGAAGGCCCTTATAGGGTAATACGAGTCACCAGGCCCGGCGCAGTCCGCCTGGAGACCGAAGATGTTGTCCCAGTGAGCAACTCCTGGAACATCGAACATCTTCGCAAATTTTACCCATAAGGCGCGGCTTGCTGGGCCTCCTCGCAAGCCACCTTTTGTACAAGCTTTGCCGACAAGGCATGTAACCCTCTATACAAAGCCAGGCGCAGACCCTGAGCATAAATAAATGAAGCGCTGGCGCCCTAAGTTTTAGCATGCATGCTAGGTTAAGTCTCTCCTTCGGTTAGGGTTGATAGTGCTTAGCGGCGACTAACCCCTAGCCAAGAGGTCGAGTGTGCGTCTTTCTGTTCTCTTTGGTTCGCAGGGCACATGGACACTTTTGCCGAGCCGCTTAGGAGAAAGGGAACGGACCGGCGCTCCGGCCCCGGCAAGCCAAGATTGTCGGGGGCTTAAGACACAAGGATCCAACCACGGCAACCCAATGTAGGCTACGGATTCAGATAAGTCTTTTATGCCCCTCCCCCCGTTATGCATTTCCGTATAGAACTGGGACATGTGAAACCTCATTTATGTTCTTAAAACCACCGTGCTCCCCCTTTCCTGTACCCAAGAGCTACATCCTGGGTCGGAATTTGGTCGTAGTCACGGTGGCAAGGAAATGAACGAGGGGCCTAACTCTACTTCGCCCCTGCCTCCGCCAAGAGCGCGAGAATGGTCGACTGAAATGGGGAGACGGCAAGGCCTGTTGCCGGGCGACAATGTTTATCTTAAAAATAACAAGGATTCGCCCTTAGCATGGGCCTCGCTCACGCACAGAGAACCCGGTAAACACCCTTTTTCATTAAAAACATCCCATACAGGTATAGTTCATATGGAATTAAAAACATGAGCAAGGGGGTTACAAGTCTTAAAATTAGCAAGTGCCCGCAGGCTTACAAGCTAAAAAGAGATAAGGTGCCTATAATCCCTTTCTTGTCCCTCTCATCAGAAGGTGGAACAAGACAGCAGGAGGGCAAAAGGGGCGCCTAGGCGAGGTGTGAGGAGCAGAAGGCACCAAGAGAGCATCCTGGTGCCAGGAAAGGAGCTCGAAGACGAGGCAGCGGGCCGGCAATATGCGATGAAGGCATCGGTGCCCGCATACTCCGACTTGACGGCAGCCACCCGCCTTCTCCGGCCCTCCTACGCCATCCGCCCAAGGAGACAATGGGGAGCGCCCCGATGGAGAGCTTGGTGAGGAAGACTGTGGCACCCCGGCTCAGAGAAAACCGAAAAGCCCCGTATTCCAGCCCAGAGATCAAGGTGAAGTCTTCTGGAATACGGCACTGCTTAGTATAGAACCAACCAGCTCTCTATTACAACACGAATATGAACACAAGGGTTCCGATATTATAATGAATAACATCGGTACGGCGACACTACGCCAACCACGGTTGCTCTATACAAGCAGCATAACAACTCGAAGCAGCGGAACAACTACTAGCAGCGGAACAACGAACGGCGATGATGGACTCCAATCCACAGGGACTCTGGCTGGAACACTTATCCTAGCTCGCGAACACAGGAACAACACCAAACAAGCAAGCAATCCAGGCACGACCTGCAAGCTGGCATGACACGCCAGGTCAGTACATTGAATGTACTTGCAAGCTCACAATAACCAGAGGCATTCAAGACAAACAACAGTATGGCAATTACAGGTTAATCAGGGATTATCATGAGATCATCAGGATAACATGGCATGAACAATATGAACATAATATCGCTAGGACAATATATGATCATGGCATGAACATATAAATCTGATGATACTAGCATGCAACATGATGACACTACATGCATCATTTATTCTGTTCGGGTTACCTCGTAACCATCACATGCATCACTTACCAACCTCGGACATCACACGATCATCTCAGGATCAAATCAAGCTTGGTATAAACAATACCGTAGTAATCATTAAATGACCACAAGGAGCTTGATTTTTACCCACGATTCTCGCACAACATCACGAATGTACAACAACTCGGTATCCTCGATACCACGGTGATCTTTCCGGTGATCACAACCATGACCAACACTTGGTCTTACACGGTGATCTTTCTGGCGATCACAACCAACTTATCTCATCGTCGAACCGGGGTTGTCATTAATCAATTTATTATTAATATTGTTGACTCACAGTGGGACCGACTACGAATTGGGCCCTTATCCGCGGGCGCGGCTATCGATGGATTTAATATACACTCTGCAGAGGTTAGTACACAGTACCCACACCACGGAACCCATGGCCTCGCACTCCCATTCAGGTGGACCAACGGCGTTCCGACAAAACCGATCTACTGCCATGACACTCTCCCGGCCACTCCGACTCACTCCCCATTGGGCTAGTCCTGGGTGGCCCCATGTCTACCAAAGACACAACAACCACAGTCGTGGTCCGTCCCAAACAGGGACAAAAGCGCTTATCATCCAACTACGGGCACACAAAGTTATGTCTGCTTACCTGATCAGGGTACGCATGCCCATAACCTTCCCTAGTTGGAGGCACCGGTGAGAGGCACGACAATAGACCCAGTTAGGACCCCCCATAAGGCAAGTGTGGTTGCACTGGTCAGCTCGATTTGGTAGCACCATAACTCAGCCAACAGTTGTTCAAGTTCAATTTAATCCGGTTAAACTTGAATGCAATATGCTGAGCCAGGATAAAATAACATGATGCAATAATGCATAAACATGATATCAACATAAGCACGGGGTGCAACATAACTATCCACCATATCCACAATGAATCATATCCAATGAGCATAGTATAATGACGAGCATGAATATCACAAGTACAACACTACTTATAGAAACCTATCATGACTACTAGCATCAAAAATAAATATCATGCAAGACATATCAACAATGCTACCATGCAATCATTTAACCAACTGGATGCAATGGAACATGCATAACAACGGTACTCAGGACAGACGACAGTCATGCACCGAAGACCATTACCAACATCAACATGTACTACTAGCAAGCATAAGCATATGAAAGGAATACTAGCACTAGCAGGGCCTGATAACTAGGTGCGTAACAACATAGTAAGAAAGTAAGCACTAACCAGAAGCATTACCGAAACAACGATAAACATATTTTAAATAAGCAATCATTTAATAAATATTCAAGTTGAAAACCATGGCTACTGCATGACTATCATGCAAGTGGGTATTGTGGCTTGCCTGGGGATGAAGAAGGCACCGGGGAGAAGTGCGGTGAAGCCACGGAAAGATTTGCCGGAAACAGTTCTCTCTCGGAGGGGCTGTTTACGTGCAAGGGCAAAAATGTCATTTTCAGTGTCAAACCATAGTGAAAATGAAACCAACGGAACGGGATCGAAGATACGAAGAAGTGGGCTTTGGATTCACCTCATTTGGAGTTGGGAGTGAAAAGATATGATAGTTTTTCTGTCAGGGACCTATTTGTAATAAAATCATCACAAACAGGCCCTCAGTCCGAAAAACAGAAAGCGTACTCCGGTAAATACGTTTTCACTGAAGTGAAAACGCATTATGTGCTAACATAGACGAAGAATACGCTTTGGACAAGCGAAGACGTAATCCAACGTATTACGCCTCCACTTATCCAGCATGGCAAAGGCGGGGCCGGTGGCTGGCTCACTGACGCGCGTGACCCGCAGGGCCCACGGCCAGCTGGCAGGGAGGGGACGCCATCTCCTTCTTCTCCTCGCGCCTACTCGATGGAGCAGAGCAGGAGCTCGTCGCCGGCGCTCGTCCGGTCGACTCCGAGCACCGTATGCCGTGTTCCGACCACCGGCGTGCTCGGGGGAACGAGGCGCGCCCGCCAGTGCGCAGAACAGCCGTCGAGGGGCTCCGGGTGAGAGGGGACGGGGCCGTGGCGGACGGTTCTTTCGGGCGGCGATGGAGCTCGTGGCTAGAGGCCATTAGAGGAGGAGTCGAATGGGTGGGGAGGCTCGCCGGGGTCTGGTGGTTTGCCTGGAGGTGGAGAAAGAGGGAGAGGAGGCCGGGGCTGCTCGAATTTGAGCCAAGCACCACGGTGGCTATGGCGGCCATGGAGGGGCAGGGGAGCAGGTCGATCTCATTAGAGAGGCTGGGCGGGGCTAGTGGAGGTGCAGGAGACGAGTGGTGAGCTCAGACGAGGCCGGGGATGGCTATTTATAGCCACGGGGCGAGGAGGCCGAGCTGTCGTCGCCGTGGATACGTGTCCGGCGCCGCGGACGCGTGTGCTCACGCATGGGCTCGATGGAAGGCGACGGAGAAGCACAAGGAGGAGCCCACGGGGAAGAGGAGGCCAGGGAGCATGGGGAGGAAGGCGACGACGACGAACCGAGCCAAAACGCTACTGTGCGTCCGTGGGCACGCGGCGGCTTGCGTCGGTGAGGAAGCTGCCGGAGGGGGAGCGGGGTCCAGGGGAACGGCGACGGCGAGATGCAGCCACTGGACATGCTCACGAGCTCTAAGACGACGAGAGGGAGTGGTGCCAAAGCACAATTGGTGCTCCGGACACGCCACATCGCACAGAACGCGTGCACACGCACGCTATTGTCGTGGTCACCGCGTGAACTGGCATGCTGCGGGGGAGAGGGGTTGGAACTTGTTGTCTAGTGGTAAGTCCTTCCAGGGGAGGTCTCAACTATGGTGGTAGTTCGGTGAAAACTGCTACGGTTAACTAGTAATTAACCTCTGAAGTTTACTGCAGTAAACTTGGATGAGAACTGCTGATCAAAAGGAAGGAGTTTGGAAGCAATGGAGTTGTCTGGTAGGTCTAGGGTAAGAAGGACTTTCACCCTGGTAACTTGGAGAGGATTAGGATCAAGATTTAATGTCGTTGCTTAACAACCACATAAACTAGTCCAGAAACTAGATTAGGATGATGCACTCTGATGGAGTGTCAAATTGAGCTCAAATTGCGCAAGGCAGAGTCATTTGGTCCTATGAAGATGCTCAAAAAGTCTCATACCAATTGGCCAAGCCAAACTAGTACTTGCTTCACAAACATCTCCTCTGGACAGAAACTTGCAAAAATTCTAGAGGAATAATGGCTCCATGAACCATGCCGGAAATAGGTGGAGGTAGGTTATATGGATAATAGAAGGCCTAGAAAAATTGGCAGCCATAATGGAGCAAGATAAAATATACTTGCTTCACAAACTGAAATTATGGACAGAATCAAAGAATTGAAGATGAGCTCACATGGAGGCATGACATGAGCTCTACTTTGGTGGAGGGCTATGATATGATGATATGAGGGGCCATGCAAAATGGTAACTCATTTGGATATTCCTAGCTTGCACCTCCTTCACAAAGCTTCTTTCTGGATAGAAACTTTGGAAAATCATAATTAAATAATTATTAGGCATATGAGGTTGCATTTTGGCATGTGGCAATGATATGGACAGGAAAAGGTGTCCAAGGAGTGTGAGGTCAATTGGGAAAAGGAAAATAACACTTGCTTCACAATGTGCCATTTTGGGCAGAATAGGAAATGAATTATTTGAGCATGATGATAAACATGACAAATGAAATATTTTGCCATATTTGAGAAAGATATGACCCAAACAATTTATGAGAAGTATTTGGGAATTTTAGGAGTGATGGAAATAAAGGTTGCTGCACAACCTATGGCAATTTAAGTTATTCCTTTAATAGAAAAGGAATATTCCCAATACAAAGAATATTGGGATTTGGGCTAGGATGAAAATGGCAGGGTCTAGGAAAGGATTTGGGTATGATAAGCCACTCTGGAAGCAAAGAAGAGTTCATCTTCTTCACTTTTTCCAGACCACAAAGCCACGGAAAAAGAAAACTCAAGCAAAAACCTCAGAAAAAAAAGGGCCAAAAATCAGGCTGTCACAAACCTTACCCCCTTCAAGAAATCTTGTCCTCGAGATTTGGTTGCTCAGGGAACAAGTATGAAGATACTGACTTAGGGGAACCGTTTCCAACTCGGGTATCCTTTTTCTTATTTTTGTTCCCACCAAATTTTTATCTGACTGGCCCTGAGGTGGTTTGCTTTAATATACCCATATTCTGACAGATCTTACCTTGCTTGTTCATGCTTATACAGGCTCCAATTTCTTTTTTTGATCTGCTGACTTAGCTGACTGTGATGGATTCTCACGACTGAAATATATGTCGGTCTCACAAATCCAAGAGTGATTTCTGCTGGGTGTGTCATCCAGCACTGACAATCTTTCATGAAGTGGTGATCAGATTTTTCTAGTGGACACCTGTAACGCCCCGAGACCGACGCTCCAGACGGCTTCCATATTTTTTCGTCATCGTTGTGTGTATTTATTTGTTTGTTGCATTTCATCATGGCATCATCCGCATTGCGTCGGCACCTCGTTGCCGTCATTGTTTTTAAAACTTGCATCCGCTCGTAGTTGCCGTGTCCCCCCTTGCTTTCGTTGACCGTTCCGAGTCAAACCTTGTTATTCGTTTGCCCTCTTGCCTAAACCGGAGTCTCTCTGTACAGTGCACAAACCCCCTTGTGTGCGTGTCCGAAGTTGTCCCGAACCCGAACCGGACTTTCGTTACCGTTGGGTCCGGATCATCCCCTAATATCTATAAAACATCCTCATTTTATTTATTGGAATCCCTAGCCTATTTTTCCCGACCGTCCGATTTTGATCGAAGGATCAGATTAACCCCTACCCTAATCCCCACCCACTAAATATAACCGGTGCATTTCTAGACCAAACCCTATTTTCTAGGGATCCTCGCCTGTCCAATCGCCGCCGCCGCCAGTCAACCACCCCTCTTCCCCTTCGGGATCTCCCCTGTCCCATCCTCCATTCCATCCCCATCCAGTAGCCACCACTCCTCTCCTCCTCAATCTGCATGCCCGGCCAACTAGAGCTCCCCTCGATCCCCTCCTCCCGAGGCCAGCCACCGAACCAGCAGCTGCTCCAGGCCGTCGCCCCAGTCATCCTCGACCTCCACGGCCTCCTCCCCGTCCCGTTCGTCTGCACCGCTGCCGTCACGCCAAGGCCGCGCCCCTTTGAACAGCTCGCTCCGGACCCAGCAGATGAGTCGCCGCCGGCCTCCTTTTCCTCTCCCCTATTTTTCCTCTCCTACCTCCTCTAAACTCTCTCCCTCGTTTGTTTTCTCCTCTGCCAGGAAACGTACGGGGCTCACCCCTGCTGCCATGGTCGCCGGTGCAAGGTTCTGCACCTCCCGTGCTCGCACGACCGCGCGCGTTGACCGCCGTCCCCGCCGCCCTCTCGTCCGGATCCAGCCACCTCTGCTTCGCCTCGCCAAGCCATCGTCGTTCCCTCTCCGGTGCCCCGTCCCCATCGGATTTGCTCTACCCCGCCACCACTGCGCCTCAAGTCTCTCCCGCCGGAGCCCCGCAGTTCCGCTGCCGGTGCCTCCCGCATCGCCCCCTTGCCTGCTGCTGATTCCTGCAACACCAGCCACCGCACGCTTCGCTCGCCAAGTCCCGGTCGCCTCTGCTTCGAGCCATGTTCTGCATCGAGCGAACGCTCGTCCCCGACCGTTGACCGCACCCCTCTCTGCTCGTCAGCCTCCCAGCCTCCAGCCCCGCTCGACCCTGCCATCCTCATAACTCTGGTGAGCCGCCGGTAACCTCGACTCTACCACGCGCTCCTCTTCTTCCCGTGTATTCCTTGCGCTGCTGTTGACCCGCCTGCCGCCGTTCTTTGTCACCACAGGAGACCACCACGCCATGGCCTCTCTGATCTAGACCAAGCCGATGCCTCGCCCAAGTCCCTCGCCGGAGCGCTCGTCCCCAAGTCCCGCTTCTCTGCCTCCCCAACCTGTGCCCTCGCCGGCCGGAGTTCCTGCTGCCGCCGTCGTTGTTTGAGGCCAGCGCCTCGCCTCTGATTCGAACCCCCCCTGACGTCGCTCGCTCCCGTTGACCGCGCCCTGAACCGCCTGGAACGGCCTCTTGTTCCACCAAGGCCCACCCGCCCCTTCCGGCCTAACTCTCCACCAACTGGGCCAAAACCATGGGTGAGCAGCCCCCGGCCTTTTCCCTTTGTTGGGCTTCGTGTCCAGATTCGGCCCAGTGTCTATTTTTTTAGGCTCTGTGATTTTGTCCATTATCCAGAGTATTGCAGATTTGCAGAAAAACCCCTATATGTTCATGCATCTAATAACTAATTAACCATGCATCATATTAAAATGTTTTATATATGTAAAATGCTTAGAACTTTATCTAGTTTCATAATATGCTGCTTGCATCCATGTTTAAAATGTTTAAAATGCTGTTTGTTTAATTTTGCTCAAATGCCATGCTAAAATGATTTATTTCATAACTAAATAACCGTAGCTCGGATTTGAATAAACTTTATATGTAAATGGGGTAGAAAAATGCATAGATTAACATGGTGCACTTTGTTTTACTGTTTAATAACATTAAAATTGTGTTTTTGGCAGAACAGTACCAAATCTAAAATATGCATATGAGGATTTTCCGGAATTGTTATTTGTTGTTCGGGCCTCATTTAAACTTGCCTAAATAGTTAGTTTACTTATGCTTCACCTCTTGCCATGTTAATGAACATTTAATATTGATGAGTAGCATAAACAAGAGCGAACTAAATAATTGATGTGGTGTTTTGTCAATATGCAACTCGTTGCATATTGAGCTCCAATTAATTTGTAGTATTGTTTATGCACTTTGCCATGCCATGCCTCATTACATCGGACATGCATCATACTTGTTTGTGCATCATGCCATGTGTATGCGGTGGTTGTTTACTATGTTGTTTGTTTCTTTCCGGGTTGCTTCTCTCGTTAGCTTCGGTTTCGTTCCGGAGTTGTGAGGATTCGTTCGACTACATCCGTTTGATTTCTTCATGGACTCGTTCTTCTTCCTTGCGGGATCTCAGGCAAGATGACCATACCCTCGAAATCACTTCTATCTTTGCTTGCTAGTTGTTCGCTCTATCGCTATGTTGCGCTACCTACCACTTGTTATATCATGCCTATTGCCATGTCAAGCCTCTAACCCACCTTTCCTAGCAAACCGTTGTTTGGCTATGTTATCGCTTTTGCTCAGCCCCTCTTATAGCGTTGCTAGTTGCTGGTGAAGATGAAGTTTGTTCCATGTTGGGACATTGATATTGTTGGGATATCACAATATCTCTTATTTTAATTAATGCACCTATATACTTGGTAAAGGGTGGAAGGCTCGGCCTTATGCCTGGTGTTTTGTTCCACTCTTGCCACCCTAGTTTCCGTCATACCGGTGTTATGTTCCTTGATTTTGCGTTCCTTACGCGGTTGGGTGATTTATGGGACCCCCTTGACAGTTCGCTTTGAATAAAACTCCTCCAGCAAGGCCCAACCTTGGTTTTACCATTTGCTACCACCTATCCCCTTTTCCCTTGGGTTCTGCAGACTCAAGGGTCATCTTTATTTTAGACCCCCCTGGGCCAGTGCTCCTTCGAGTGTTGGTCCGAACCGAGCAGCCTGCGGGGCCACCTCGGGGAAACTCGAGGCCTGGTTTTACTCGTAGCTTGACTTATCCGGTGTGCCCTGAGAATGAGATATGTGCAGCTCCTATCGGGATTTGTTGGCACATCGGGCGGCTTTGCTGGTCTTGTTTTACCATTGTCGAAATGTCTTGTAAACTGGGATTCCGAGACTGATCGGGTCTTCCCGGGAGAAGGAATATCCTTCGTTGACCGTGAGAGCTTATAATGGGCTAAGTTGGGACACCCCTGCAGGGTATTATCTTTCGAAAGCCGTGCCCGCGGTTATGTGGCAGATGGGAATTTGTTAATGTCCGGTTGTAGAGAACTTGACACTTGACTTAATTAAAATACAGCAACCGCGTGTGTAGCCGTGATGGTCTCTTTTCAGCGGAGTCCGGGAAGTGAACACGGCTTTTGGGTTATGTTTGACGTAAGTAGGAGTTCAGGATCACTTCTTGATCATTACTAGTTGACGACCCTTCCGTTGCTCCTCTTCTCGCTCTTGTTTGCGTATGTTAGCCACCATATATGCTTAGTGCTTGCTGCAGCTCCACCTCACTACTTTCTCCTACCCATAAGCTTAAATAGTCTTGATCTCGCGAGTATGAGATTGTTGAGTCCTTGTGACTCACAGATTCTACCATAACAGTTGCAGGTGCCGATGATACCAGTGCAGGCGATGCTACCGAACTCAAGTGGGAGTTCGACGAGGAACTTGGGCGTTACTATGTTTCATTTCCTGATGATCAGTAGTGGAGCCCAGTTGGGACGATCGGGGATCTAGCATTTGGGGTTATCTTTTTTTTTCTTCTGAATTTGACCGTAGTCGGTCTATGTGTGTACCTTGATTGATGTATGAATTTATTTATGTATTATGTGCAGTGGCGATTGTAAGCCAACTCTCTTTATCCCATTCTTGTTCATTACATGGGATTGTGTGAAGATGACCCTTCTTGCGACAAAACCACAATGCGGTTATGCCTCTAAGTCGTGCCTCGACACGTGAGAGATATAGCCGCATCATGGGCGTTACAACACCCAAGCTCTAACTCCTTGCATTGGGTTTCTCCACTAAATGCAGGTCCTTCGGGTTCCAAACAGTGAGTTGGGTCATAACCGCTTTCCTGACAGATTCTGGCTTATCGCGGAAGTTTCTGATTCATCTTAACTGGTTCCACTGTCTTGAGTATCCGATCCGTACCAAATATTTGATTGTCGCCTGTCGTGGCTAGCATAAGAGTTTGACCTGTAGGATAATATCTGCACACTTGACTGACGGTGGTTCTGCACCACGCGGGTCTTGCAACAATTTTCATACCCACATCGCTGGTCTTGCTCCTTCATTATCGTTTTCTTGGTCTGGATCCTTGGCTGAAAGAGCTGGGTCATATTGCTTCTTCGTATCACCATAGGTACTGTCGGTACAAGTTTTCGGCAAACGTAGCCTATCCTCATTTTTCTGACAAGGTACCCCATTTAAATGGCAGGTTCAACACCCCTCAAGTTCTGACCGCGGGAAAATGATCATCCGAACCTTTGCAAGAAATCGGCAAATAAATCAGTAGCCACCAGAACGGTCTTTACAACTCAGATCTAGGACATTACTAAAATAACTCAACCATGGCTCAAGATGGCTGAAAAGCAGCTCAGAACATGAGACCGGGTTGATAAGAAGAAGGTGGTAGCTCCTAAAATAGCCAAAAAGCAGCTATAGGGCTACTGTCACAAAAAGAAACTCAACAGTTGTACGAGACGGCCGAATGGCAGCTCAGAACTCGTAACAGTCGTTGAAGAGAGAAATAAAAATCAGCATCCACCCCGGATAGCTAAAAACAGCTTAGATCACGGGCGTGGTGCCGTCATTGGAGAAAAAGGGGACAAGGGCTCATCAGGATCATTTTCCAGGTTCACAGGTACTTGCATTGAGCTCATTGATGTCGTCAATCCTCATAATCCTTTGTCACACTGCGGTGTATACTCGCTTTCTTCTCTTAACCATACTCACGTGGTTGTCAGATCCTCATCCGAGTGACTTGTAAGATCTTGGTGGTATGCTCACCGCATATATATGAGAATCTGATTCCCGAGACAGACGTGTATTCTGACCGATTCTTGCTTCTGACCAAAATGTTGCGGATCTGATTCTTTGGATTCACTGCCATATGCTATCAATTCACAGCGTACTACCTTGTACCAATGTCTTACTGAGGAAGATTGGCTTGCTTGTGCTCGAAACTTTCATCGGACAGCTTGCTGAAGAAGACTGGGTATCGTGCTTCAGAAGGTTACCCCCTTAAAGACTTTGCTGGGGAAAGACTCAGTACCTTATGCCAGAAGCTTTTGCGGTTGCTTACTGAAGAAGGCAGAGTACCTTGTACGGGAAATCATCCATATATCGTACTGAGGAAGATAGATGAATCTTGCCTTGGAAGCTTCTCGGGTATCTTGCGAGGGAATGTTGGGTTGCTTACACCAGAAGCTTCTTATTGTGATATGCGGACTGATTTCCACATATATAACCATCTTAATATTTTTGTTATTGATTTCTTGTATGAAACAGGGTTTTGCAGGACTATCCTCCTTTCTGAGTACATGCCATATTTTTGCTTGCTTCCAGGTACATCGGGTTCCAAAATCATCCTCAATGAAAAATTAAACTTGTTTCTGAGCCATACCTTTGATAATATTCTGTCAACCTTGCACACAATTTATCTTCTTGCTGATTTGATCATTTCTGCTATGAGGAGTGCACGTTAATGCAAACTTTATACTGACATTCCATCCAGGATTTCTTTTGTATTCAGACGAGCTATTTCCAATATCACTGCAGTCTGCTGACAATTCCATTTTGTTTAGCTGAGTTTCCAAATATATGCATTTCTTGCTGACTCTTCGGGTCCGGTGTCGGCTTACGAGCAACTTTAATAGGGGGAAAATTTGTAACACCGAAGGCCCAAAGAAAGAAACAAAAGAAACGACTAAAACAAAAGCACCCAAGCATACTACTAATATAATTAATCAAGCAATCATCACATATAACTGCTACTCACACCATAATATGCATGCACACCTAAGCACACAAATCGCGCGGAAACTTCGGTATTACGGTCTAATATGCTGTGGCGGTGTGGACGACAATTATATCCATGTGTGGAAGGAGTTGGCGTAACCGAAGCTACAACAAGCACTAGCTGAACAGTGGCTGGATCTGGATGGATACACAGGTGAGAACGGACAAGACGATCAAGTAGCGAGACACAAAAGTCACGACCACATCATCATCAAGCGTACGAAAGGGATTCGTACACGTCCAAAGAATAGAATGACTGGGTAGGGTAGCGGTGGAAAAACAAGGCTCGCTGGCATTGCCCTTTTCTGATAACCAAGATCAGTAAGGGTTGCCAGAGGGACGAGATGGATGACATGATTCGGGATAGAAACAAGTCTATCACCGAAATAATATGGGTGGGTGGCGGAAAAATATACGCGATACCTTAGCATAACTCCTGCAAATGGTGTCTGGAACTCTGGGTACCAGGGCATCACTCTGCTGGGACAGAGATGACACCGAACACCAAAGAGCAGACATGCTAAGAAGGAGGGTGCAGGCGGTGGACCGAAAACGATGCCACCTACACTCACAGGATTAACCGTTAGTGACAAAATAATAATCTATATGCATGCTATGCGACAAACAAATGCAACAAACCAACTGGGGTCTATACTACCGCTTTCTAACGTTCGCGCGGGCTAGGACATCCTACAGCCAGACTTGCTCTGATACCAAGCCTGTGGCACCCCGGCTCAGAGAAACCCGGAACGCCCCGTATTCCAGCCCAGAGATCGAGGTGAAGTCTTCTGGAATACGGCACTGCTTAGTATAGAACCAACCAGCTCTCTATTACAACACGAATATGAACACAAGGGTTCCGATATTACAATGAATAACATCGGTACGGTGACACTACACAAACCACGGTTACTCTATACAAGCAGCATAACAACTCGAAGCAGCGGAACAACTACTGGCAGCGGAACAACGAACGGCGATGATGGACTCCAATCTGCAAGGACTCTGGCTGGAACGCTAATCCTAGCTTGCGAAAAAAGGAACAACACCAAACAAGCAAGCAATCCAGGCAAGACCTACAAGCTGGCATGACACGCCAGGTCAGTACATTGAATGTACTTGCAAGCTCACAATAACCAGACGCATTCAAGACGAACAATAGTATGGCAATTACAGGTTAATCAGGGATTATCATGAGATCATCAGGATAACATGGCATGAACAATATGAACATAATATCGCTAGGACAATAGATGATCATGGCATGAACATATAAATCTGATGATACTAGCGTGCAACATGATGACACTACATGCACCATTTATTCATCACATGCATCGCTTACCAACCTCGGACATCACACGATCATCTCAGGTTCAAATCAAGCTTGGCATAAACAAATACCGTAGTAATCAATAAATGACAACAAGGAGCTTGATTTTTACCCACGATTCTCGCACAACATCACGAATGTACAACAACTCGGTATCCTCGATACCATGGTGATCTTTCCGGCGATCACAACCATGACCAACACTTGGTCTTACACGGTGATCTTTCCGGCGATCACAACCAACTTATCTCATCATCGAACCGGGGTTGTCATTTATCAAGTTATTATTAATACGGTTGACTCACAGTGGGACCGACTACAAACTGGGCCCTTATCTGTGGGCGCGGCTATCGATAGATTTAATATACACTCTGCAGAGGTTAGTACACTATACCCACACCACGGAACCCATGGCCTCACACTCCCATTCGGGTGGACCAACAACGTTCCGACAAAACCGATCTACTGCCATGACACTCTCCCGGCCACTCCGACTCACTCCCCATTGGGCTAGTCCTGGGTGGCCCCGTGTCTACCAAAGACACAACGACCACCGTCGTGGTCCATCCCAAACCGGGACAAAAGCGCTGTTATCATCCAACTATGGGCACACAAGGTTATGTCTGCTTACCTAATCAGGGTACACATGCCCATAACCTTCCCTAGTTGGAGGCACCAGTGAGAGGCACGACAATAAACCCAGTTAGGACCCCCCATAAGGCAAGTGTGGTTGCACTGGTCAGCTCGATTTGGTGGCACCATGACTCAGCCAACAATTGTTCAAGTTCAATTTAATCCGGTTAAACTTGAATGCAATATGCCGAGCCATGATAAATAACATGATGCAATAATGCATAAACATGATATCAACATAAGCACGGGGTGCAACATAACTATCCACCATATCCACAATGAATCATATCCAACTGTGCATAGTATAATGACGCATGAATATAACAAGTACAACACTACTCATAGAAACCTAGCATGACTACTAGCATGAACAATAAATATCATGCAAGACATATCAGCAATGCTACCATGCAATCATTTAACCAACTGGATGCAATGGAACATGCATAACACCGGTACTCGGGACAGACGGCAGTCATGCACCGAAGACCATTACCAACATCAACATGTACTACTAGCAAGCATAAGCATATGCAAGGAATACTAGCACTAGCAGGGACTGATAACTAGGTGCGTAACAACATAGTAAGAAAGTAAGCACTAACCCAGAAGCATTACCAAAACAACGATAAACATATTTTAAATAAGCAATCATTTAATAAATATTCAAGTTGAAAACCATGGCTACTGCATGACTATCATGCAAGTGGGTATTGTGGCTTTCCTGGGGATGAAGAAGGCACTGGGGAGAAGTGCGGTGAAGCCGCGGAAAGATTTGCCGGAAACAGTTCTCTCTCGGAGGGGCTGTTTATGTGCAAGGGCAAAAAGGTCATTTTCACAGTGTCAAACCATAGTGAAAATGAAACCAATAGAACGGGCTCGACGAGACGAAGAAGTGGGCTTTGGATTCACCTCATTTGGAGTTGCAGTGAAAAGATATGATAGTTTTTCTGTCAGGGACCTATTTGTAATAAATCATCACAAACAGGCCCTCAGCCGGAAAAACAGAAAGCGTACTCCGGTAAATACGTTTTCACTGAAGTGAAAACGCATTCTGTGCTGCCGTAGAAGAAGAATACTCTTTGGACAAGCGAAGAAGTAATCCATCGGATTACGCCTCCACTTATCCAGCGTGGCCAAGGCGGGGCCGGTGGCTGGCTCACTGACGCGCGGGACCGCAGGGCCCACGGCCAGCTGGCAGGGAGGGGACGCGATCTCCTTCTTCTCCTCGCGCCTACCCGACGGAGCAGAGCAGGAGCTCGTCGCCGGCGCTCGTCCGGTCGACTACGAGCACCGTATGCCGTGCTCCGACCACCGGCATGCTCGGGGGAACGAGGCGCGCCCGCCGGTGCGCAGAACGGCCGTCGAGGGGCTCCGGGGTGAGAGGGGACGGGGCCGTGGCGGACGGCATCTTTGGGCGGCGATGGAGCTCGTGGCCAGAGGCCATTGGAGGAGGAGGCGAATGGGTGCGGAGGCTCGCCGGGGTCTGGTGGTTTGCCTGGAGGTGGAGACAGAGGGAGAGGAGGCCGGGGCTGCTCGAATTTGAGCAGAGCACCGCGGCGGCTACGGCGGCCATGGAGGGGCAGGGGAGCAGGTCGAGCTCATTTGATAGGCTGGGTGGGCTAGTGGAGGTGCAGGAGACGAGTGGTGAGCTCGGACGAGGCCGGGGATGGCTATTTATAGCCGCGGGGCGAGGAGGCTGAGCTATCGTTGCCGTGGATACGTGTCCGGCGCCGTGGACGCGTGTGCTCACGCATGGGCTCGACAGAAGGCGATAGAGAGGCACAGGGAGGAGCCCACAGGGAAGAGGAGGCGAGTGAGCACGGGGAGGAAGGCGACGGCGACGAACCGAGCCAAAACGCCACTGTGCGTCCGTGGGCACCCGGCGGCTTGCGTCGGTGAGGAAACTGCCGGAGGGGGAGCGGGATCCAGGGGAACGGCGACGGCGAGATGCAGCCACTGGACATGCTCACGATCTCTAAGACGACGAGAGGGAGTGGTGCCAAAGCACAAACGGTGCTCTCGCCACGCCACAGCGCACAGAGCGCGTGCACGGGCACGCTATTGTCGTGGTCACCGCGTGCACTGCAATGTTGCGGGGGAGAGGGGCTGGAACTTGTTGTCTAGTGGTAGGTCCTTCCAGGGGAGGTCTCAACTATGGTGGTAATTCGGTGAAAACTGCTACGGTTAACTGGTAATTAACCTCTGAAGTTTACTGCAGTAAACTTGGATGAGAACTGCTGATCAACAGGAAGGAGTTTGGAAGCAATGGAGTTGTCTGGTAGGTCTAGGGTAAGAAGGACTTTCACCCTGGTAACTTGGAGAGGATTAGGATCAAGATTTAATGTCGTTGCTTAACAACCACATAAACTAGTCCAGAAACTAGATTAGGATGATGCACTCTGATGGAGTGTCAAATTGAGCTCAAATTGCGCAAGGCAGAGTCATTTGGTCCTATGAAGATGCTCAAAAAGTCTCATACCAATTGGCCAAGCCAAACTAGTACTTGCTTCACAAACATCTCCTCTGGACAGAAACTTGCAAAAATTCTAGAGGAATAATGGCTCCATGAACCATGCCGGAAATAGGTGGAGGTAGGTTATATGGATAATAGAAGGCCTAGAAAAATTGGCAGCCATAATGGAGCAAGATAAAATATACTTGCTTCACAAACTGAAATTATGGACAGAATCAAATAATTGAAGATGAGCTCACATGGAGGGATGACATGAGCTCTACTTTGGTGTAGGGCTATGATATGATGATATGAGGGACCATGCAAAATGGCAACTCATTTGGATATGCCTAGCTTGCACCTCATTCACAAAGCTTCTTTCTGGATAGAAACTTTGGAAAATCATAATTAAATAATTATTAGGCAAATGAGGTTGCATTTTGGCATGTGGCAATGATATTGACAGGCAAAGGTGTCCAAGGAGTTTGAGGTCAATTGGGAAAAGGAAAATAGCACTTGCTTCACAATGTGCCATTTAGGGCAAAATAGGAAATGAATTATTTGAGCATGATGATAAACATGACAAATAAAATATTTTGCCATATTTGAGAAAGATATGACCCAAACAATTTATGACAATTATGTGGGAATTTTAGGAGTGATGGAAATAAAGGTTGCCGCACAACCTAAGGCAATTTGAGTTATTCCTTTAATAGAAAAGGAATATTCCCAATAAAAAGAATATTGGTATTTGGGCTAGGATGAAAATGACAGGGTCTAGGGAAGGATTTGGGTATGACAAGCCACTCTGGAAGCAAAGAAGAGTTCATCTTCTTCACTTTCCAGACCACAAAGCCACGGAGAAAGAAAACGCAAGCAAAAACCTCAGAAAAACAAAAGAAAAAGAAAGGGCCAAAAATCAGGTTGTCACAAAGACCCTCGGTAGTGCGCGTGGCCAACGGAGGAGCGACACAGTCAGTCAAAGTCAGAGTCGGCATCCTGCCGCTCGACTCCCTCGTCGTCGTTGTCGCTGTCCTCCTCGTCACTCCCGCTTGAGGAGGAATCTTCATCGTCGGAGGAGCTCTCCACGCAGCACTTCAGGCGAGTTCGAAGATCTCCAAAGACCTTGACGGAGAGCAGGCCGCCCTCCATTAACTTGAAATAGAGGACGAGCCCCGCCGTCAGGCTATGGATGCGAGCGAACGTCTTCCATCCACGGCAGAGGTACATGACGTGAGGAGCGGGGAAGTTGACGTCGACCCGCATGCTGCCGTTCCCGCAGCCCCTCATGTGCAGCCTGAGGGTCTGAGGCGGATTGAGCTCCATCTCCCGAGCAATAGGGGTGGGGAGGCGGAGACGACGACGCGGTAGCCGGCACAGCCTGATGAAGAACTCGCGGGGCTGGTCCCCGATGTGGCCCTCCATCGCGGGAGGCATCGCTGGCGGAGGCCTGGCCATCGCGCCGCCTCGTCCCCCTCTCCCCCGACTGCCGCGGCGACCTCGGCCTCACCCCCGACTGCTGCGGCGACCTCGGCCTCACCCCCTCCCCTTCCTCTCGTATCCGGCCCCGCCGCAGTGAGCTCATGGGAAGGAGGGACGCGCTGTCGAGCGGCGACCCTCGCCCCCACCGTCGAAGGGCCTGCGGCCCCTCTCGCCATGATGGGTGGAAGGAAGGAGCAGAAGTGGAAGAAGATGGATGCTGGAAGAATGTGGGGAGACATCCCCTCCCCCTCCTTATAAAGAGGCGGGGTCGAGGCTCGGCCGCCCCACTCGGCCAATCCAGCCATCAATGGCGTAGGGAATCAGGACCGACCCGCTACCCCAATTAGCGATGGCCCGGTTTCCCGCCTCCACCGCCTGCCACCTGCATGAAGGACGCGTGGCGAGCGAGCAGAATCGAGGAGACGGGTGAGGTGACCTTTCCCCACCCCGTGACCATGGGGGGGAGGGCGCCTTGAAGACTGCGACCCAAGTCCACCCAGTAAATGAGCCGCGCCTCCACGCCTCCCTCTTTTTATGGGGAAGGCGCGAGCCGCCTCGTTACCATGATGTGACGCATGCATGCGGAAACCGCCCCACGCCATGCGGAAACCCCCACGTCACGCACGATCCTCCATGTCGCGCTCGGGTCGCGGGGAAGCAGAGCGGGCAAAAAATTACTGCGGTAAAATCCCGCCCTGACTACCCTCGCACCGTTATGGGCTTGGCCCAACAACGTGTCGCGCTTATGTGTGGCCGAGGCCCAGGGGCTCTTGTCGGTGTACTAAAGTAGGGGCACTCCTTTGTACCCCTTTATTTGTGCACGGACAGTCAGAGCCACGCCCACGGCCACGCTAAGCAGGGCAGAGGAGGGAAACTGGGAAGAAGCCAAAACACAAGACGGCCAAGGCAACGCGAAGACCAGAAACACAAGAGGCGAGGTAGAATCCCTCAGCAAGGTTCTTGCCGAGGCAGCCTCCGTAGCCCCGGCAAGGGCCTTGCCGGGGCAGCCTGCCCGATGCCAACAGAGCGAGCCACCCTTGAGCCCACAGGTTCCAACCCAACCACATTGGAACTAGGGCTCAGGAGGCACCTCCATGGTGGCATGCAGATCTTTGTCAAGATCATAAACACACAAGCTCAGATGAGGACCAGAAGACAGTGACCCTCGGTGGGATCCTAGACGAGGAGATCCACAAGACCCCCGGCAAGCGCCTTGCCGGGGACGACTGCAACGCCACAGCAAGACCCTTGCCGGGCCCCCGGCAGGGCCCTTGCCCAGGGCGCCAGCAGGGCCACTGCCAGGCCCGCACCAACCAAGGCTCCACCACCACTCGCATGCAGCTGCCAGCCCAACCAGCTGGGCAGGCACCTGCGTGGCAACACGCGGCTTTCAGACCAACTCAGCAAGCACCTGCGTGGTGGCATGGAGATCTTCGTGAAGACCCTGCCACCGCGCCATCTCAGCAACCTGCCTGCCTACATGGCACTGCACGCATCGCTGGCCTGGGCGCGTGTCGAAGCGAGACGGAGCAGTGATGGACGGGACGGGCCTCGTTCCCGTCCCCGATAAAGGTAATGGACACCTAAGTAGCACCTTTAATCCGCTTTGTCCCGTAATGCCGGGCGATAAGCTCGCGCACTGTACGCCTTTCCACCTCCTGGGTGCCACCGTGGCAACCCCTTTTCGACTATAAAAGGAGGCCCGAGGCATACTTGAGAGGGATTCGGCTTTTTGGAACGACGCAGCCACCGTAGCTAGTTCGAAAGCTCAAGAACACTCAATACATCCAGCAAAGCAGGACTAGGGTTTTACGCATCCTCACGGCCCGAACCTGGGTAAACGATCCTTGTGCTAGCTCCTGGACCTGCTCTTCTCAAAACCCTGCGCCCGCCGACCATAGAAGGGATTCCAGTGATCCCATAGGTGTCATTCCCACAGACATTGTGTCCCCTGTCTCCTGTGACCATCGACCTTAGACGCACAGTTCAGGACCCCCTACCCAAGATCCGCCGGTTTTGACACCGACACCCGGCCGCAAGAGAACGCGCTCGTGCTCCCAGCACCACTGCGACAAGACCACGTGCCGCCTGCGGCGGCGGTGCGCGGACATGAAGTGCAGGCTCCGCATCAGCAGAGGGTCGCAGTGGCCACCGCAGGCTCCCGCGCCTTCACTCCCGAGGTGCATAGTGTCGCCTGGCCAGGAAAGTTCAAGCCAGACCTGCCTCCTTGCTACGACGGCATCCCCGACCCCACGGAGTTCTTGCAGCTCTAAGAGCTGAGCATCGAGGCGGCCAACGGCGACGAAAAAGTCATGGCGATCTGGTTCCCCATGGCTCTCAAGGATGGCGCTCGCTCATGGCTCCTGAACCTGCCTCCCTGTTCGATCTCCTCCTGGGGCGAGATGCGCGATCGCTTCGTCGCCAACTTCCAGGGCACTCGCGACCGCCCGCCGGCCGCAGGTGACCTGCGTCGCATCAAGTAGCAGCCAGGAGAGACCCTGCAGAAGTACATCCAGCGCTTCAACAACGTTCATCTCAAGATCCCCAAGGTGATGGATGAGGCCATCATCTCCGCGTTCTCCGATGACGTCCACGACGTCAAGATGAAGGAGGAGATCGCCATCCACGAGGAGCTCTGCACGGCCTTGGAGCTGTTCAACCTGGCAACCAAGTGCGCAAGAGCTGAGGAGGGGCGCCTTTCCCTCCTCGAGCTCCCGGCTGCCGACCCCGAGGAGAAGAAATCCAAAGCCAAGGACGTGAAGCGCAAGGGAGTAGCCATGCTCGCGGCGGAGCCAGATACAAAGCGCAGCCGAGACCATCCCGAGTCATCCAAGAGGAGCCGACCATTCTGCCCTTCCACAATGTACACAGCCACAACACCAATGACTGTCAAGAGCTCAGGGCCATTCGGGATGGACGCCTCGGTCGACGCCCCGAGCGCAACGACCGGGGCTACGGCCGAGGAGGAGGACGTGGCGGAGGATGCTGGGACGATCGCGGCCCTCGCGAGGACCGCTGGCAGGACCAGCCTCGTCCTCCCTCAGGGCAACGCTGGCCTTCCTCCGCTGCCACCACCACCAAGAAGGAACGACGACCACCATCAGGACGAGGGGGCTGGTGGCTTCCAGGAACCACGTGCTATCGCCTGCATCCTGGGCGGAGCTCAGGCCCCAGCCTCTCGGCGCATTTTCAAGCAGTTTGCTCGTGAGGTGAACGCAGCCCTTCCCAGGCTCGAGGCCATGCGCCCGCTCAGGTGGTCCAAGTGTGCCATCACCTTCAGCTCGGCGGACCAGCTCAAGTGCGCGGCCACTTCTGGCGCCCTTCCGATGCTCTGCTCACCCGTCATCAGCAACGTACAAGTCACCAAGACCCTCATCGACGGCGGAGCAGGGCTTAACGTCCTGTCTGTCGAGACGTTCGACAGCCTCCAAGTGCCATACGATCAGCTTCAGCCTACCAAGCCTTTCTCAGGAGTGACCGATGGCTCCACCACCCCGATAGGGCAGGTCCGCCTCCCTGTCACCTTCGGACAGCGCGACAACTACCGCACCGAGCTCATCGACTTTGACGTTTCTCACATCCGTCTGTCGTACAATGCCATCCTCGGGTATCCGGCCCTAGCCAAGTTCATGGCAGTGACACACCACGGCTACAACATCCTCAAGATGCCAGGAAGCGGCGGGATCATCACCGTCCCCTGCGAAGAAAGAGATGCGGTGTGCTCCCTCGAGCGTGCCTTGCAAGCTGCATCAATCGATGACCCCGACAACAATGCAGCGCAGTACCCTCCTGAGGCCGTCCCCAAGAAGAAGAAGAAGCTACTCCACACAGGGCCTCAAGGGAGCGGCACCTCTGGCGGCGCAACATCAGGATCGGCGCTCGCGCTTGGGGCGCCTCCCTCCCGCGCATAGGAAGGCACGCCCGGCGCCCTCCTCGGGCAGGGCTCGGGGGCTCTCTTCTGGAGGGTGTGACACCCAAAATTTTATTTGGGTTTTTCAAAAAATTTATTTGACTTGAGGGAGGTGATTTAAATTTTTCTTCAAAAGAACCCTTCCTCTCAAGATATTTTTCTTATTGGCAAGGGTTTTTATTTGGATTCACCCAAGACATGATTTTGGTCTTGGAGGTTCTTTCTTTTTATTTCGACTCAAACCAAAATACTTCTCTCTTGGAAAAATGTCTTTTGACAATTCCTTTGAAAAGCCCTATAGCTTTTGGAATGATCTTTTTCCACTTTCAACAAATCTCTCTTGCCATGACCTATGTGCAAATCCTCTTCCACAAAACCTTTCCCCATCTTTGGATCATGATACACATCAAATCCAACAAGTTGAACCTCTCCATATAATTATTTCCATTTATCTCTCATCAAAAACAATTTATGCCTTCTATCTTGATCCTTGGAGGTTTTCAAAGGAGCTACCCTTTCTGCTTTGAGTTTTGTCTCCAAAGCAATTTCTCTAGCTAGTCCTTTGAACCCTCACCCAAGATCCATGAAGATCCACTGGTCTCCAGTTCAAATTTTTCAAACTATACTTGCTGCAAGTTTGGACCAGATTTGCCAAATTTGATGAAATTCATTCAAATCTTTCTCCAAAAATTCTGAGAAAAATCAGGCAGCCTCTGGGTGCATTGAGAGCTCACCTCACCAAGTCCCAGCTCTAGGAAAAAAATTCTTCACACCAAATCATTTCATCGAACGCCTTTAGAGCACTGTCAATGTCATGTTCAGTCAAATTCAGTTAACAGTGTCTGAACCACTGTCGTTTCTTCAGTGTCCGTTGCCAATCTCACTAGTGCCCCGGCGTCGCCGTGTTTCCTGTCCCCTCCCCCTTGTCCTCTGCACCGCACGAGCGCCTGGATGCTTGCGGGCATCGGCGACGAGTAGGAGGAGGTGCGCCGCCCCGTGACCGACGCCAGCGGCGGCTTTGCGGCTGCCAGGAAGAAGCACAGCGTAGACGGCGCTGACCAGCGCCGCCCAAGCCACCGAAGGCTGCCGCGTGGTCTTCCACTCCCCCGTGCGCGCTGCCACCCTCGTCATGAACCACTAGGCGCGGAGCGCGCTCTCTGCCGCCGCCGTGCCAGTACGGCGACCCCGACGAAGACCGACGCCATTACGCCATGCCCGACCGAGTTTAGCAGTGGAACGGGACCAGTAACTCTCACTGGTGCTGCCTGGCCACCTAAACCCTCTGCCAAGCCACTGCCTCGCCGTAATCGCTCGCCGGAGATTCTCCGTTCACGGCCACCCCCTCGAGCCGCCTATAAATAGAGGCCCCGAGCTCCAGCTAGTACCCACACCACCTCTGCACTCCACCAAGACCCCGCCTAGCCACTGGAAGAGCCCCGAGGGAGTCTCCTTCCTCAACTCCGGCCGCCGCGACCCGCCACGGGATCCAGCTCGATTCGCTCCCGTGCGTGCACCTCTGCCTCCCATCTCTTGCCAGTAGCTCTCTAGTGCATCCCTCCTTCTGACCCGCGCTTCAATTCGAAGTTTGCAGCACACCACCGGAGTTCCCCACCATCGCCCGAGCCGCCGTCCGCCGGAGAAAGTGTCGCCGTCGACGTGGTGCTCCCCGACGCCCAAGTCCACCACCCACCGACGCGGAAGGACACGCTGATACTCTTGGTACACTCCGATCTCCCTGACTCGCCGTGGTTCGACGCCGGCGACCACCGCAGCCTTCGGGCGCCGGCGAGGTTTTTCAAACCTGACATGTGGACCCCCCACGTCAGCCTCTCTTCTTTCACCCCCGAAGCGTTTTCTGTTGGCGCCTTCGGGCAGAGTACGTTTTCTCTGTGGGCTGGCGCGTTTCTATTCGAACCGTTTTCTGTTTTCTCAGTTAAGCCCCTGGAACTTTTCTGTTTCATTACAGATGAGTCCCTGGACAGAAACCCTTATAACTTTTTAATAAAAAGTGATTTTTGAGTGATTCTTTTTCTGACAGTCTTATAATTTTGTCTAGTTTTTTATGGGATTTATTTGAAAAAAAATTGGAACAGCTTTTCTGCACGCGTTGGTTTTCACGTTAGTATGCATTTTTCGCTATACCGTAGGTTCCGGGAGAGGTGACGGAGCCGCGAACTTCGCCGAGCTAGACTCCGACTTCTCCGAACCAGGCAAGCATGTTTGAACCTTTGATATGATAGGTGTTTTGCATGTTTGCGTGAAAGGTTGTGCATGGCATGTGAGTATCGGTGAGTATCTAGTTGCATGTGAGGCAACTACCCGTGTGTTCCAAAGTTACTGTGATCTCTGATGAGAGATGGCCTAGTCATGTGGTGACATGAAGGGCAGTAAGGTGGTACTGTTGTAGCATGCCAGCCTTACGTCATCCGATTAATTCCGACGTTAACGTGGACGGAGTCACGTTATCGTTCTTCCCCCTTCCGTGCTACCACATGTTTTCTGCCAGAATGCGGTTTAGTAAGTTGGTAACCTCTTTCCGTGTACACACCAAACAGAGGGGCCGGGATGATGGTTCCATGGCCCTGGATTAAAGCCAGTCATCCGGTCAGGGGGCATGGGTGTTTCCGGTTGGGACCGAGAGGGGGGCACCCCTTAGAGCGCGCGTATAGAAATTTGATCCCATGCTACGCGAGGTTGTAGCCTCCCCGTCTCAAGGTTTTTCTTGAACGTTGCCGAGGGTGATTCCTGGCTTCGGAATGTTGAATGGGTGTGTACTGGTTAGATGTGTTTCTTCCAAAACACCGTAAACGGAACTAGTCCCCGTGACTACTGAAATCCGTTGGCTGTGGTTAAAGTACAAACTCTGCAGAGTCAAATCCTTCCGAGTCATCGTATCCATGGTCAAGTAACGTGATCAGCGTATCCATGTCTATGTCATAACCTCGTGGTATATTTTTCTTTCCGGTAAGCGAGCGTGAGTAGTAAACTTGGCTGAACGTTATTCCTGTGGATGGACTAACCCTGTTGTTTATCTCATGCCTGATTATTCTCTTGATATGATTTAAAAATTCATGAACTACTAAGTTATGAATGTAAGCCCTTTATGTGATGTCGCTCAGACGTCCGACTGTGGCATGTTTGTCTTTTACTTTCAATATAAGCCCTTTATGTGATGTCGCTCAGACGTCCGACTGTGGCATGTTTGTCTTTTACTTTCAATATAAGCCCTTTATGTGATGTCGCTCAGACGTCCGACTGTGGCACGCACTGCCTTTTATTTTCTATTATAAGCCCTTTATGTGGTGTCGCCTTGACGCCCGACTGCGGCATTGTTATTCTTGCATTTTCCTCTCGAGGAGTCATTCAGACCCTCGTTTGGCACCCAGTATATTATTTTGGGATTTCGGGAGGACTACCGCCCGACTTCTCTTTTATTTTCCGTGCAGTATTATCTCTATGTCTGAGTGCACTTGTTAACCTGTTCATATGCATCATGTCTACATTTGTTATATCTTATGTCCGAACTGTCTTGCGAGTACTTTCATAGTACTCACCTGGCTTGTTGATTTGGCCAGATGTTGACGAAGGCGATCTCATGGATGAAGAGTTTGATAGTGAGTCCGACGCCTAGAGGAATCCCAGTCAGTCCCGTGCGATCCTGGATATTGGTCACTTGTATTATATACGCTTCCGCCACCCGCAATAAATCTCCTCGAGCTTCACCCCGACGCTCGAAGAGCTGTAGTTTTCAGGAGTCACATCACCCGCTCCGCTGTGATATTATCCACCACCGTTGTTATCGTGAGTTAGTAGTTATGCCACCCTATCCGCCGTTGTGTTCTATCGGCGTACATGTAATAAATTGTTGAGCAGTCTCCGCTCAACCTTGTATTATATTCAGTACTCCTGGTATTTTTCTTCTGTGACCAAGATATTGTCTACCAGTGAGAAGGAGTTCTTCTTTACTGGTCCGTAAAAGGGATTGGTCTCTCAATAAATATTTTATTGAAAAACCGGTCGTGACAAGCTTGGTATCAGAGCCAGGCTGACTGTAGGAAGCCACTAGGTGCGATCGCTAATCGGTTATTAGCGTCTTTTGTGCATTTTGCAAATGTAGCTATTTTCTGTTGGTCATCATAAATTTATGACTTGACTACTCAGAATTTTTGCCTACTTTTGTAGATGGCTGGCAGCAACTGCGAGACTCGAGTGTTCACTAACGTGCCCGAGGGGTTTGTCAAACTCCTCGTCTCCATCACCAAGCTCGCGATCGGGCCAGCGACTCGTCCGGAGTTCACGCTTTATCAGCACAAGCTCAGCGACGACGTGTCTATGCACCAAGCCGTGGTGCAATTCAAGGGAGGACGTTCTGCGTCTCGCCACTTCCGTTTTGTGGGAAGGGCCATGCCTACGGAGAGGCATGCCATGCAGATGGCTGCCCGCGAGGCGATAGCTCGCCTTCGGGACATTCTTCCTATGATGAAGACTCGTCGCTACCGCTACCTCCCATGCCATGTGCCATACACTTGTCACTATGCATTCGCCTGCCATAGGGGAGAGCGAGATGAAGCCATCGAGATGGTTGTGGAGTATCTCAAGGCTCTGGAGGAGTCTTTCGACAACCTCGTGGACGATCTTGTGGCTGCCCGGATGGACTTAGTTCGGGGCGGTCCTGCCTGCAGGAAGGAGCTTCTTCACACGGCACCGCCTCTGACATTCGTCTCGTCTTCAGCATCTTATGCACCGGCCATTTTAGCCACTGCTCGCCGTCTGCCTACCACTGAGGAGTTCGACCGAGTCATCGCTCCTACTCCAGTCAGAGCTGCACCGCCTGCCACACCCGCACTACCGCCTGTCGCACCCGCGCCATCACCGCAGCGCAGTGCTACGCGCCAGGAGCCTGCTAGAGAGGAGGTGGAGGTTGAATCTCCTGCACCGCTGAGTCTTGCCCTCGGCAAGGGAAAGGACATCGTCACCATCTCCGACTGAGAGCGCCGAGTGGCCGCGCGTTATGTCTGCTTGTATGATGTGTTTTATCTGTACGCTAGTTTGTATTAGTGTGTTCGCTGCTTTCCGGAGGAGTGTGCTAGTCTAAATAACATGTCAGGATGGTGTACGCACATCCTGAGTGCTGTATCGTGTGTTTGCTTTTCGCATGTAAGATTTGTGTTAAGCGTTTCTTCTCCGTGCGAAATTGTTTATGTTTTTTTTCGAAAAATCTTGAGGTCTTTTAAATTTTTGCCTTTGCAAGATTTCCCTTTTGCCACACAGTTCTTCTCATGAGTTTTGCAAAATAATACCCCCAGACTGGAAAAATGTCTCGCCCGTGGACTCGCTCCATGCCCAATCAGCCAGAAGGAGTTTATGGGACACAGACTAGCAACAACTTCACTCAGGGACAGTCCAGTCAACAGGACAGCGAAGCAGCCTTGTCTCAAGTATGCCGTCTCTTCGAACAAAACCAGCAACAGCACCAAGAGATGATGACCCACGTCATCAATATGGGAAACCACCGTGAGCCGTACCAGCCACACTCCAAGTTATCTGAATTACAGAAGACTCGCCCTTCAACGTTTGCTCACACCGATAGGCCGCTGGAAGCCGATGATTGGCTTCTTGACATCGAAAGGAAGCTGATCATTGCTCAGTGTTCAGATAATGAGAAGGTGCTTTATGCACCACACTACCTTACTGGAGCAGCTGCAGCATGGTGGGAAAACTTCCTACACATGCATCCCAGTGAACACAACATCACCTGGGAAGAGTTCAAGGAAGGCTTTCGTGGGGCACACATCCCCAGGAGCATCATAAAAATCAAGGAGAGAGAATTTGACGACCTCAAGCAAAGAGGCATGTCAGTGACAGAATACAACGGTCAGTTTACCCAGCTATCTCGCTATGCCTACGACGAGCATATGACAGAGAACAAGAAGATGGAAAAATTCCTGGACGGCCTGGCACCAGCACTAAGATGCCAACTGGTTGTACACACTTTCCCATAATTTAAAACTCTGGTTGACAAGGCCATTACCTTGGAGAATGAGCGTCGTAGTCTTGAAGATATCCGTAAGCGAAAGAGGGACAAGACGACTCTTGCTCGCAACAACCGAAGCAAGACTGAGGTTCCAAGGACAGAAGCAAGGAAATCCACGACTACTAATCTAAGGCCAGTCAGACAGTTTCATGCCAGGGACAAGGAGTTCACGTACCGTCCAGGGGTCACCTGCTATGCTTGTGGTGAAGAAGGGCACTATGCTAAACAGTGCCCAAAGCCAAGGAACTCGGCCCCCAAGCCAAACAATGGTGGGAAAAATCCAGCCCCCAAGTGCAACAATTTCAATCCCAACAACAACCACAGGAAGGGTCACCTGAACCATGTGACCAGGGAAGAGGCGCAGAATGCCCCAGACATCGTGCTCGGTACGTTCCCTGTCAACACAGTACCTGCCACGGTTTTGTTTGATTCTGGAGCTTCCCATTCGTTCGTTTCGAAGAATTTTGTTTTGCAACATGGTTTTCCGATACTTCCCTTGGAAAAGTCTATGGTCATCAAGTCCCCCGGAAATAAGCAGATCACTCAGAGTTACTGCCAAGGAGTGATCATTGAGTTCGAAGGACTAAAGTTCCAAGCAAATCTCGTCGTGTTGGAAAATAAAGGACTGGATGTCATTTTAGGGATGGACTGGTTGACCACAAACAAAGGATTCATTGACGGTTTCAATCGGACCGTGATTCTCACTCACCATCACGGCAAGACAATAAAGGTTACAGCTCAAGAAAGGCCACGGTCACGGCAACCAAAGCTGAACAAAGTGGACATTTCAGAACTGAGAAAAGTTCCAGTGGTATGCGAGTTTCCTGACGTATTTCCTGAAGAACTACCAGGCATGCCACCAGACCGAGAGATAGAGTTCAGCATTGAACTAGCACCTGGCACCGCTCCCATCTATAAGAAGCCTTATAGAATGGCGCCCTCAGAATTGGTAGAATTGAAGGAGCAGATAAAGGAATTACTGGACAAAGGTTTTATTCGAGCCAGCTCCTCACCTTGGGGTTCGCCAGTATTATTCGCCAAGAAAAAGGATGGGACACTAAGATTGTGTATAGACTATCGAGCTCTCAATATGGTCACCATCAAAAACAAATATCCGATGCCACGGATAAATGATTTGTTTGATCAACTCGCGCAAGCCAAGGTGTTCTCAAAAATTGATTTGAGATCAGGATATCATCAATTGAAAGTACGGACAGAAGATATCCCTAAAACAGCATTCACCTCCAGATACGGATTATATGAGTTCACAGTGATGCCTTTTGGACTAACGAACGCCCCCGCCTATTTTGTCCACCTCATGAACAAAGTGTTTATGAAATTCATGGACAAATTTGTTGTGGTGTTCATTGACGATATTCTGGTTTACTCAAGGACACCGGAAGAGCACGCTGAGCATCTTAGAATTGTTTTGGGAGAATTAAGGAAACATCAGTTGTACGCCAAATTTAGCAAGTGTGAGTTTTGGCTAAGGCAAGTTGGTTTCCTAGGCCACATATTAAACCAAGAAGGCGTGGCCGTAGACCCAGAAAAAGTCAAAGCCATACTTGACTGGAAGCCACCCGCCAACGTGACAGATGTGCGGAGTTTCCTTGGAATGGCCGGATATTACAGAAGATTTATTGAAGGATTCTCCACTGTGGCAAAACCAATGACCCAGTTGCTCAAGAAAGACAAAAAGTTTGTATGGACGGAAGCATGCGAGAGAAGCTTCCAAGAGCTTAAGAAGAAGCTAACAACCGCACCGGTCTTAACCGGGCCAAACATACACAAGAGTTTTGAAATATATTGTGACGCATCCCGGAAAGGCCTCGGATGTGTGCAGATGCAGGATGGCAAAGTTGTCGCGTATGCCTCCAGGCAACTGCGGAAACATGAGGAAAATTACCCAACACATGACTTGGAGCTAGCAGCAGTCATTCATGCACTCAAGGACTGGAGACACTTTCTGTTGTGAAATCGTTGTGAAATATATACGGACCATAAGAGCCTTAAATATATTTTCACGCAACCAGAGCTAAACTTACGCCAATGACGCTGGTTTGAATTAGTCAAGGACTATGATGTCGGTATTCACTACCATCCAGGGAAAGCAAATGTAGTGGCAGATGCCCTTAGTCGGAACCCCAGCCTAGACAACGACGATCCACAAAACTTGAGGCCTGAGTTTCAGCAGGAGTTCGCTAGACTCAACATGGTGTTAGTCTCTGAGGGCACCGTATCGAATCTGGAGATACATCCCACCCTCGTGGAACAAATCAAGAAGGCTCAGCAAGGGCACCCCAGCATCGAAGGAATAAAGAGGAAAATGAGCCTTGGCAAGGCTTCAGAGTTCGTCACAGACAGTGAAGGAATATTATGGTACGGGGACAGACTTTGCGTCCCGAACATTAAGGAACTCAAGCAACAAATCCTAACCGAGAGCCACACCGCCCCATATTCAATCCACCCTGGAGGAACCAAAATGTACAAAGACATTCAGGAAAGATTTTGGTGGCACGGTATGAAAAGAGATATAGCCGCATTTATTGCTTGTTGCGATTCATGTTAGCGCATCAAGGCCGAACATCAAAAGCCAGTAGGGCTACTCCAGCCAAACAGGATACCGGAGTGGAAATGGGATTAAATAGGAATGGATTCATCGTCGGACTACCTCGATCACAACGCAGAAATGACGCCATATGGGTCATTACAGACCGACTAACCAAGGTTGCTCACTTCATTCCCGTGAAGACTACCTACTCCACACAAAGGCTGGCCAAGCTTTATCTCTCCCGTATAGTTTGTTTGCACGAGGTCCCAAAGACTATAATATCCGACCGAGGCACCCAATTTGTCTCCAAATTTTGGGATCACCTGCAACAAGCTCTGGGCACGCAACTAGCTTTCAGTACAGCGTACCACCCTCAGACTGATGGACAAACGGAACGTGTGAACCAAATCCTAGAGGACATGCTGAGAGCCTGTGTGCTCACCTATGGATTCAGTTGGGAAGAGAGTTTGCCGTATGCCGAGTTTGCCTACAACAATAGTTACCAAGCCAGCTTACAAATGGCACCCTTTGAAGCATTGTACGGACGGAGGTGTCGTACCCCACTGAATTGGTCAGAAACAGGTGACAGTCGTAACTTCGGCCCAGACCTGCTTAAAGAGGCCGAGGAGAAAGTTAAGCAGATCGGGGACAGACTCAAGACAACGCAAAGCCGACAAAAGAGCTACTACGATCAGAAACATCGTGAGGTCAGCTTTGAACCCGGTGATTCCGTATACCTACGGGTGTCTCCTATGAGGGGCCTACAACGGTTCAAAATCAAGGGGAAGCTAGCCCCAAGATTTATTGGACCATTCTGCATAGTTGCAAAAAGAGGCACAGTAGCCTACCAACTAGACCTACCCAAGGAGCTGTCAGACGTCCATGACATATTCCACGTCTCGCAATTGAGAAAATGTGTGAACAACCCGGAAAAGCATGTATCCCATGAGAGCATTGATGTGCAACCAGATCTCACCTACAGAGAACGACCAGTAAAGATATTGGAAGAGTCTGAACGAAGGACCCGACAGAAAACAACAAAAAATTTCAAAGTTCAGTGGAGCAATCACACTGAGGATGAAGCTACATGGGAAAGGGAAGATTTTCTCCAGGCAGAGTATCCATATCTATTTGAGGATCAACTGAAATCTCGAGGACGAGATTTTTCCTAAGGGGGTAGGTGTTGTGACACCCAAAATTTTATTTGGGTTTTTCAAAAAAATTATTTGACTTGAGGGAGGTGATTTAAATTTTTCTTCAAAAGAACCCTTCCTCTCAAGATATTTTTCTTATTGGCAAGGGTTTTTATTTGGATTCACCCAAGACATGATTTTGATCTTGGAGGTTCTTTCTTTTTATTTGGACTCAAACCAAAATACTTCTCTCTTGGAAAAATGTCTTTTGACAATTCCTTTGAAAAGCCCTATAGCTTTTGGAATGATCTTTTTCCACTTTCAACAAATCTCTCTTGCCATGACCTATGTGCAAATCCTCTTCCACAAACCCTTTCCCCATCTTTGGATCATGATACACATCAAATCCAGCAAGTTGAACCTCTCCATATAATTATTTCCATTTATCTCTCATCAAAAACAATTTATGCCTTCTATCTTGATCCTTGGAGGTTTTCAAAGGAGCTACCCTTTCTGCTTTGAGTTTTGCCTCCAAACCAATTTCTCTAGCTAGTCCTTTGAACCCTCACCCAAGATCCATGAAGATCCACTGGTCTCCAGTTCAAAATTTTCAAACTATACTTGCTGCAAGTTTGGACCAGATTTGCCAAATTTGATGAAATTCATTCAAATCTTTCTCCAAAAATTCTGAGAAAAATCAGGCAGCCTCTGGGTGCATTGAGAGGTCACCTCACCAAGTCCCAGCTCCAGGAAAAAATTTCTTCACACCAAATCATTTCATCGAACGCCTTCAGAGCACTATCAATGTCATGTTCAGTCAAATTCAGTTAACAGTGTCTGAACCACTATCGTTTCTACAGTGTCCGTTGCCAATCTCACCAGTGCCCCGGCGTCGCCGTGTTTCCTGTCCCCTCCCCCTTGTCCTCTGGACCGCACGAGCACTTGGATGCTTGCGGGCGTCGGCGACGAGCAGGAGGAGGTGCGCCGCCCCGTGACCGACGCCAGCGGCGGCTTTGCGGCCGCCAGGAAGAAGCACAGCGTAGACGGCGCTGACCAGCGCCGCCCAAGCCACCGGAGGCCGCCGCGTGGTCTTCCACTCCCCCGTGTGCGCTGCCACCCTCGTCGTGAACCGCTAGGTGTGGAGCGCGCTCTCTGCCGCCGCCGTGCCAGTACGGCGACCCCGACGAACACCGACGCCATTACGCCATGCCCGACCGAGTTTAGCAGTGGAACGGGACCAGTAACTCTCACTGGTGCTGCCTGGCCACCTAAACCCTCTGCCAAGCCACTGCCTCGCCGTAATCGCTCGCCGGAGATTCTCCGTTCACGGCCACCCCCTCGAGCCGCCTATAAATAGAGGCCCCGAGCTCCAGCTAGTACCCACACCACCTCTGCACTCCACCAAGACCCCGCCTAGCCACTGGAAGAGCCCCGAGGGAGTCTCCTTCCTCAACTCCGGCCGCCGCGACCCGCCACGGGATCCAGCTCGATTCGCTCCTGTGCGTGCACTTCTGCCTTCGATCTCTTGCCAGTAGCTCTCTAGTGCATCCCTCCTTCTGACCCGCGCTTCAATTCGAAGGTTGCAGCACACCACCAGAGTTCCCCACCATCGCCCGAGCCGCCGTCCGCCGGAGAAAGTGTCGCCGTCGACGTGGTGCTCCCCGACGCCCAAGTCCACCACCCACCGATGCGGAAGGACACGCCGATACTCTTGGTACACTCCGATCTCCCTGACTCGCCGTGGTTCGACGCCGGCGACCACCGCAGCCTTCGGGCGCCGGCGAGGTTTTTCAAACCTGACATGTGGACCCCCCACGTCAGCCTCTCTTCTTTCACCCCCGAAGCGTTTTCTGTTGGCGCCTTCGGGCAGAGTATGTTTTCTCTGTGGGCTGGCGCGTTTCTATTCGAACCGTTTTCTGTTTTCTCAGTTAAGCCCCTGGAACTTTTCTGTTTCATTACAGATGAGTCCCTGGACAGAAACCCTTGTAACTTTTTAATAAAGAGTGATTTTTGAGTGATTCTTTTTCTGACAGTCTTATAATTTTGTCTAGTTTTTTATGGGATTTATTTGAAAAAAATTTGGAACAGATTTTCTGCACGCGTTGGTTTTCACGTTAGTATGCATTTTTCGCTATACCGTAGGTTCCGGGAGAGGTGATGGAGCCGCGAACTTCGCCGAGCTAGAGTCCGACTTCTCTGAACCAGGCAAGCATGTTTGAACCTTTGATATGATAGGTGTTTTGCATGTTTGCGTGAAAGGTTGTGCATGGCATGTGAGTATCGGTGAGTATCTAGTTGCATGTGAGGCAACTACCCGTGTGTTCCAAAGTTACTGTGATCTCTGATGAGAGATGGCCTAGTCATGTGGTGACATGAAGGGCAGTAAGGTGGTACTGTTGTAGCATGCCAGCCTTACGTCATCCGATTAATTCTGACGTTAACGTGGACGGAGTCACGTTATCGTTCTTCCCCCTTCTGTGCTACCACATGTTTTTATCCAGAATGCGGTTTAGTAAGTTGGTAACCTCTTTCCGTGGACACACCAAATAGAGGGGCCGGGATGATGGTTCCATGGCCCTGGATTAAAGCCAGTCATCCGGTCAGGGGGCATGGGTGTTTCCGGTTGGGACCGAGAGGGGGGCACCCCTTAGAGCGCGCGTATAGAAATTTGATCCCATGCTACGCGAGGTTGTAGCCTCCCCGTCTCAAGGTTTTTCTTGAACGTTGCCGAGGGTGATCCTGGCTTCGGAATGTTGAATGGGTGTGTACTGGTTAGATGTGTTTCTTCCAAAACACCGTAAACGGAACTAGTCCCCGTGACTACTGAAATCCGTTGGCTGTGGTTATAGTACAAACTCTGCAGAGTCAAATCCTTCCGAGTCATCGTATCCATGGTCAGGTAACGTGATCAGCGTATCCATGTCTATGTCATAACCTCGTGGTATATTTTTCTTTCCAGTAAGCGAGCGTGAGTAGTAAACTTGGCTGAACGTTATTCC
The DNA here is from genome assembly GCF_018294505.1 of Triticum aestivum. NCBI lineage: Eukaryota > Viridiplantae > Streptophyta > Magnoliopsida > Poales > Poaceae > Triticum > Triticum aestivum. The sequence continues at coordinate 216,629,691 of NC_057811.1, read as the reverse complement.
TGTGGATGGACTAACCCTGTTGTTTATCTCATGCCTGATTATTCTCTTGATATGATTTAAAAATTCATGAACTACTAAGTTATGAATGTAAGCCCTTTATGTGATGTCGCTCAGACGTCCGACTGTGGCATGTTTGTCTTTTACTTTCAATATAAGCCCTTTATGTGATGTCGCTCAGACGTCCGACTGTGGCATGTTTGTCTTTTACTTTCAATATAAGCCCTTTATGTGATGTCGGTCAGACGTCCGACTGTGGCACGCACTGCCTTTTATTTTCTATTATATGCCCTTTATGTGGTGTCGCCTTGACGCCCGACTACGGCATTTTTATTCTTGCATTTTCCTCTCGAGGAGTCATTCAGACCCTCGTTTGGCACCCAGTATATTATTTGGGGATTTCGGGAGGACTACCGCCCGACTTCTCTTTTATTTTCCGTGCAGTATTATCTCTATGTCTGAGTGCACTTGTTAACCTGTTCATATGCATCATGTCTACATTTGTTATATCTTATGTCCGAACTGTCTTGCGAGTACTTTCATAGTACTCACCTGGCTTGTTGATTTGGCCAGATGTTGACGAAGGCGATCTCATGGATGAAGAGTTTGATAGTGAGTCCGAAGCCTAGAAGAGTCCCAGTCAGTCCCGTGCGATCCTGGATATTGGTCACTTGTATTATATACGCTTCCGCCACCCGCAATAAATCTCCTCGAGCTTCACCCCGACGCTCGAAGAGCTGTAGTTTTCAGGAGTCACATCACCCGCTCCGCTGTGATATTATCCACCACCGTTGTTATCGTGAGTTAGTAGTTATGCCACCCTATCCGCCGTTGTGTTCTATCGGCGTACATGTAATAAATTGTTGAGCAGTCTCCGCTCAACCTTGTATTATATTTAGTACTCCTGGTATTTTTCTTCTGTGACCAAGATATTGTCTACCAGTGAGAAGGAGTTCTTCTTTACTGGTCCGTAAAAGGGATTGGTCTCTCAATAAATATTTTATTGAAAAACCGGTCGTGACAGAGGGCCTCAGACCTAGCCAACATCACGAGGGAGGCGCTCGGGCACCACATGGAGGCGTGCTTTGCGGCACATTTCCCTCAGGAGGACACAGGGCAAGGAGCGCCCGACGCTCAGGAGTTCATCACCAAGGTCACTCAGGAGCTGCAGGATGCAAGAGCCATGCGCGGCGACCGCCGCCCACCTGGGGCAGCTCCCCATCCAGGCGAGGATGGCGGGCTGCGCGTCTGCGTCGACATCCCAGGGCTCAACAGGGCCCCATCTCAGGAGCTCTTCTGGCCTTCGCGCGTGGGACGTTGCGAGGGCCCGCTTCACAGCTATGTTCGCATGCCATTCGGCCTGCCGAGCGTGGTTGCCGCTTTCCAACGCAGCTTGCGGAGCGTCCTGGCAGCTTAGGAGGCCAGGCATCACGCAGTCCTGACGGAGATGGAGACGGTCCTCAAGGAACCGCCGGGACCCCCAGAGCCTCCCGAGGCTCAGGGCCCCGGTGGCTCGTGAGGAGCAACCCCTTTGCCACGCATCTTCAGCTGCCCCAACATCCCTTCGATAACGGAACCAGGTGACATTTTCCAAGATTATTATCTGGGAGCGCCCCTCGGGCTGCATCATTCCCAGGCCGCGTGGGTCTGTCCCTGCGGCATGTACCCTTTTTACGTCTTTAGCTTACTCTGCTGGGGGCGCCCCTCAGGCTGCATCATCCCCTAGGCCGCTCGGGTCCGGCCCACTGGCATGTATCGTTCTTGCATTTACCTAAGCTAGTTTGCTTTTCATGCATAATCTATCTATGGTTATCACCTGCTTGATTGTCACCCACCATGGGAGCCGCGCGTCGATCGTCTTTCTTCAGGATCCTTCGCATAAGGAGGTTAGGCACGGCGCTTGTGCTCGGGTCCGTCCCTGCAACGTCGACAAATCTGAGCGGTCGAGCTCTGGCTCGCGGCACACCCCGCGCACGTCACCTCACCAGGCCCTCAGTGCCTCCGTCTTCTTGCAGAGCAACCTGCGGCAGACTAGCAATCATCGCGGCAATCTGTGTCCCTCCTCGTGCTAACCTTCAGGAACCTCCCGAGGACGATAGCGGGTGGTACCAGGGGCTCCTTCTTCTCCCATGTGATTCGCTTGCGCGTTAAAAGGGGGGCTCCTGAGCATCGTGACTCAGGAGCTCCTACTGGCTCTCCAGCCCTCACCCCTGGCCTTGACCACAACATCGCGACCTGGCATACCAGCGGCGGCTGAGCTCCCTCGAGGGCCGGTACCCGAGGACGCAGAGCACACAGAAGAGCGTGGATAAGAGGGGGAGGCTCGCACAGGCCTAACCTAGCTACCATACAGTAGCCGACGCAAAAGTCTGGCGCAACACAAGGAACCTGCTCTGGACCGCCTAGATAAGTTTCGCGACTGGATCGACCCAGCACTATAGCATAGGATCCTCACTTGTGGCAGCCTTGTTACGGCAACGTCGCCGCCCTTTCCTGCCTCTTGGTAGTTGCTTGAGCGCTAAAGGGGACCTCTTGAGCATCGCGCCTCAGGATCTCTTATTGGACCTCGGGCCTCTCACCTCCCGGCCTTGACCACGGCATCGTGACCTGGCATACCAGCGACGGCTGCAGCCTGCCTGGGGACCGGGACCTGTTGGCGTAGAGCACCAAGCTGCCGTGGGGTTGGAAAGGGGAGACCGAGCCGAAACAAGACATGTGTTTGTAAATTTTCATGATAAGAATAATATGAACAAAAGGCATTACATGTCCTTTACATGACCCCACGGGGTCCGTTTCGATTCCTCGCAGGGAACAAAAGAGGGGAGTTCCTAGGAGCCCTATCTACACGCGCCAGCGCAGCTGACGCCATCATCAACAGTGGGCCACGGGAGGCCGGCGCAAACCTCATCCAGATCAGCGACGGCGGCGGCCGGACGTTGCGGCCTTGCTCTGGGCCCTCGGGGGCACGTAGTTGTAGTCGCTCGTCTCCGGAGTCTCATAGGGCTCGGGACAGTCGCTGGACTCCCGAGCGCCACCGCTGCTGCGGGAGGAGCTGCTGGAGAAGCCAGCGGCGAGCTCGGCGCTGGCCGCTGCGCCGTCCTGACGGCCCCCTCTAGGGCAACACTCCAAGCGGCGGCCTTCCGCGTCGAAGACCTTGAAGAACATCATGGAGGCACCGTCGTACTTGAGGTGGATGGCGAGGGTGCCCTCCGCGCGGCAAACCCGGGCAACCTCGCCCCAGCCGCGGGTCATGAAGTCTTGCCCAGGGAAATGGCTTCCACCTCCGCCCCAGTCGCCGGGGCGTCGCAGTCGGCGTGCTGCAGCCAGAGCTCAAGGGGACCCCTCGGCGGCATCTCGGCGGAGAAGAACTGTGGGGAGCGGATCCAGGTGCGCGGAGGCATCGTCGCCCACATCACGAGTTCGCACGAGGAGTCCGCGGCGTTTACTACTGGGGCGACGGCGTGAGTCACCGCGGTGCGGCGACCGCGGCCCCAGCGCGGGCGGCAGCGCTCGTCGCCTCTTCCTCCGGAGCCCTTGGCTTGGGCGTACAAAGGCAGCGCGTACCCAGGAGGAGGCCGTTCGTACCAAGGCCTCGACACCTCCGGCCTCACGACCATGTCGCGGCGGTGGCTCGGCCGCTTCTTCGGCGGAAGCGGCCCGGGCTCGTCGCGGGGGGTTTTCCCCTTCTCTGCGGCCGAGAACCTCCGAATAGGCGGCATGGGAGTTGCAAGTAGCAACGAAGCGAGGAAGAAGAAGCAAGCGGAGCAAGAAGAGATGAGCGACGGGGGCTCCGCCCCTCCTCATTTATAGCAGGAGAAGGCCAACCGGCGATCCCCACGATCACAGGTAATGATGATATTTCTCTGCATGCAGCAGGGACTTGTCAAATCGAGCAGTTGCCGAGGCAGCTTGGGGAAGCGAAGACGCCCATGTCCAATCGATCGCCACGCATCAAGCGGGGCCACAGGCTGTTGGGGCCCGCGGCGCTCCGCACTTGCCCTTTGGCTTTGCCTCGAAGCCAAGGCCGAGCGCGCCTTGGGCCAGGGGGCTACTGTCGGTGTCCTCGGAACGGGGGTCCCCAGACTTGCCTGCCTACGGCCCACAGAGCCCGCTCTGCCAGCGTCCCTGTACGGCCCATCTTCACCAGCAAACACTCAAGACCCTCGCAGGGGCCAAGCCTCGCGAGGCGGATGACACAAGACCTCCTCGGGGGCTGCCTCACCAGGCTGGCTCGCGAGGGACGGAGAGATCAAGGCAAGGGACACCTCGCGAGGTTTCCTGTGACGAAAGCCATGACGACTGGAGCCAGGAGGGCGCCAACGCACGTAGTGTCCTCATTTCCTGTTTGGTGCTAAAGGGGCAAGCGCAGGCGAGTAGTCCCGAGGCATCAGGCAAAGGTTTCCATATTGGTGCAACGAGACCAAGACCGGCGGGATGATAGGACGGAGGTCACCGTGGAGCCCAAGACGGCGTCACCGCCAGAGCCTTTGGCAGGAGAAGACCGCCTTTAGTCAGGATAACTTGTACTAGTTGTCTCCCTTCGATCTTGGCCGTTGTTGGATCCCTTCCCGCTCAATATTTATAGAGGCCCGGGTCCTCTCCCCAAATGTTAGGCGAGAAGGGATCCCACAACGGCCAATTTGAAGGGGGACAACTAGTAGAAGCTATCCTGACAAAAGGTGGTCTTCGCCTACCAAAGGCTCTGGTGGTGACGCCGTCGTGGGCTCCGTGGTGACCTCCGTCCTGCTGGTCTTTGTCTTGTTGCACCGATAAGGAAATCTTTTCCTAAGGCCTTGGGACTCCTCACCTGCGCATGCTCCTTTATTACCAAAGAGGAAACCAGTACTCTGCGCCCACTGGCGCCCGCCTGGCCTTGGTCGTCATGGCTCACGTCACGGGAACCTCACGAGGTGCCCCTCGCCTTGATCTCTCCACTCGTCACGAGCCAGCCTAGTGAGGCTACCCCTGAGGAGGTCTTGTGTCGTCCGCCTCGCGAGTCTTGGCCCCTCGTGAGGGTCTTGAGTGTTTGCTGGTGAAGATGGGACATACCAGGCCGCTAGAGGAGCCATGTCGTGGGCTGCAGGCAGGCAAGTCTGGGGACCCCCATTCCCAGAACGCCGACAACTTCTTCTTGGGCACCATAGTCGATGGAGCCGTCGATGATGAAAATGGCAATGAATATGACGCACTGCTTATGCTCTCGGGTTCACGCAAGTGATCCCCCTACCTGGCGCACCAAAGATGTCGTGGGATACCACGGCCACCTATGGTGCCATGAACCCCTTTTGGTTCGGCGAGGGGATGGGCACGTTGCACAAAGAGCTGACAAGCGTAACACAGCATGACATAGATCACACGGGCAGTTTTACCCAGGTTCGGGCCGCCGCGTGTCATAAAACCATATTCCTACTTTGGTGGATTGATGGTGGAAAATAGTGGAAAAACACAGTGCTCTTGCCCGGTAAGGTTGCCTCATGGCGAGAGTGGCTACACACGTATGAATGTGCGGGTGTCCGAATCCTTTCTATGGTTGCCATGGGCCTCCTTTTATAGATCAAGGGGTCACCACGGTGGCAAATCAGTCTTTACATACTGATTAGATAGCAAACAGTGTTATCATACCTAACTCTACAGGCCGACAGAGCGCATTAAATGCGCCGCTCAGTTTCACATCACAGCTTGCCCGGCAGGCCCTGCCGGTCTATTTTGCCTGCTTCGCGCCTGCCTTCTTGACACGTCTCAGGACGGGTGTCGCTTGGAGGTATTTTCTGTAGGAAGTGGTTGGCATGTGCCAGGGAGCAGCCACTTAGTCACTTAGGAGCTTGACACCGCACTAATCGACGACCCGCATCGCTGTGAGGTGGTGTGGCGGAGTGGTTTGCCTCCGTGAGCCCTGGCATGCCTGTCGGAGTTGTCTTGGAGGCTCGCTTCCGGGGTAATCCCAACCTCGCCAGGCTCGCCTGCCCAGCAAGGGAGGTTCTTCTCGTAGTGGTATCTTGTCTCTCTAGCTAGTCTTGGTCTTCTTGATCTGCACTTTGAACCTTCAAAGAACTGATCCCTCGCGCTTTGATCTGATCTAGGTGCTGTAATCTTGTTCTTGGGCTGGTGCACAGTCTGGGGAACGGACCCAGGTTTCGTTGCACCGACACAAACATAGCATTGGTCACTAGAACAATTCATGAAAGAATATTGAAGGAAGAGAGATCTCACATATAAATATATTATCTTGGACATCTTCTATGATTGTGAGCCCCATTAATCATTTTCAAACTTGATCAAATTAGTTGAAGTTGGATAAGGAAGACAACATAATTAGTTATGTTTGGGTATATTTGTATAAAATTTATATTGTTATGGATCCTCCAACATGTGTGCTTGCTTTTTAAATCTTTTGCTAGCCAAAATTTCTGTACTAAGCGAGAAAACTGCTTATGCATCCAAAATCCTTGAACCAAGTTTCCTCCATGAGTGTCCACCATATCTACCTATATGCGGTATTTACCTGCCGTTCTAAGTAAATTTGCATGTGCCAAACTCTAAACCTTCAAATAATAATCTGTTTTGTATGCTTGAATCACTCATGTAGCGACTAGGGGTTGTTAGTATCTTCCATGGTAGGTGGGTTATTCTCACGATGAGTGTTGATTCACTTGTCATTCACGAGAAAGTGGCTGGTAATCGAGATGCCCAGTTCCATGCTCGAAATCAAATCAAAATATAATCATCAAACAGAACTCCCCCAGGACTGTTGTTGGTATGGACAGTACCCGTTGTTTCGGATCAGCTGTGGAGTGTGATTGTTGGTGAAGGGCGAGTAAAAACTTTACCATTCTATTTGGGAACGGCCTATAATGTGTCTAGCATGGAAGATAATGAGAACTCTCCGTCGTTCCGTTGACAATGAAAGCATGCCTCTGAAAATTATTTTCATCTCTGTTTTAAAAGCTTCGAGCTCTAGCACCTCCGCAAATCAATGCTTTTCTATGCGAAGGGCCTATCTTGTACTTTTATGCAAGAGTCAGTAGTATACCTTCTCATTCCAACCTACTCTTTAGTTGGCAAGCATCATGTGATTAGGAAATATCTAAGCATATATGCCCATTCAAATATATTTGATCATGAATTATTATTGTTGACAATTATCTATATGATAAATAAGTTGGGAGTCGAAACATTAAGCCCCTATCTTTCTCTGTGTTCAATGGATGCTATTTGTTCTAAAAATATGCTTTGGGTGGTAGCAATCATGGAAGACTATATGATAGGTCAGTATGTGGGATTTTCTAAATCATAGCTCTTACATAGACCCTTCCTGAAAATAATATGAATTGCAATTCTTTGATGACTGAGAACCTAGTTTGTTAGTTTTCAAGAAGGTTTATGGTCTATGCTTTAACATGTGAATAGTTTTCTACTTGATCATGAGAAGTTCTATGGGATGAGCTACTGTTATGATATGTAATGATGCTAGAAAAAGTGGTTGAAATTATCATTGATCAAACTTGTGCACATGGTAGCATTCACACTTCATAAATTATTTCTTTTATCATTTACCTACTCGAGGACGAGCAGGAATTAAACTTGGGGATGCTGATACGTCTCCCATGTATCTATAACTTATGAAGTATTCATGCGATGTTTACAACAATTCTATATGATTTTGATTTGATTTGATTAGAACTAACCTGGACAGACGTTGTTTTCAGCAGAACTAGCGTGGTGTCGTTTTTTGTGCAGAAATAAAAGTTCTCGGAATGGGCTGAAAATTGACGGTTATTTTTTATGGACCAAAAGAGACCCCTAGAGCACCAGATTTGGGCTAGAAGAGTCACGAGGTGGTGGCAAGGGTGGAGGGCGCACCCGCCCCCCTAGGGCACGCCCCCCTATCTTGCCGCTGCCTCGTGGACCCCCTTGACATGAAACCAACACCAAAAATTCCTATAAATCAAAAAACCCCAGAAAGAAATCTAAATCGGGATTTCCGCCACTACAAGCCTCTATAGCCACGAAAAATCAACCGGGAGCCTGTTCAGGCACCCTGCCGGAGGGGGAAACCATCACCGTTGGCCATCTTCATCATCCCGGCGGTCTCCATGATGAGGAGGGAGTAGTTCACCCTCGGGGCTGAGGGTATGTACTATTAGCTATGTGTTTGATCTCTCTCTCTCTCTCTCGTGTTCTTGATTTGGCACGATCTTGATGGATTGAGTTTTCACTATTATCCGATTGAATACTATTATGGATTTGAGAACACTTGATGTATGTCTTGCGTGGGATACCCATGGCGACAATGGGGTATTCTATTGATTCACTTGATGTATGTTTGCACTCAACTCGCTGATTCCCGAGGTGACATTGGGGTAACCTATGCATATGGGTTGATGTACGTTTTCATCCTTGTTTCTCCGGTAGGAATCTTGGGGCACTCTTTGAGGTTCTTTGTATTGGATTGAATATTATGAATCTGAAGCTGTCTGATGCATATTGTATAATTGACCCTCGGATACTTGTGGTGACATTGGAGTATCTAGGTGACATTAGGGTTGATTGTTGTGTGTCATATGGTGTTATTTTACTACGAACTCTAGGGCTGTTTGTGACACTTATAGGAATAGCTCAATGGATTGATCGGAAAGAATAACTTTGAGGTGGTTTCGAACCCTACAAGCAATTTCATCTTATGTTCTCCGCGATAGGAACTTTGGAGTGACTTTTGTCGCACGTTGAGGGATTGCCATATGATCTAATTATGTTATCATTGTTGAGAGAACTTGCACTAGTGAAAGTATAAACCCTAGGCCTTGTTTTCAAGCATTGCAATACCGTTTTCGCTCACTTTTGTTACTAGTTACCTTGCTGTTTTTATATTTTCAGATTACAAAAACCTATATCTACCATCCATATTACACTTGTATCACCATCTCTTCGCCGAACTAGTTTACCTATACAATTTACCATTGTATTGGGTATGTTGGGGACACAAGAGACACTTTGTTATTTGGTTGCAGGGTTGCGTAGTAGACATCAGCCACAAGCCCTCTAGGCGTGCCCTACCCCCCAAGGAGGGTGCTCCGCGCTTGTGGGCCCCTCAGGCACCGCATTGACATGAGACGGACGCCAAAAATTCTTATAAATACCCGAACGTCCAAAAAGAACCCTAGATTGTTCCGCCGCCGCAAGCCTCTGTAACTATGAAAAATCAATGTAGGCCCTCTCCAGCACCCTACTGGAGGGGGCCATCATTACCGGAGGCCATGGAGGAGGAAGCTGGAGGGTGCATCATCATCACGGAGGCCAAGGACCAGAGGGAGAACCTCTACCCATCTAGGGGGGGGGCATGGAGGAGGGAGCACAAGGGGGAGACTCTCTCCCCTCTTCGCACGGTGGCACCAGAATGCCATCGGGGGAACCATCGCCGCGGTGATCGTCTTCATCAACATCACCATCTTCATCACCTTCCTCATCTCTTTTAAGCGGTCCACTCTCCCGCACCCTACTGTAATCCCCTACTTGAACATGGTGCTTTATGCCACATATTATGATCCAATGATGTGTTGCCATCCTATGATGTTTTGCGTAGATTTCTTTTGTCTTTTGGGTTGATTGATGATTTAGATTGGTTTGAGTTGTATGCCTTATTTTGGTGCTGTCCTATGGTGCCTTCCGTGCCGCGCACACGTGTAGGATTCCTGTTGTAGGGTGTTGCAATACATTCATGATTCGCTTATAGTGGGTTGCTAGAGTGACATAAGCTTAAACCCGAGTAAGGGGGTTCTTGCGTATGGGATAAAGGGGACTTGTTATCTTAATGCTATGGTTGGGTTTTACCTTAATGATCTTTAGTAGTTGTGGATGCGTGCTAGAGTTCCAATCATAACTGCATATGATCCAAGTAGAGAAAGTATGTTAGCGTATGCCTCTCCCTCATATAAAATTGCAATAATGATTATCGATCTTGTTAACAATTGTCTAGGATAATTCCGCACACTGATCTATCATTATTGCACACTCGCTATTTATAATATATAGTAATATATTCTAACTTTATGTTAACAGCACCTATTTTTACATTTTAGTTCTCCGATATCATACAAAGCTATCCTCCTCATACCCACAACGTAGTTTTATTTCTCGTTTCTAGATGAAAGCAAACGCTCGGTGTATGTAGAGTTGTATCTGTGGCAGATAGGACTTGAGAGAATATTGATCTTACCTTTAGCTCCTTCTGGGTTCGACACTCCATACTTATCACTTCCATCTTTGGAAATTGCTATGATGATTCCTTGCACTTGGGGATTATCAACCTCCAGCGTATATTTTTTCCACTAAGTAATATATAGCTTTAAGCTTCATCAACATGTTCTCCCCAAGGTTTGAGCTCTTGGCACCTGCAATATATTCAACAAAAGGGTCGATAGAAGAGTTACACTTAAATGATCAAGTTGCCAGGCGGGTCGTTTTAATTGATTCACATTTTCACTTACCGAAGATAGCTTCGGTCATTTGAGAAATATGGCTTTTTAAGCCTGTTAACTCTTCAGCCACTGGCTTCAGCTGTTCTTTAGCATTTTGAGCTTGTTTTAACAGAGCAGCCTTTTCAGTCTCAAAGGCGGATCTTTGTGCTTCAAAGTCCGCCTTGATGTTTTCTAGTTCTTTCAATGAAGATTGCAAGCTTGATTCAGCTTTGAATCATCCGGCTTGTTCCAACTCAAAATCTTTCTTCAAGCCGGCGAAGTTTGAGTCAGCCAAAGATAATGCTTCCTACAAAATAAAGAAGAATTTGGTCATCAGATTCGTTGTTTAACCAGCAACAGTAGTTAACCCGGTACTTGGGGGCTATCTCATGCAATATAAATTCATTTAAGTCCCAAGCAGTTGCAAGCAATCTACTTTGCACTTGGGGGCTAATGTATGACACTTTTTTCATCAATATGTATTGCAGAAGACGCGACCCATCTCACAAAGATGACCAAGCCCTTGAGTGCTACTTGATGAAAACTTTCAAGTCTATTTAATCTAAAGATCCGGTTCATCTCATGCAGATGAGTTGGTCCTTGGGGGTTATGTCAAGGATTTTTATCTTAAGAGTTCTCATTGAAGACCCGGCTTATCATTAGTTTGATAACCTGGCCCTTGGGGCTACATTTCAAGCTTTAAGCATTGCTACTTAAAATTTTAGTCATAATCAAGCTTTCCTATGATCAAGACACGGGGACTACACTTAGATCCTCTACAAAGGGAGTATACCTCGTATTTCTTCTTCATCATGCTGACCAAGCTAGCCTCCATATCCCGGCTTGTAGCCAGGCGGCTTAAGTTGCCAGCATGCAATTCCTCAGCACTAAAGTCCTCATAATTTGGCAGCTCGAGTTTTGTTTTTCCCTTTTCAAGCAAGGGCGTCTCCTCCTTGGCCGTGTGCTTAGTTAGAACGTTGGAGGTTTTTGGCGCTTTCTGACTCACCCCAATAATGGCAAGTCATCATTGTTCTTCTCAGGAGGAGTTTCTTTAGTCGCTTTAACGGGGCTTGAGGCAAGGATGGGACTCGGCGGGTTAAGTTTGTCCACCGAGTTAGCATCAATGTGGTCTGAGCATACGATCACATGGAGCCGGGTGGACCACCCACCCTGGGTTGAAGATTCGGGTCATCTGGCCCTGGTGGTAGCCCCTCAAGTGGGCGGTTACAAGTTCACAAAGGTACTTATGGATGGCGGAAGCAACATCAACATATTGTACTATGACACTTTGAAAGGATCGAGAAGAGGTGTCTAGAGGGGGTTGAATAGACTCTTAACAATAAAAGTTGCAGTTTTTAAATTCTTTAAGTTGAAGTGGAGTTTTAGCACAAGTTCACACATTCACAATACATATCAAGCAAGCATGATAAGAGTATATGAGCAGCGGAAAGTAAAGCATGCAAGTTGCAAGAATGTAAAGGGATGGGATTGGAGTGTGAAAACGCAATTTGGAGACACGGAGATTTTTTATTCGTGGTTCCGATAGGTGGTGCTATCGTACATCCACGTTGATGGAGACTTCAACCCATGAAGGGTAACGGTTGCGCGAGTCCACGGAGGGCTCCACCCACGAAGGGTCCACAAAGAAGCAACCTTGTCTATCCCACCATGGCCGTCGCCCACGAAGGACTTGCCTCACTCGGGTAGATCTTCACGAAGTAGGCGATCTCCTTGCCCGTACAAACTCCTTGGTTCAACTCCACAATCTTGACGGAGGCTCCCAAGTGACACCTAAACAATCTTGGAGACAACACTCTCCAAGAGGTAATAGATGGTGTGTTGATGATGAACTCCTTGCTCTTGTGCTTCAAATGATAGTCTCCCCAACACTCAACTCTCACTCATAGGATTGGATTTGGTAGAAAGATGATTTGAGTGGAAAGCAACTTGGGGAAGGCTAGAGGTCAAGATTTATGTGGTTGGAATGGAATATCTTGACCTTAACACAAGTGTAGGTGGTTCTCTCTCAGAAAATGTATGTTGGAAGTGTAGGCATGTTCTGATGGCTCTCTCCACGAACGAAGAGTGGGTGGAGGGGTATATATAGCATCCACACAAAATCTAACAATTACACATAATTTACCAAACTCGATGGGACCGATTCAGAGAACTTGGTCAAACCGATTTGGTTCATAATGTGACCGTTAGGATTTTCGGTGGGACCGACATGTCAACTCGGTGGGACCGATGTCATTAGGGTTAGGGCATAACGTAATCTTGGTGAGACCGATTACACAAACTCAGTGGGACCGATTTTGGTAATAGACTAACCAGAGAGTTGGTCAGGAAAACTCGGTGGGACCGATTCGCTCATCTTGGTTGGACCAAAATGTTACGAAAAGGAGACAGAGAGTTTGCATTGCGAACTCGGTGGGACCGATCGCATATCTCGGTGAGACCGAGATTATTGCAATAGGCAATAGAGAGTTTGCAATCCCATCTCGGTGAGACCGAGATCCCTATCGGTGAGACCGAATTGATTAGGGTTTCTGGCAGTGGCTATGTCAAGAGAACTCGGTGGTGCCAGATAGATCAAATCGGTGGGGCCGAGTTTGACTTTTGGTTTGGGACAAATGTGGATGTGAGAAAGTGCTTGAGGGCTTTGGAGCATATCACTAAGCACTTTGAGCAAGCAAGCCATTAAGCAACACCTCATCCCTTCTTAATAGTATTGGCTTTCCTATGGACTCAATGTGATCTTGGATCACTAAAAACAAAAAAATGTAGAGTCCTGAGCTTTGAGCATGAGCCAATCCTTTGTCCTTATCATCTTGAAGGGGTTCCACATCTTCTTTTTCACGCCACTCCATTATTGAACTTATCTGAAATATACTAGGTGAAAACATTAGTCCAACAAGAGATATGTTGACATTAATTACCAAAATCACCCAGGGAGCACTTGTGCTTTCACACTTTTCGACGGATGAATGCGACAGAGATGGATATTACGCCGTCTTCCATGGTGTTTCACGAAGTTGTGCCTGTCAAGTCGGCTTACCCTGTCAGAAAGATTGCTCTGGAAGTGGCCTTTGGTGATGAGTATAATTACAGAGCAGAGACACTGTGGTTTGAGGTGGTCAAGATCAAGAGTCCTTATCATGCACTGTTCGGACGGTCGGCTTGCGCTAAATTCATGGCTCGCCATGTTATGTATATTTGCAGCTTAAGATGCTTGGGCCAAAAGGGCGATCATAGTTCACAGAAAATCGCAAGATAGCCATGGAATGTGAAGAAGGAGATGCTGCTTATGCAGTGGAGGCTTGTGCAACTAATGAGCTCAAGTTTTATAAAGATAATGTTGATCCGGCTGATATGACCCCTCTGAAGAAACCCACTATTGAGAAGGACCCTCTGCTCAAATTTAAGTCGGAAAAGGACACACAGCAAGTAGATTTTGTCCCTGGTTATTCTTCTCAGCAGTTCACCATTGGGACTGGGATGGATCCCAAATAGGAAAGCGTGCTCATCAATTTTCATCCGTGAGAATCGGGATATCTTTGAACGGAAACCTTATGACATGCCAGGTGTACTGAGAGAATTCATTGAGCACCACCTTAATGTCGATCCTAGGATGAAATCTGACCAATAGTTCCTTCGTTGTTTAAACGAGGAGAGATGCAAGGCCATTGGAGAAGAAGTGGCCCGGCTCTTAGCCGCTGGGTTCATAGTTTAAGTTTTTCACCCTCGGTGGTTGGCTAATCATGTGCTTGTGCTCAAGAAGAATGGCACTTAACGTATGTGCGTTGATTATACAGATTTTAATATGGCCTATCCAACTGATCCGTTTGCTCTCCCCCGTATTGACCAAATCATCGATGCCAGGGCGGGTTGTGAGAGCCTATGTTTTTGGATGCTTATTCTGGTTATCATGAGATCAAGATGGCAGTTGAGGATGAGGAGAAGACAACCTTCATCACACCCTTTGGAGCTTTCTGTTATGTGTCTATGACTTTTGGGCTTAAGAGTGCTCAGGCAACTTACCCACGGTGTGTTCAGAATTCCTTTCATGGGCAGATTGGACGCAACGTTCATGCTTACGTTGACGACATTGTGGTTAAGTCAAGGAAGAAGGGGACTTTGCTTGATGATTTGAAGTAAACTTTTGATAACCTTCGGGTTTACAAGATGACGCTTAACCCGGCCAAGTGCATTTTTGGTGTACCTGCAAGAAAAATACTAGGTTTTCTGGTTTCAGAAAGGGGTATCGAAGCTAACCTGGAGAAGATTGAGGCCATCACCTCTCTGTCTAAGACGGCATGTATCAATGATGTTTAGTGCCTGGCGGGTCGTATTGCAGCCCTGAGCCGGTTTATAGGTCGCCTTTGTCGGTGCAACAAACCCTGGGTATGTTTCCCAGACTGTGCGTAGGCCCAAGAACAAGATTGCAACACCAAGATCAGATCAAAATCACGAGGGATCAGTTCTTTGAAGGACCACAGTGCAGATCAAGAAGACCAAGACTAGCCAGAGAGACAAGATACCACTACGAGAAGAACCTCCGTTCCGAGGTAGGCGGGCCTGGCGAGGTTGGGGTTACCCCGGAAGCGAGCCTCCAAGATCGCTTCGGTAGGCCTGCCTGGACTCAGGGAGGCAAACTACCCCACCACGCCACCTCACAGCAACGCGCATCGTTGATCAGTGCGGTGGCAAGCTCCTAAGTGACTAAGTGGCTGCCTCCTGCCACATGGCAGCCACTTCCTACAGAAAATAGCTCCAAGCGACACCCGTCCTAAGACGTGTCAAGCAAGCAGGCACGAAGTTGGCAAAACAACATGGTAGGGCCTGCCAGACGAGCTGTGATGTGACACTGAGCGGCGCACTTAATTCGCTCGGTCAGCCTGCAGAGTTAGGTATGATAGCACTGTTTGCTATCTAATTAGTACGTAAAGACTGATTTGCCACTGTGGTGACTCCTTGATCTATAAAAGGAGGCCCATGGCAACCGTAGAAAGGATTCGGACCCCCTCACACTCATACGCGCGTAGCCCCTCTAGCCCCGAGGCAACCTTGCCGGGCAAGAGCGCTGCGCTTTTCCACCATCAATCCACCAAAGCAGGAGTAGGTTTTACGCCTCGCGGCGGCCCGAACCTAGGTAATAGCCCGTGTGATCTCTGTCGTGTTGTGTTACACTTCTCCGCTCTTTGTGCAACATGCCCATCCCCCCACCGAACCAAAAGGGGCTCATGGCCCCATAGGTGGCCATGGTTTCCCACGACATCTTTGGCATGCCAGGTAGGGGGATCACTTGTGCGAACCCGAGAGTGTAAGCAGCACATCGTCTTCATCGCCATTTTCATCATTGACGGCTCCATCGACTATGGCGCCCAAGAAGAATCCCGGTGTCGCCGCTCACCCGTCCACCTCGAAGGCCCCGCCACCCGCGACCGTCGACGTCGCGGGGAATGCAGAGACACGGGAGGATGTGGGCGCTGCGAGGGACGTGGTCGGCGTAGGCGGCGTTGTCACCACCTCCCCCACGGCCGAAGCAGGAGCGGGAGGCACCGGAGAAGGACAACACCAATGACATCCCGACGACCACCCTCCGCGAGGTATAGGTAAAGAGATTATTCCTTCTGTCCCTCCCGGCCTGGTCGAGGGGCATGGCCACGGCGGTGATGTTCGCCACAAGGCGAATCGCAACCCTACGACTGTCCCCACCATGGGCGCGGTCGTAGGGCATGTTGTTAGGACACCGATCCTAAGTCACACCGATCAAGCATGTAACACATCATATCACTTTGCGGCCTCACGCACGGTATTCCCACGGGTGCCACCTTACCTGGCCCGGGACCGTTTGCGCCTTTTGGCTCACATCTATGATAGTGTCGCCAGCATCCATATGATAGAGAACCCGGGCCGACATGACTAGTCGTAAACCCAAGTGGCACTAACTTATAGGGACAAGCATACATGACCCAGCAATGAACGTGTTGGTCATCAGCGAGTGAACCCGGGCCGTAGCAGCTGGGCTAACAGGACTCCGGAGAATCCAGGCTGTAGCAGGCTAACAAGACTCCGGTACACACCGCGTAACATTTCCCCGAAGGGACAGACACAGGAATGAAGAAAGACACATGCCGGCCAACCTAAGTGTTCCAGAGCAGTAGCAAGCTACCATGGCTCAGTGGAAGCACTAGGAGACATTTCCCGGTAAGAGAGGCTACCAAGGATAAACAACTAGGTTGTCGGATCCCACACATACCAAGCATCTCAAATCATACACAGAATATGCTCGATATGTGCAAATACAACATGTCATCACAACAAAACTCTACAACTAAAAGTATTTATTCATTAGGCTCTGAAGAGCCAGATATTACAAACATGGGTCTGAGGACCCGACATTCAAGTCATATAGGCAACAAGCACATGCGGAAGCTTAACTTGTCTGAGTACAGGAAACTACAAATGAAAAGGCTGAGAAGCCTGACTATCTACAAGATCCTGCCGAGGGCACAAGATCGTAGTTGAGGTAACAAGCTAAACGTCGAAGTCCACGCGGAACTACTAGTGAGACTGAAGTCTCTCTGCAAAAACATAAATAAAGCAAATGTGAGTACAAAGGTACTCAGCAAGACTTACATCAGATCCTATCATACATGCATTAGTATCAAGAAGGCAATGTGGGGTTTGGCTGCAGCAAGCCAGCTTTGACTCAGTGGCTATCCTGTTCTATGACTACGAGTAAGTTCTTTGAGGTAGGAAAGCGCACATGAGTCCACTAATCACCACATCAATACACTACTATGGATTCATTCCCGTCTCCCTATGAGAAGGCCATCCATAGCACTCACACTTGTCTTGAGCATTTTAGAGTATCCACTTTAAGTTATCTATGTACCACGTAAGCATCCAAGAAGTCCATAACCGCGGACCCGGCTATTTGAATAGATCATGTTAACCCTGCGGGGGTATACTTCTTCACACACCCTCTCGCCACTTACCGCCATGTACACGTCATATATCTCATCAACCTTCAAGCGGAAGCCTGGCGAGGGTGTCGGCCATGACCTGACTAACCACGCAAGACTCTAGTCTAGGTTTATCGCCTATTCGGGTTCCATCCGCAAGGAGATCCGGCCGGGGTTTCGTTCACGGCCCCAAACGATGTGAGAAGGGTTCCCAAGCCCACCATCTGGGTGCCACTTGGTACACCGTGCCACCTGTGCCTAGTCTGTCCCAAGCCCACCCTGCCGGGTGCCACTTGGTAGAAAAATAACACTACCTACAAACAATAGAAACTAGTTGCGACTCCTGGACAGAGATCAAGTTCGTTAATAAGTCAAGAGGGGTCGAGTTACCAGAACCCAATGTGTGGTAGTAGCTAGTCATTGGACAACATACACATAACTCAGTTCTTAGGGACAGTTCTAGTGAGACAACCCACCATGTACTCCTACATGGCCTCTCACCGCTACCTTTACCAAATCGTGTTCACACACTTAACTCTCAGCATCAGAACATATCATAACACTCCAATCCATTCCCAATGAATCAGAACTGACACAACTCTAAGCAATAGCAGGCATGGCATGGTAGGAACACAACATGGCTCAACCAACTGCTACACATGCTAGTGGGTTTCAACTATTTTACTGTGGCAATGACAGGTCATGTAGAGGAATGGGTTCAACTACCGCAGCATAAAGTAGCAGTTGAATCATTGTTGTCCTAATACAATAAAAGAGAGCAGGAGCGAGATAGTGGGATTATATTGGAATGAACAAGGGGGTTTTCTTGCCTAAAAGATCAACAGGAGGGCACTGCTCCTTAGACAGGTACTCTGGAGCACTATCTAGAGGAGGACCTATCGAGAAGGACGGTGTCGGCAATCAATACACAAGCATATGCAACAATATGATGCATGGACATGGCATGTAGATGTGATATGGTTTGTGCTAATGCATCTAGCATTTCACTTGGAAGAGGTCCATTTGAACCAAAGGTTCAAATGCAACTCTAACTTAAGTCTCTTTAAAAGCCATTAATGTGTTTTCACATATACAGCAGGTATAACTTATTTTATCATGCAAGGAAATGGTACTGATGGATAGATTGCATTTTTCTGATAATTTTTCATATATAAATTATTTCAATCTGAGCTACGGTTGAATTTCTGTGAATTTTTGAAGTTTTGAACATTTTCTGGGATTTCCAAAATAGAAATAATCCAAAAAATCCATTATTGTGTCAGCAAGTCAACAACGCTGACCAGGTCAAACCTGACGTGTGGGGTCCACACGTCAGTGTCACAGGTTTTAAACAGGGGTTAGTTTTAGCTTAATTGGAAGATTAGGGGCGCTCGGGCCCACTGTCAGTGTCTCTAGGGGGTAGTTAGTGCCTAACTAAAAGGCCACGTCAGCCCGCCGGAGTTTTGGCTGGCGGCGACCAACACCGCGGCGGCAACTCGCCGGACTTGCGCTACGAGCGGCGGCTGGACGCGCGGAGACCATCGGGGCATAGCCCATCCTCGTCAGCATCCAGGGGAGCAGGTGGGAGGCTGCGGGTTGATCGGAGCTCGCCGGAGCGGAGCTCGCGGTGGCGGCCGGAGTTCGGCATCGAGCGGGATCGCGGCTGCAACGTGCAGAAGACAAGGGGGAGAGGGGGATTCGAGGTGGGAGCTCACAGAGAGTCCAGCAGAGGCAACGGCGGCTCGGGGGAGGCTCTGCAGGCGACGGACGGCGGTGGAGATCCACGGCAGCCGGGGTTGAAGGTGACGGCGGAGGCGGCTCCATAGGGCGTCCGGCGACGCGTGGCTTGACGGAGAGGACGAGGAAGACGTGGCGAAGCTCTTGGAATCATCGGAGAGCCGAGGCCGTGGCAGTGGGCGCGGCAACAGCGAGCGGCGGCGACGGTGGCACTCGGGCGGGTGAGAGAGCGAGCGGCGGAGGAGGGGTGATCATGAGAGAGAGTGAGAGAGGCCTGGGGTGCGTCCTGACGACGTCCGGAGATGCCAGAGCGTCAAGGGGGAGGGCAAGCAGGCAGGTGGCGTGGCGCCATGCGCGCGGGCGGTGAGCGCGTGCCCCTCGTCCTTCTGTCGTCACTAGGAGGACGATGACTGGCAGTTGGGACAGTGGGCCGCACAGTGCTAGGCCAGCTGGAGACGCCAGGTAAGTTTCTCCTTTTTTTCTCTATTTTGTTTCTGTTTTCCATTTCTGACATTTGTTTTAATTTGGTTTTTGAACCAAACTAATTTTGTTGCTTTTGATAAATTTTGCAGGGACTAAAAGGATTATTCCAAAGCCCGTCAACAAAAATCAGAATTATTGTAGCAACAAAGTATTTATAGTATTTATTTGCTCCAATTCAAAATACAATATGTGTTAATTCAACAATCCAAAATGTCATGCAAAAATGTGCATCACCTCTGGTTGCTGTTTCCAGCATTTTCCAAAAATGATGAACATCTTTGAAGGCCATTTGGGTTCACTGAAAACTATTTTTAGTTGAACCTATTTGATTTCATTGATGCTAGGGTTTGAACATCCCCCAATTCAAGTTCAATTGAAATTTAAACATGATGCAAACAACAGTAGCTAGCCTAGAGCATACCAGAACTAGGGATGTGACACATGCACCGCCCCCGGAGCAAACTGGCCCAGCCAATGCTCCAAACGGAGTCGTTGGCCCACTCGTGCCATCACCTCGTCACCACGCCATCCCAGCGACTAGCTCCCGATGACAGGAGCCGGGCGACGCTATAGTCTAAATCATTATCACCAATGCCTAGCACCGCTTCGGAGGCCATGGCGCGAGCCCAGCTGCTGCCGAGGTTTCCGCCAGCAGCTGATCAGATGGATGGAATGGAGAGCCACCATTCAAAGTCTGATTGGCTTCGCCGAGGCTGGAGGCTCACAGCGACCTGGCCCGCCACGGCCTCCCAAGACAACGATGACAACCCATGCTGCTGGCCGTGTGGAAGGGGCTACCCCCACAGTGCAATCCCCACCGCGGCAACCAGCACGAGGGCCACATAACCAAGATCTTGATGATGTCTCGATGGCTTCGTCCGACCCTCGAGCATGTCAAGGCTGACAGCGAGCCCCAGAGGACAGGCAGATGGGGGACGCGCGCGTCATTATCGAGTGACGGCGCGACGACCACCGCTAGTCCAATGGGCGTGATGGCCCCGGTGTCGACGAGCCTGCACTCGGCAGAGGCGGGTACCTGCATTTCGAGGCTTGCCCTGCCTTCACCCGTGAGCTGCGGCAAGTCTGTTGGCCGTCCGCTCGCACTTTCAAGCCAGAGATTCCAGAGAAGTATGATGGGATACTGAACCCGGCAGAGTTCTTGAGCATCTACACCATCACTGTTCAAGCTACCAGGGGAAGAGATGAGAAGGTTAAGGTTTTTGCCAACTATTTCCCCTTGGCGCTCAAGCCAAATGTGAGGTCTTGGCTGATGCATCTGCCAAAGAACTCCATCTCATCCTGGGCAGACCTGTGCCATGAGTTCCTTGGCGCCTTCACGGGCGGCCACCAAGAACCAGGACGGCCCAGCGATTAGCAAATTTTCCCGCAGAAGGAAGGAGAGACTCTGCGAAAGTACATGCAGAGGTTCAGTCGAGTCCACAGGTATATTCCAGATATCCACCCGGCAGCAGTGATAGTCGCATTCCAGTCCAACATACGCAACCGTCGGATATGATCCAAGATGAACGTTCGGTTGCCCAAGACTGTGAAGGAACTTTACACCTTGGTGGACAAGTGTGCTCGGGTGGAGGATGGGAGCAAACTCCCTGGAGAAGAGGATGGTGTCGACGTCGACTCAAAAGATGACGACGAGGCCACCAGCCAGAAGAAGAGAACAAGAAGCACAACAAGAAGCGCAAGGATTAAACAGTACTGACCATTGAGGGATCAGGCATGCCTAGTACCGGCAAGAAGGCTAAGGCTGAAGCCCCCAGCAAGGAAGCTGTCGCGTGCACTGACTACCGGGAGGCTGCGGCTGCCGAGAAGGTTGGGAAAGGTGATGGGTCGTATTGCAAGATTCATCAGACCAAGGGCCACGATCTCTAGGAATGTCATCAGGTTGAGCAGCTCGTCAAGAAGCATAGGGCTGAATATGAGAAGCGTGATAAGCAAAAAGGTCAGAATAGCGCTGGCGGGAAGGGCCGAGGCGGTGAAGCAAATCGCTCCGGCAAGGCTCTTCGGAATCATAGAAAACCCGCCAGGGGCAGAGAGAAGGAAGATTGTGACGATGGAAGTGATGGAAGGGATGAAGAGGAAACCAGCGAGCAGGAATTCCAGAAGGCCACTAACGCCCTGTGCATTGACGGAGGTGCATCTCTGCACTCCTCTCACCGTCAGCTTAAACAATGGGCACATGAGGTCAATGACGTGGAGCCCGCGACAGTCTCAGAAGCCGCTCAAGTGGTCACGCACGCCCATCATCTTCGACGAAGAGGACCATCCTGACCACACCACGGCGGTAGGATGCTTGCCATTGTTGGTTTCACCAACGATCCGCAACCTCAAAGTCACAAAGGTGTTGGTTGACGGCGGGGCCGGGTTGAATCTGATTTCCCCAAAGCTCATCATCAAACTTCAGATAGCAGAGGAAGAACTCAAAGTCACAGGCACATTTCAAGGAATCAACCCCTGTAGGAGTCATCCTAAGGGAAGGATCATGTTGCTAGTGACATTCGGAGGAGAGTTGAACTACCGGACTGAGAAGGTTGTGTTTTATGTGGTCGACCTCCCCCTGCTGTACAATGGAATCCTTGGACGCCCAGCTCTATTAAAACTCATGGTGGCATCCCACTATGCCTACAACACCTTGAAGATGCCAAGGGCCAGTGGGAGTCATTTCCCTTCCGTCAGACGAGAAGGACGCAATTGTTTGCGTGATAATATGTACCGAGACGCAGTCGCGGCAGAGGCCACGGAAGCCACAGTTCCCGCCAAGGAAATCAAAGGAAAGAAGAAGGCTAGCAGGGACACCAGCAAGGAATCCGGGGAAGCGTACCTCTCCGGAGTATGCTGCGCCTGTTGATGACTTGCTGGAGAGTTCTAACAGCAAGAGATCCAAGGCTGCCGCACCTCATGTGAAAAAGGTCCTGGCAGGGCTGGCTGGCGCTGATGGTACCGTTACTATCAGTGCCACCCTTGATGGCAAATAGGAAAGTGCGCTTTTTGCCTTCCTGCGGGCGAATATCGATGTGTTTTCTTGGCAACCATCTGATATCCCCGGTGTTCCCAGGGAGGTAATCAAGCACCACCTTGCTGTCTGCCCACATGCCCGACCCATCATGCAGAAAGTCCAAAAGTATGCCTTGGAGCGGCAACAATTCATTGCAGAAGAGATCAAGAAACTTGAGGCAGCTGGTCTGGTCAGAGGTGTAGTGCATCCAACGTGGTTAGCAAACCCAGTGGTCATACGCAAAGCTAACAGAAAATGGAGGCTTTGCATAGATTTCACAGATCTTAACAAGGCCTGCCCGAAAGATCCATTTCCCTTGTTGTGCATCGACTAGATTGTGGATTCCACTTCAGGATGTGAGTTGCTCTTTTTCTGGATGCATACTTTGGATAGCATCAGATTTTTATGTCCAAGGATGACGAAGAGAAGACCTCATTCATCACCCCATGTGGCACGTACTGCTTCGTGCGCATGCCTTTCGAGTTGAAGAGTGTCGGGTCCACTTTTGCAAAAGCAGTCCAGATTTGTTTTCAATCATAGTTGCACAGGAATATTTAAGCCTATATGGATGATATTGTGGTTAAGACAAAGGATAGATCAACCCTCAACCAGGATTTGGAAGAGACGTTTGCTAATATGTGCAAGATCAACTTGAAGCTGAACCCGGAGAAGTGCGTGTTTGGCATTCCCTCCGGCAAGCTACTGGTTTCCTTTGTATCCCATTGCGGGATAGAGGCCAACACCGATAGGATCAAGGCTATCGAGCAGATTCAGGCACCCAAGATAGTTAAGGATGTGAGACATTTGACAGGGTGCGTTGCCGCGCTTAGCAGATTCATCTCCAAGTCTGCCGAGCGCGCCTTGCCGTTCTTTAAGATCTTGAAGACGGCAGGACCCATGAAGTGGACCCCGGAAGTAGATATAGCATTGCAAGATTTGAAGACCTACTTGTCGTCTGTGCCCACTTTGGTTGCTCCCAAACCACAAGAGCCGTTGCTACTATATCTGTAGGCAACTAATCAACTGGTTAGTGCAACATTAGTGGCGCAGCGAGAAGTGGAAGTAGCAACTTCAGCTAGTGTCCCTTCTGGGGGAGAGAGTGAGAACGGCCCGACAAAGCCAGATATGGATCAGGACAAAGAAGAGCACGACAGCGGAGACCACCCCAAGGACGCGGCAAGGAAGAAAGTGGTGCAGCGCCTGGTGTACTTCGTCGGCTCCCTATTTCAGGGGCTAGATCCAGGTACTCTAGTGTGCAAAAGTTGATTTTTGGCCTTGTCATGGCCTCAAGGAAACTGCGCCACTACTTCCAAGCCCATAAGATCATGGTTGTCACCTGCTTTCCATTG
Source organism: Triticum aestivum (assembly GCF_018294505.1). NCBI lineage: Eukaryota > Viridiplantae > Streptophyta > Magnoliopsida > Poales > Poaceae > Triticum > Triticum aestivum. The sequence continues at coordinate 216,605,690 of NC_057811.1, read as the reverse complement.
CAATGGATACTCCGAAACCCTGAGGCTACCGGAAGAATAGTGGATTGGCCACTGGAGTTATCCAGCTTTGGCCTGAAATTTGAAAGCACATCGACAATCCAGAGCAGGGCAATGGCAGAGTTTATTGCAGAATGGATGCCGACCCCTGATGAAGAAGTGCTAGAAATAGTTATCCCTGGCAAGGAAGCATGCCAAGAATGGATCATGTATTTCGATGGTGCCTTCTCCCTACAAGGTGTAGGGGCTGGCGTGCTTCTCGTTGCTCCCACTGGAGGGCACCTGAAGAACGTCGTACAGAAGCATTTTACCCTGGAGGAGGCGACCAACAATATAGCAGAGTATGAAGGGCTCCTTGCCGGGCTCAGGATTGCCACTGAATTGGGAATCAAGAAGCTAATCATTCAAGGAGATTCACAACTTGTGGTGAGACAAGTCAACAAGGATTACCAAAGTCCATTGATAGAGGCATACGTGGAGTAAGTGAGAAGACAGGAGGAGCACTTTGACGGATTGCAAACAGAGCATGTACCCCCTGCGGAAAACAACATTGCTGATCATCTGTCAAAGTGTGCTGCGCAGAAGCTTCCTGTGGAACCAGGAACTTTTGTTCTCCATATTACTCAGTCCTCCGTATCCCCAGCAACAATGTCCCAAGAGAGGAGGAAATTGGACTCCGGTAAGCCTCCCCCGGTAGAGCCTCTCGGGGCTCCTAGTGGGGACCCTGCCGAAAACAACTCCCCTTCGATTGCTAGGCTACACCCTCCTGCTGGGCCACTCGTCCCCGCGGTCGAGGAATGTGCCCCCGCGAATGAGGAGGTGCCACTAGTCCTTGTTGCTGAGCCCCAGGCTCCAACTTGGGCAAGGCACATTGTCCACTTCCTCTAAACCGGAGAACCTCCTGAAGGGCAAGAAGAAGCTGAAAGAGTAGCCTGGAGGGCTAGTATGTATCAGTTTGTCGATAACAAACTATATAGAAGGAGGCCCAATGGTGCGAAAGTGAAGTGCATTTGCCGGGAAGAAGGAAAGGAACCGTGGGCAGAAATACACAAAGGCATGTGGGGCTCCCACATTGGATCAAGGGTGTTGGTTGGGAAAGCATTCCGGCAAGGATTCTATTGGTTCACATTCCTCCAAGATGCGGTTGAGCTAGTCACCAAATGTGAAGCCTGCTAGTTCCATTCGAAGAACATCCATCTGCCTGCCGAAGCTCTTCACACAAGTCATGGCCGTTTTCGGTCTGGGGGCTTGATATCCTCGGCCCTTTCCCCCGAGCTGCCGGGGGCTTTGAATTCTTGTTCGTTGCCATCGACAAGTTTACAAAGTGACCGGAAGTAGAAGCCATGAGAAAGGTGACTACTCAGTCAGCTATCAAGTTCTTGAAAGGATTGGTGTGCCGCTTTGAGGGCCCTGCCCGGATCATCACCGACAACGGCACCCAGTTCATGAGTTGCGCCTTCATGCAATATGTTCATGCCCTCGGAAGCAAGATCTCATTTGCCTCTGTTGCACATCCCAAAAGCAATGCACAAGCTGAGAGGGTGAACGCTGAAGTGTTGCGAGGACTCAAGACAAGAACATTTGATAAGCTGCAGAAGTGCGACAGGCAATGGATTGACGAGCTACCAATCATTCTTTGGTCCCTCAGAACGACACCATGTCGAGCTACCGAGCAGACTCCCTTATCCCTAGTCTATGGGGCAGAAGCAGTTATTCCCACAGAACTCAATTTACGGGTCACCTCGAGTGCTTGCCTACGATGAAGTAGCGCAAGATCAGCACCGGCATGACGACGTTACGTTAAGAGAGAAAAACGCAAGTTCGTTCAAACCATATCTTTCATTCAGTCACACAGCTAATTTATATTCATATGACCGAGATACAGTATTAAACCCAAAAAAACTATTTCTGGCAGCGGCGGAGGCGGTGTGTCGCGCTGTCGTTGTCGTTGTCATCCTCCGGGACGCCGTTGTTGAAGTCTTCAAGGCAACACAGAGTGTTCTTCACTTGGAAATCAAACATCGTGTCATCGCACGATCGAGGGGCGGGGTGCAGTAGGACGGAAACTGGTGGCGCTGAGAGGTAGCGGTCGACGACAATGTACCATGCCGCTGAGGGGGGCGTGCACACGGGCACGGGCGCGGCGGGTGGAGCCAAACGCACGGGGACCGGCGCCGTGGTGGGTGGAGGGGCGCGCATGGGCACGGGCGCTGGCACTAGCATGTACACGAGCTCGCGCGGGACCGCGGAGACGTTGCTGATGCTCGTGGCTTCCAGCTCTACGATAGTTCTTAGCGACCATCCTATCAATGCTACGGGGATGGTCACTGGCGCAGGCTTGGGGATGGGAGCTGGGATGGGAGCGGGGCCAGCAACCGTCGCGGCCAGCTCGTTCAGGGCCATGTCCATGAGGCCCCATTCCTCCTTATTTTCTATCTCCTGTGGCCCGGAGTCGACTTCACCAAACTTGAAGACTAGTGGCAGATGATCCTTCCGTGCCATGGTGTTGGTGGAGGTGTGCGGGAGGGAGGGGATTGGGAGGCGAACAGTAAGGCCGCCCGTATTAGATAGCGGCTCGGGCACCATTAATGGAGAGGATGCGAGCAAGGCGGGCGGCCATGGAAGTCAAAGGGCTTGCTTCCCAGTGAGCCTGCACAGCGTACAGCTCGCACGCTTCCCGGTGCGCCTGCGCATTGGAGGACAGCTTGCACGCCTCTCGGTCAGCCTACGCTCGCACGCTTCCCGTTCAGTCAAGCAACTATCCGCATGGCACCTCATATAGCCATTAAAACCAAGACATGTGGCGTCATGTGAATGGTTAACAGAACGCACATGATTTGAATTATATAAACGTTTGAGATATTAAAGTGGCAGCTACTTTTTCAAAATACCTTTGTTGGTTGTTATTCGAGTGCGCCTTCTCTCAAAATGGACACGAAAAATAGCACAGCATGTCGGGTGCCATTCCATGATAGTGTGCCAAGTTTCACTAATTTCAGACGAGTTTTGGATTTACTAGAATTTAAAAACAAAGTATCTCAATGTTTTGCTGACAATCAACAGTGCCCTAGTGTTTGAAATTAATTCCCATTTCTTGCATGGGACCTAAGCCTGCACCCAAGGACACACATTTCATATGTCAACCCATTTTCTGCAATGGAGCATGTGCATGTAGTTCAAATTTGAATTATGCACATAAAATGCCTAGAAAACCTAGTTAATGTATAAAAATGTCCAAGCGAACCCCGAAAAATCCCAAAAATTGACACAACACTCCTGTAGTTCTATGTTGACACTAGAAAAATTTTGAAAGCAAGAAGAGGCAACAGATATCGTTTCATCCCCAAGGGTGGCATGTTCCCTCCCGAAACCATTAGGCTTGTTGTGAGAAGCTCTAGTTTGCGAGAACCTTATACCCAAACCTGCCCCAAATGGGACAATTTTTTACCACATCATGTTGATGCCGCTCCATGATAGCATGTCAAGTTTCATGAACTTCAGATGAGTTTTGGATTCACTAGAATTTAAAAACCATGTATCTCAATGTTTGTGGCCGAGCGACAGTGGCAAGGTGTTTGACATTCATTCCCATTTCTTCCATGGGACCTAAGCATGCAGCCAAGGACACATATTTGATTTTTCAAACAATTTACATGCATTGGAGCATGTATATGTAGTTCAAATTTGAATTATGCACATAAATGCATAGAAAACTCAGTTAATGTATAAAAATGTCCAATTGAACCCCGAAAAATTCCTAAAATTAACACAACACCCATGTTGTTCTATGTTGACACTAGAAAAAAATTGAAATCAAGAAGAGGCAATGGATATCATTTCGTCCTGAAAGGTGAAACGTTCCCTACCGTAACCATGAGGCTTGTTGTGAGAAGCTCTGGTTTGTGAGAAGCTTATATACCCCAACCTGCCCCAAATGGGAAAATATTTTTACCACTGCATGTTGATGTCGTTCCATGCTAGCATGTCAAGTTTCATAAATTTTAGACGCATTTTCGATTTACTAGAATTTAAAAACCATGTATCTCAATGTTAGCGGCCGAGCGATGGTGGAAAGGTGTTTGACATTCATTCTCATTTGTTGCATGGGACTTAAGCATGTAACCAAGGACACACATTCCAATTTTGAACCCATTTATATGCACTGGAGCATGTGCATGTAGTTCAAATTTGAATTATGCATATGAATGCATAGAAAACTCAGTTAATGTATAAAAATGTCCAAGCGAACCCCGATAAATCCCAAAAACTGAGACAACACTCCTGTTGTTCTATGTTGACACGAGATTTTTTTTTGAAAGTATGAAGAGGCAACAGATATTGTTTCGTCCCCCAAGGTGGCACGTTCCCTACCGAAACCATCAGGCTTGTTGTGAGACAAGCTCTGGTTTGTGAGAAACTTATACCCAAACCTGCCCCAAATGGGACAATACTTTTACCACGGCATGTCGATGCCGTTCCATGATATCATGTCAAGTTTCGTGAATTTTAGACGAGTTTTTGATTTACTAGAATTTTAAAACCATGTATCTCAATGTTAGCGGCCGAGCAATAGTGTCAAGGTGTTTGACATTCATTCTCATTTTTTGCATGTGAGCTAAGCTTGCAACCAAGGACAAACATTTGATTTTGCAACCCATTTTTATGGACTGGAGCATGTGCATGTAGTTCAATTTTGAATTATGCACATAAATGCCTAGAAAACTCAGTTAACGTATAAAAATGTCCAAACGATCCCCGAAAAAATCCAAAATTTAACACAACACTCCTGTTGTTCTATGTTGACACCAGGAAAAAAATTGAAAGGAAGAAGAGGCGACGAATATCATTTTGTCCACAAAGGTGACACGTTTCCCTAACGGAACCATGAGACTTCTTGTGAGAAGCTCTGGTTTGTGAGAAGCTTATACCATAACCTGCCCCAAATGGGACAAAAGTTTTTACCCCAGCATGTTGATGTCATTCCATGATAGCATGCCAAGGTTCATGAATTTCAGATGGGTTTCGGATTTACTAGAATTACAAATGCAAGTACCTCAACATTTGCGGGAGAGCCACGGTGCCGTGGTGTTCGAAATTCATCCCCATTTCTTGCATGGGACATAAGCATGAACCCATGGACACATATATGATTTTACAACCCATGTTGGTGCAGAGGAGCATGTATGTAGTTTAATTTTGAATTGTGCACCTGAAATGGCTACAAAACCAATTTAATGTATAAAATGTCCAAACGAACCCTGAATAATTCCAAATTTTTTACGACACACCTATAGTTGCATGTTCACTACAGATAAAAGTTCTAGCAATTCAAACACCCTCCATTGCCGCTGTGACCCCATTATGTAATCTAAATCAAGATGAAAATCAAGTAGATCCAAAAAAATTATTATCACCAACCGCGTGAGTTGCAGTACAAAATATCTTGGAGCACCGTCAGTGTATAGTATGCCTATGGCTTACGCGAGAAGGTGCATCGGCTACAGTCCACAGCCGGCGTGTCAAGCACACTAGCTCGCTCCCCAAATATCATTTCACAGTTCAATTGTCGCCGGTGAAAGATGGGATGTGGACGAGCATCGTGAGGGAAACTTCGGCGGCCCACTCCGGCGGGAACGCGACCGCAGCCGCCATGTGCGTGCTAACAAGGTGCATGAGCGTGGCCGCAATCTGCGACTGGGCGGCCAAGGCAGCCAAAACGGTCGATGTTGCTTCTCAGGTGGCGGCAGCAACATCTGCCTCTGGGATAGCAACTGGCAAGAGCGGCACAGCAGCTGTCCGTTGCGCAACGGCTACCTTAACCATGATGGAGGCCGCCCATGACCATGTCGAGGGCGCCCACGTCCAGCTCATGGCGGTCACTGCACAAATCAAACAAAACTTCTCCGACAGCGGTCAGCAACCCACGGCCGAAGAGTTAGCAACCCCTGAGAGCGTTCGAGCAGCCGTCCGTTCCTCCGCCACATACCTTGCCCCGACGGAGCCCATCCAAGCCCAGATCGCGGCCGCCCACACCCAGCTTGTGGCGGCCTTTTCCAAAGAGATGGCGAACATGGATGGCGAGATGCTTGCCGAGTATGGTGTGATGGATGCCATGGAGCCCCTTCCCCAGGAGACCGTCAGGCGCGAGCTGGACATGGAGGAGGCGACGGATATCGACGAGCACCAGCTGTAGTAGTACTCTTTGTTTTGCTTAATTAAGAGGGCCGGTCTTTAATTTGTTAGAGTAATGTTTAGGTCAGCTAGCTCTGTTTAATTGCTCAACTTGCTCGATTAAGAAGTGTGGGTGTATTGTAGTCTCCTTTGTGTACCCAAATTATGCAATGACGTCGATGACCACTATAATCAGGGAATTTCGAACCAAATTTTTGACGTTCAAACTGATCACGCACAGGTTAAGCTATCTGAATCATTTGTGATGTTCACATATTGTACACAGTTCTGAATAAGGGCCGTGTCTGATGACACTTTGTGCGGCAGTTTTTTCGTTCAACCCATTCAAAAAATTTGGCTTCCGCGGAAATATCTCCCCCTTACCAAAAGCCACATTTCCCCTGTTTCTGCCATGCTTTACAAGTTGTAACCTTCACTCCTTGCTTGCAGCGCCGCCTCCTCGCCGGTGACCCTCCTTCACGCTGCTCGGCCTCGTCTATCCAGGCAGGTAATACACACCCGACCCCCATCCTCCTCCTCCTTCCACATCCCACATGCCCCGACCGACGGGGCGACACCTTCCACCCAAATCACCGACCCCTCCACCAAATAAGTGCCGCCCTAAGCCATGGTGCATGCAGTATAGCCAGGAGCTCAAGGAGCATTTGGCAGCGGAGAAGCAAATCGCGGCCGCATGCGCGGATGAGGTCGCGATGGCTGCCATTCGTGCCAACCCCTAGATCTTGGAAGAGCACCTTGCCATTTGCTAGCTATGCCGGTTAAGCATGCTTGGTTTACCCGTTGCGTGTGCTGCTCCTACCTTTCCTTAACAAATTCTAGTGAATTGTGCTATCTAATTTTACCATGCAATCTGTTGCTATAGTGTATATGTTCTATATGTCATGCAAAGTGGTGCTCACTTATTAACTATTTGGTTAGTTAGTTGTCGTCTTCAGTTAACTGTTTGGTTCAATTCTGCAAATGTGATGTTCAATTCTTCAGGCTACAATTTTGTATTGTCTTCCATGTGAAAAATAAATCAAATTTATCTTTACAAAGTACATGAGAAACGAATACAATTGCTATATTTCCAAGTTGACAAGCATGCTTGGTTTGGTTAACTGTTTGATCTTCTAGTATGTTACACATTGTGCAATGTGGTGCTTAGTTAACGTTTGGTTCATTTGTTTTGGTGCTTAGTTAACTGTTTGGTTCAATTATGCAATGCGATGTTCAATAGTTGTGGATGCATTCTATTATTGTATACCATGTGAGAAGTAAATCGAATTTGGCTATACTAAATACATGAGAAACAACTACAGTTGCTATATTTCCAAGTTGTTAAGCATGCTTGGTTTGGTTAACTGTCTGATCTTCTATTAGGAGTACCTTCATAATTCTTTCATACATGTCACTCTTGATTCATTGCACATCTCGGTACACCGCCGGAGGCATTCACATAGAGTCATATTTTGTTCTAAGTATTGAGTTGTAAGTAAATAAAAGTGTGATGATCATCACTATTAGAGCATTGTCCAAGTGAGGAAAGGATGTTATATTGTGCAATGTGGTGCTCAGTTAACGTTTGGTTCTTTTGTTGTGGTGTTTGGTTAACTGTTTGGTTCAATTCTGCAATGCGATGTTCAATTGTTGTGGGTGCATTATGTTATTGTATACCATGTGAGGAATAAATTGAAATTTGTTGTACTAAATACATGAGAAACAAATACAATTGCTATATTTCAAAGTTGTTAAGCATGCTTGGTTTGGTTAACTGTCTGATCTTCTATTAGGAGTATGTTATATTGTGCAATGTGGTGCAAAGTTAATGTTTGGTTCATTTGTTGTGGTGTTTAGTTAACTGCTTGGTTCAATTCTGCAATGCGATGTACAATTGTCATGGGTAGAATTTTGTATTGTTGTGCATGTGAGGAATAAATCAAATTTGGCTGCACTTAATACATGAGAAACATATAAAAGTGCTATATTTCCTAGTTCTTAATCATGCTTGGTTTGGATAAATGGGTATTCCATGTGTCTTGATTTAATCTGATGAATCACTAATGTGCTTATTTTTCATCAACATATTTTACTGATAGCATGCGAACCCTCACTTAACCAGATGACTAACTATCTTATATGTGTTGCAGGGAAACAATGGGAAGCACTGAGGTTTATAATCGAGGTTAGCACGTGCATGGTCCGTTGTCTAATAGCACATTATTGTGCAATTGCAGGACCATTCTAATATTTAGGTTTTTAACAATTTGGTCTTGCACATGTAGGTTGTGCTATCAAAGGTTTTGACCCACTGTTCGACCCTTTTTGCATATGGGGAAATGAGTTGTCCAGGAATATCAATCAAGTCAAGAAACTCTGAAAGATTTTTTTGAGGGGTAAACTCAGAAAGATTGTTAGGATAAAGAAATTAGTGACAAAAAACAACAAGATCTTTGTCTGCACAATGAAGAAGACATCAGTTCACTACAAGATGGTTCTAACTGTTATACCTTGCCTTTTTTTATTCCTTTGCCCCATTTCCAATATAGAGAAGATATTTATGCACATCCTTGTTTTCTGGCCTTTCCAAAGCAGTTCACTGATGGTTACCTCTAAAACCACCTCTATGGTCAGGAGGCGAGGAAGGTTTTCATACAACACCCATGGTTCAATATTGAAGTGTTCCTGAAGAGGACGAAGGATGGACGGTCAATCATCCACAGAGGCAATGGCCTAAAGTTGCGAAGACCTTCAGCATCAATGAAGGCTCAAAATTCTCCTTCCGCTTCAGTAGTTATCCAGATGAGATGCATCTGTCTATGTACCGTCTATGATGCTAATTTCAAAAGGTTCTAGATGTTGCATGTGAAACTTGGTGCTGGTGCAGTTGTGTGATGGGGTAGCTGAGTGCTGAAGCTATATGATCTTGTACTCTGATGTATTTCAATTATGAAATCCTACTTCCTTAATATGGAAATGAAATATATTATGTGCTTAATATGAATGTCAATTAGATTAATAAATGGATTATTAATAATAGGGAAATTAGCCTGCTAATGGCCAATTAGCCTGCTAATTGGGTTTTCTATTGCAAACGGTTATTGAGAAAACACTGTGGGCGATGACCTCAGGCAATGCACACAGTTTATAGGAATAAACCGTGTTGGATCAATGAACAATCGCACACGACATGCTCTTAAAAACTGTTTGCATTAGGCCACCTTGCGCAAACGTGTACCACATAAAAACTATGTGTGATGGACAGCCTTTGCCACACAGTTTCTTCTACACACCGTGTGTGATGCATTCAATAACGCAAACAATAAAATTGTGAATATCGTGTGCAATGGCAACACTATCACAAACGATTTAACAGGAAAAATAGTGTGTGATGTACCTACGAACGGAAACATTTACCTTGGAGCGACTGTGTGGGATGTATATACGAACGAAACGGTTTAGCGGGGACTGGCTGTGTGGGATGTATGTATGACCGGAAACGATTTCGCCAGTATAATTGTATTTTTTAGCACTACTGTACTATAACCATATTTGATCGCTCGCGAGTCACACACGACCTAATTATGTCGAGCGTGTGTGCCAAGAGGGCATATCCCCGATGGTTTCTGGGTCGTGTGGGAAGGACCCCCCTATCGGAGTCACTCACTAGGTGACGGTTCAGAACGCCGTCGCGGAAAGGGGTTAAAAACCATTTGTATAGCACCTCGCTGTACCAGTGACACAACGTGAAAAAGGGGTTGTCAATCCCTTCACGGTCACGAACAAGAGTGATATATCATAGAGATAGGTATAAAAGATGAATAAAAGAGCAAACTAAAGTAAATATAAATAAATTGCAGCAAGGTATTCTTGGGTTTTTTGGTTTATAGATCTGAAAATATATGATGGAAAATAGACCCGGGAGCCATAGGTTTCGCTAGAGACTTCTCTCTTGAAAGAAAACATACGGTGGGTAAACACATTACTATTGAGCAATTAATAGAAAAGCGCAAAGTTATGACGATATCCAAGGCAATGATCAGGAATATAGGCATCACGTCCGTGACAAGTAGACCGACTCCTTCCTGCATCTACTACTATTACTCTACACATCGATCACTGTCCATCATGCATGTAGAGTATTAAGTTCGTAAGAACAGAGTAAGGCAGTAAGATGACATGATGTAGCTGGATAAACTCAAGGAATACGATGTAAACCCATCTTTTTATCCTCGATGGTAGCAATACAATACGTGCCTCGCTACCCCTACTATCTCACTGGGTGAGGACACCGCAAGATTGAACCCAAAACTAAGCACCTCTCCCATTGCAAGAAAAACCAATCTAGTTGGCCAAACAAAACTGACAGTTCAAAGAGAAATACAAAGTTATATTAATCATGCATAAAAGAGTTCAAAGAAGACTCAAATAATAATCATTGATAATCTGATCATATATCCATGATATATCGGATCTCAACAAACGCACCACAAAATAATATTACATCGGATAGAACTCCAAGAACATCGAGGAGAACATTATATTCAAGATCAAAGAGAGAGAGAAGAAGCCATCTAGCTACTAGCTATGGACCTGTAGGTCTGTGGTAAACTACTCATGCTTCATTGAAAGGGCAGCAAGGTTGATGTAGACGCCCTCCATGATCGAGTCCCCCTCCGGCAGAGTGTTGGAAAAGGCCCCAATATGGGATCTCACAGGAACAGAGGCTTGCGGAAGTGGAAAAGTATTTTCGGGGACGCTTCTGATGTTTGGGGAATATTTGAGAATATATGGCGGAACTACGGTTAGAGGACCTCTGAGGGGCCAATAAGTCCTCAGGGCGCGCCATAGAGGCTTATGGCCTCCTCGGGACCCTTCTGGCCTCTCTCCAAGTCACGTAGGTGTCTTCTAGTCCAAGAAAAATAATCAGAAAGTTTTATTCCATTTGGAGTCCTTTGATATTCCTTTTCTGTAAAATTCAAAACAAGGGAAAAGCAGAAACTGGCACTGGGCTCTAGGTTAATAGGTTAGTCCCAAAAACATCATGTGAAGAAGAAAAACCTTAGGCTCAACCAAGGCTAACCGATAATTGTTGATGAAGAAAGGTGGGATGCCTACCGGGGCATTTGCAAGTTTAGATGCTTGAGACTTATTGGAATATTATCTTGGGATGCCTTGGGAATCCCAAGCTTGAGATTTTTGTGTCTCCTTAATTCCTTTTATATCACGGTTTCCCTAAATCTTAAAAACTTCATCCACGCAAAACTCGACATGAACTCGTGAGATAAATTAGTATAAACCAATGCAATAACCCTATCATTCTCTACTGTAGCAAATCACTAAAATAATTATTTAACATTGAGTACTAAATGCCTATGCATATTTAATACTACTATCCTCAAATAGAATAATTAAACAAGCAAACATATGCAAAGAATGCAAACATAATAGCCATATGTCTAAACAGGACATTCTGTAAAGAATGCAAGAAGATTCATACTTCTCTAACTCCGAAAATTCTGAAAACATACTAAACTATATAAATTTTGTTGTAGCTTATTGTGTAAAAAATTCAAGATTTTATCACGTTTTGACTTTCCATAAGAATTCAGACAATGGTAGAAAACTTTTTGTTTTCAAACAACAACATATAGACTTGCAAAATAAGCATGGTAAAGGCTATACTTGACATTTTTATTGAAAAGAAAGATTCAACACATTACTCTAAACAACATCAAGCAAATCCTAATAAAATAAAATGATGCTCCAATCAAAACACATATCATGTGACGAATAAAAACATAGCTCCAAGTGAGGTTACCGATAGTGTTGGAGACGAAAGAGGGGATGACTTCTGGGGCATCCCCAAGCTTAGTTGCTTGGGTCTTCCTTGAATATTACCATGGGGTGCCTTGGGCATTGATGACCCACAAGTATAGGGGATCTATTGTAGTCCTTTCGATAAGTAAGAGTGTCGAACCCAACGAGGAGCAGAAGGAAATGACAAGCGGTTTTCAGTAAGGTATTCTCTGCAAGCACTGAAATTATCGGTAACAGATAGTTTTGTGATAAGGTAATTTGTAACGGGTAACAAGTAACAAGAGTAAATAAAGTACAGCAAGGTGGCCCAATCCTTTCTGTAGCAAAGGGCAAGCCTGGACAAACTCTTATATAAAGGAGAACGCTCCCGATGACACATGGGAATTATCGTCAAGCTAGTTTTCATCACGCTCATATGATTCACGTTCGTTACTTTGATAATTTGATATGTGGGTGGGGCGGTGCTTGGGTACTGCCCTTCCTTGGACAAGCATCCCACTTATGATTAACCCCTATTGCAAGCATCCGCAACTACACAAGAAGTATTAAGGTAAACCTAACCATAGCATGAAACATATGGATCCAAATCAGCCCCTTACGAAGCAACGCATAAACTAGGGTTTAAGCTTCTATCACTCTAGCAACCCATCATCTACTTATTACTTCCCAATGACTTCCCCTAGTCCCAAACAATGATGAATTGTCATGTAGTCGACGTTCACATAACACCACTAGAGGAAAGACAACATACATCTCATCAAAATATCGAACGAATACCAAATTCACATGACTACTTATAGCAAGACTTCTCCCATGTCCTCAGGAACAAACGTAACTACTCACAAATCATATTCATGTTCATAATCAGAGGGGTATTAATATGCATAAAGGATCTGAACATATGATCTTCCACCAAATAAACCAACTAGCATCAGCTACAAGGAGTAATCAACACTACTAGCAACCCACAGGTACCAATCTGAGGTTTTGGGACAAAGATTGGATACAAGAGATGAACTAGGGTTTGAGAGGAGATGGTGCTGGTGAAGATGTTGATGGAGATTGACCCCCTCCCGATGAGAGGATCGATGGTGATGATTTCCCCCTCTCGGAGGGATGTTTCCCTGGTAGAACAGCTCCGCCAGAGCCCTAGATTGGTTATGCCCAGGTTCTGACTTGTGGCGGCGGTGTTTCGTCCCGAAAGCTTCCTCTCTATTTTTTCTAGGACGAAAGACTTCATATAGCAAAAGATGGGCACCTGTAACGCCCACGATGCGGCTATATCTCCCACGTGTCGAGGCACGACTTAGAGGCATAACTGCTTAGTGGTTTTGTCGCAAGAAGGGTCATCTTCACACAATCCCATGTAATGAACAAGAATGGGATAAAGAGTTGGCTTACAATCGCCACTTCACACAATACATGAATATCATACATCATCCAAAATACAAACATAGACCGACTACGGCCAAGATCCAAATGAAAATAAGATAACCCCAAATGCTAGATCCCCGATCGTCCCAACTGGGCTCCACTACTGATCATCAGGAAAAGACACATAGTAACGGCCACGTTCCTCGTCGAACTCCCACTTGAGATCGACGCCATCATCTGCACTGGCATCGTTGGCACCTGCAACTGTTTTGGTAGAATCTGTGAGTCACGGGGACTTAGCAATCTCACACCCGCGAGATCAAGACTATTTAAGCTTATAGGAAAGGATGGTGTAATGAGGTGGAGCTGCAGCGGCAAGAGCATAAGTGGTGGTTAACTTGCGCAAATGAGAGCGAGAAGAGAAGCAACGGAACGGTCGTCATCTAGCAATGACCAAGAAGTGATCCTGAACACCTACTTACGTCAAACATAACTCAGACTGTGTTCACTTCCCGGACTCCGCCGAGAAGAGACCATCACGGCTACACACGCAGTTGATGTATTTTAAATGGGTCAACTGACAAGTTCTCTACAACCGGTCATTAACAAATTCCCATCTGCCTCATAACCGCGGGCACGGCTTTCGAAAGATAATACCCTGCAGGGGTGTCTGAACTTAGCCCATCATAAGCTCTCACGGTCAACGAAGGGTAAACCTTCTCCCGGAAAGACCCGATCAGTCTCGGAATCCCGGTTAACAAGACATTTCGACAATGGTAAAACAAAACCAGCAAAGCCGCCCGAATGTGCCGACAAATCCGGATAGGAGTTGCACATATCTCGTTCTCAGGGCACACCGGATTGTCCAAGCTTCCGATAGGCCAGACCAGAGTTGCCCCTGGTGGCCACCGGCGACTGACAGTTTGGACCAATACTCAGAGGAGCACTGGCCCGGGGGTTTAAAATAAAGATGACCCTCGGGCTCTTGAAAACCCGGGGAAAAAGGCATAGGTTGCAAATGGTAAAACCAAGGTTGGGCCTTGCTGGAGGAGTTTTATTCAAGGCGAACTGTCAAGGGGGTCCCATAAATCACCCGACCGCGTGAGGAACGCAAACTCAAGGAACATAATCCCGGTATCATAGAAACTAGGGCGGCAAGAGTGGAACAAAACACCAGGCATAAGGCCGAGCCTTCCACCCTTTACCAAATATATAGATGCATTAATTAAATAAGAGATATTGTGATAACCCAACATATCCATGTTCCAACAAGGAACAACTTCAACTTCACCTGCAACTAGCAACGCTATAAGAGGGGCTGAGCAAAAGCGGTAACTTAGCCAAACAATGGTTTGCTAGGAAAGGATGGTTAGAGGCTGACATGGCAAAATGGGAGACATGATATAGCATGTGATAGGTAGCGGAGCATGGCAATAGAGCGAACAACTAGCAAAGCAAAGATAGAAAAGATTTCGAGGGGTGGTCATCTTGCCTGCAAGGTTCTCAGAGTTGTCGAAAGCTTGATCCTCGTAAGCGTACTCGACAGGTTCCTCGTTCACGAACTCGTCTCCCGGCTCTACCCAAGACAAGAACACAAACAAACGGAACCACAATCAACCACGAGAAATGCGCAAGCAACATGATGCAAAACATGTATGATATGCAAGATATGATATGCGATGCATATGCGTGCTCCGGAAGGGAAAATGATGAACATGGCAGTAATTTGGCAAACCAAGCATGCCACTGGAAAGATGAGATGATTTCGGTCGAAATCGATATAAAGATCACCGGAAACGGATGCACGGTTTGCAAATGGCGAGCAAAACAAGAATGACACGAATCTGCGATTAACAGCATGATAGCACTTAAAATGCAACAAACAATAATGCTACAGCACTCCAACATAGCAACAAAGCATATGGCAGTAATCTACAGGCGATGATGGACAAAAGATGAACACTGAGCTATGGCTAGTTCACAAAATATCAAGCTCAAACAAGCATGGCAAAAGTGCAAAAGATAACAGGTTCACAGACTTGGTGAAAAACTGGACATGGCAGAAAACAGCATCAGGTAGCAATGTTCAGAGCATGAAATCAACATGCTACAGGAACTTAACATAGCAAAAAAAGACATGGAAGTGTTCTACTGATAGCATATGACAAAAGTCCCTTACTGACCATAAGCCAAAAAGGATCAGAAGATATGATGGCAAGCATGTAAATATAGCAAGTTCCATTAACAGGTTTCAGACTTAGCAGAAAACAGAGCATGGCAGAAATAATAATATATAGGCCTCTTTGTGAGCTTGATGCACTCACTACAGAGCAATGAATGACATACCAAGCATACCTACAGCAATATGGCATGTTTATGAAGCTATGAATGGCAAGAACAATTGCATAGCATGTATGGATTAACTACAATAAGCTTGGCAAAATTGCATATCCTGTTAAGAAGATGCCAGAAATATTTTATAGCAAAAGTAGAGCAAGATTGTGTCCTCCTACGGCACTTCATAATTGCAAACAATTGCAGTAATGGATCAACTACAACTATAGCTACAAAACATCCTTACTGAACATCTCCAAAATACGCATGGATCTCTCTGTAGCATCAAGTTTACATGGCAACAAAATAACAGCAGACAAGGACTAAGAGAAATCACCAAGTCCCTGAAATCAGAAATATTACGGGGCCTAATTTGCATGCTTGTGCTAGTCATCACAGAGATCACAAAAATACATGGAGTACACCACTGGAAAGATGGCATGGCATGCTTCAAAACACATGTAGAGCTCATGCCCATAAGATGCACAGATTTAAAGATACAAAAATGACAAATCTCCAAGTTCTGATAAGAACCAGAGGATAACAGCAACTAGCCCTCTTCCAACAGAGATTTGGGCATCAAGATGACCTCTAATGAACATGGTGCAATTGAACAAAATGAAGAGCATCACGAGACAAACAATTTGAAATATTACACGCATGAATCGGAGCTATACACAGAGAGTTACGCACTGAGGAACATAGGCATATGCTGTGAAAAATCAGTGACTT